>NW_011499309.1:0-516 GCF_000754665.1 Bison bison bison | reverse complement strand
TGCCCGGAACGCGGGAGAGAGAGGCTGGCTGCCGGCGGGTGCTGGCAAGCCTGTTACGTGGGAAGGACCGAGTGACGCTTCCACACCGGCGGACGCTCCAGCTCTGGCGCCCAGGCGCGATAGCACAGAGCCCCGGCCGAGAGGCTGCTCTGGGCTGGGCGAGCCTCCCCAAGCCCTGCCCAGCTTCTAGCGTTCGCGCCCGGGAAGGAGCAGGGCTGCGGGAGTGTGGGAGACGCGACTGGTGCCTGACTGGTGCCTCAGCTCAGCTCTCGCCTTCCCTTCGGACCTAGGAGCCAGGCGTCCTTGCAGAGGGCTTAGGGGCTGGGGGTGTGCACACTGCCAAAGCCTCCCGCAGGGAGAGCTCTTTCCGAGGGAAAGGAAGCGCCCCAGGCTGCATTCCCAAGCTGGTGCTTCCCCGCCCAGACTGAGCGCCGCACGGAGGGAATCAGGGTCCCGGTGCCCCTGGCTTGGGGAGGCGGCTCCACAGCCAGAGTGGTGCTCCGTTTGTGCCCAGAA
>NW_011499308.1:0-543 GCF_000754665.1 Bison bison bison | reverse complement strand
TTTGAGACCCTAGGGACTGTAGCCTGCCAGGCTCCTGTGTCTAATAGGAGATTCTCCAAGGCAAGAATATTTGGAGTGGGTTTGCCATGCCCTCCTCCAGGGGATATTCCCAACCCAGAGATCGAACCCACGTCTCTTATGTCTCCTGCATTGGCAGGCAGGTTCTTTACCACTCACACCACCTGGGAAACTCCAATTTGTAATATAAGGCTCCCCCCAAAGAAATCTCCATGCCCAGTTTACAGTAAACAAATTTGCCAAACATTTAAAGAAGAATTAATACCAAGTTTACATAATCCCTTCCAGAAAATAGAATAGAAAGAAACCCTTCTCAACGTGTTTTTATGTGGTATTACTATGATAAATATTAAACCAGATAAAGGACTGTACAAGAAAAGGAAAACTGCATACGAATATTTCTCATAAATTGAGATACAAAAATCTTTAGTGAAATATCAGTAAACTGAATCCAGCAATGGATAAAAGAATTACATGTCATGGCCAACTCCAATGTATTCTGGGTATGTAAGGTCTGGTTCAATA
>NW_011499307.1:0-514 GCF_000754665.1 Bison bison bison | reverse complement strand
GCTGTGGCCTAATTGGCCTCAGGGTGGCCAGGACTTTCTGCTTCCACTGTGCCATCTTGTCGGGGGATGGTTGCAGTGGGTGGAAGGGGGCATTAAATTGAGAGCTGGCATCACCAGCAGAGGCTTTTGGGTAGAGTTCCTTGTTGCTTTAGCCAGTAAAAATAAGGATGTCCAATTATAATTAGACAAACAATGAATCAGTATAAACATACCCCATTGCAATATATAGATTTGTACCACAAAATTATTTGTTGTTTATCTGGAATTCATTTTTAAGTAGATGTCTGCTAGTTTATCTTTCCACCCTACTTACGGAGAGTGGCAACAAGAGGCAGTGCCCAGCCCTGCTAACATGGGCCCAGTGAGAAGCTGGCCTTTGTGCGTCCTTGCATTCTGGTTGGGTAGCCAAACCAGCCCTCCCACCCCTTCTATTGACCTCATTCTCAGGAAGCTGCTTTCCTGGCCTGTGATGAGGACTGAACAGTCTCAGTCACCAGCAGGGCAGGAACAAAAT
>NW_011499306.1:0-505 GCF_000754665.1 Bison bison bison | reverse complement strand
AGCAGTCCCAACGAAGCAAGCAAGCAAGCCTGTCTCCTACAACCCTGGGATAGAGAGGTACCCAGCTCTCTGTCAAATGTCTGCTCTGTGCCCAACGCTGGGAGAAGGCTTTCCACACCCCCACCATCTGCCCAGCGGCCCTGCAAGGCTGCAGCTACAGCCATGTCCCCGTGTGGGAGGGCCAAAGTGAAGCCCACCTGCCGGACCACAGACTCCCCATGGTACTGACCTTTCTTAGTGGCAAGTTCTGTGCCCCCAAGGAGAGAACACCAAAAAGTCACAGAGGAGGGGACAGAGGATGAAGTGAAGCCACCAGGGACTGTCCTTGTACAGGGGACACAGAAGAAAGGGTGGGTGGGTGGGGTGCTGGGCAGAGCCGGCAAGAGAGCCCCCCACTCTGATGCTGTCCTATGGCTCCCAGACCACCTCCACCTGGAGGGGCTCTGGCCCCCAGTGCTGGTGAAGGCTTCCCTCTGAGGAGGGTAACACTGGGGCTAAGGAGAGA
>NW_011499305.1:0-510 GCF_000754665.1 Bison bison bison | reverse complement strand
TTCTCCCTACCACTCTTTCCTGTTCCCAGGCAACCTACTAATTTGTTCTCTGTCCCTATAATTTTGTCAAGAATGTTATATAAATAGATTCATACAGTGTATAATCTTTGTAGATTGACTTTTTCGTTTAGCATAATACCTTGAGACCCATCCAAGTTGCTTCATGTACCAGTAGTGACTGTTTTTAATTGCTGAGAAGTATTCCGTTACAGAGATGTTCTGCAGTTTGTTTAATCGTCCACTGAAGGATACTGAGTTGTTTCCAGCTTTTTGCTATTGCAAGTAAAGCCGCTCTGAACATTCATGTACAGGTTTCTGTGCAGACGTAAATTTTCCTTTCATGTAAATAAATGCCCAGGAGTGTGATTGCTGGGTTGCAGGATAAGCATGTATTTGAATTTTTAAGAAACTACTCAGCTATTTTCCATAGAAGTTCTACCATTTTACATTCTACCAGCAGTGTATGAGAGACGTATGTTCTCAGCATTCTTACCACCGTTTGGTATTTTC
>NW_011499304.1:0-513 GCF_000754665.1 Bison bison bison | reverse complement strand
AGGGCCTCATCTCCAGTTGAGGCAGGAACCTCAGGGTTCCTCTGACATCAGACTCCGATCGCAAGGTCCCTGCAGACTTGGGAAAGGAGAGTTAGGCCTCGTCTTCGGTTGAGGCATGGAACTCCGCTTGCCTCTCGAGGTGTTCCCGGGGAGACAGGCCACTTGTCGAGCGGTATTTGGAACGTGGGGGTCTTTTCCCGACGATGCACGGGCGAGTCACTACCCCTTCGTGTTGACTTCATTCACAGGGTGGAGTTCGAAGAGGTGTCCGGGCATCGGGTTCTTATCAAGAGGGGACCGGGAAATCGGGGTCCTTCGGGATGTGGAACCACCCACGAGGCCACGTCTGGAATGTCGTCGTGAGACCGGCCTCATCCTGAGGTGCGACCAGAAGGTCGGGAACCCCTTCCAGACAAAGCAGGGGAGTCAAACCCTCCTGTCCACCTCAGGAGGGTAGAAGAGGCTCAGAGGAAGTGGTGCCGGAAAACCTCGGTGTTCCTCTCGAGGGAGACC
>NW_011499303.1:0-501 GCF_000754665.1 Bison bison bison | reverse complement strand
CAGGTTTATATAGGCAAGTTCATGGACTTCATGCATCCATTTCGTTTTCCCAAGAAACACTGATTATTTTCACAATATCAAAACCAAGGTAATGGGAAAGCCATAGACATGGCCTGCTTGGCAGACAAGGAAGATCCCACATTCATTCAGCGCCACGTCACCCTGCCTTTGGGGCTCCCCGCCTTGCCAGCAGGAAGGCCAGTCGCTTTGAGGGTGAAGCCTTCCCTAATCTGTCAGGGCCTCCTGGGGTGCTTGCCTACATCCTGAATCTGTCCTCCTGGTTCCCCTCTGGCGACCTGCTGGGGAAGCAGAAATACAGTCCGTCAAGACCAGAATCCTTAACCACTTTAGATCTCCACCCCACCTCTGCTCCCACTTTCAGCCTCACTCACGGGCCTTGGTGCCTCCCACCCTGTAGCCCCCATGCCGAGGTGGACCCAGCCCTTGGCCTTGCAGGCCGTGGTACAACTGCAGCTCCTGACACCAGGGGAGCCCCAGCAG
>NW_011499302.1:0-517 GCF_000754665.1 Bison bison bison | reverse complement strand
ATAGATGACTACAGTCAAAGCCAGTCGTTGGAACATAGACTGATTTTCAAATATACCACAATAAATATACCACAGCAGTGGGTTGAATTAAAGTATAAATATTAAATGACCCTGACCAGAGTCAAGTTTAGCCTCCTAGAAAATGCTCCTTTCCATCATTTCGTAAAGTGGTTCTTAAACCACCGAACCACAGGACTTTGAAGCTGGAAAGGATCGTAGCTTTTATCCAATCTAACCAACGTTTAAGAATAATTTTAAAAGCAATCCCCTAAAAATATGAATCATAAATTATACACATACCCAGTTGGCAGGAAACTATATAGAGTATATGAAAGGGGAATGGGCTGCTTTCAATAGGTATTCCAGAGAGGATCTCCATTTTCACTTTGATGACATAAACTGGAACCCCTAGTCCTGTAAAGTATTTCTAATATCCTCTGAAATGGCAACTTCTGAAGCTCCCAAGGATACTTCCCGCCCTCCGGCCCTGCTCCCCACGGCACGCAGATGGAAACAC
>NW_011499301.1:0-502 GCF_000754665.1 Bison bison bison | reverse complement strand
TGTCTCCCTTTGGCGTGGGTGCGTGCGAGTGTCTGTGTGTCTGTCTGTGTGCCTGCCTGTGGCTCGTCTGCTCTCTCAGGAAGGTCGAGGGCGTTGGCGTGGGGGCAAGGGGGGGCCTCGGTAGTGCGAAGGGAGGGGCTGAGGCGCTCCGGTCGACCGCGCCTCCCTGGCTTCTGGTGGGTTTGGGCACCGGACAGGTGCCGGGCAAGTTGGGCGCTCAAGTTTCGCTGCGTCTAGGCCCGCAGGAGGTTCAGAGGCCCCTGGGCCGCGGGGGTTGGGAGGCGGCGGGCGCCGAAGACCGACACCTCCGGGGCCGCGCGGGCCTGAGCAGCGAATGGGATCGGGGGGAGGCCCGGCTCAGCGAGCGCGGCCGGGTCTGGAGTGGCCGCGGGTGGGAGGGCGCCGAGACCTCCGCACCCCTCAGCCCAGCCCCCAGGCCCCGCGCGCACGCACGCACGCACGCACGCCCTCCCGGTCAATGGGGGGTCCTGGAAGCCCCTCG
>NW_011499300.1:0-500 GCF_000754665.1 Bison bison bison | reverse complement strand
TCAATGGACGTGAGTTTGAGCGAACTCTGGGAGTTGGTGATGGACAGGGAAGCCTGGCGTGCTGCACTTCATGGGGTCACAAAGAGTTGGACACGACTGAGCGACTGAACTGAACTGAACTGAAACTTATAAACTAAGGCATAATACTTAACTCTGACCTACAAATTCTGTCTTCATATTAAAAAAAAAGAAAACTTTAGATGAGATCCCTTTATTTCTCCCCAAATCTATACTGCTTGGTGGTCGCTCAAGTCAAAAAAGGAAAATAATTCATTTTTACTGTAAGAAAAGCTGTGTGATTCTGTTAAACAGGAAGGAAAAAGGAAGGGGTAACTATGTATTACTTATGTAAAAAAAAAAATAAAAGGTCTACAAAGGTCAGGAGAATCACAAGCCAGAATCAAAATTGCCAGGAGAAATATCAAGGACCTCAGATATGCAGATAATACCACTTTAATGACAGAAAGCAAAGAGGAACTAAACAGTCTCTTGATGAGGGT
>NW_011499299.1:0-505 GCF_000754665.1 Bison bison bison | reverse complement strand
GATGTAGCCCTGTGCCGCTACAGCGTCTCAGGAGAAGTCCCACTTTAGGAATTGGAGTTCGAAACGGTACTTGTCACCCTTGATGCGACCCACAAAGCGCCCCGACATCCCGGTCTCCCTCGAGAGGAACACCGAAGTTTTCCGGCACCACTTCCTCTGAGCCTCTTCTACCCTCCTGATCTGGACAGGAGGGTCGACTCCTCTGCTTTGTCTGGAAGGGGTTCCCGACCTTCCCGTCGCACCTCAGGATGAGGCCGTTCTCACGACGACATTCCAGACGTGGCCTCGTGGGTGTTTCCACATTCCGAAGAACCCCGATTTCCCGGTCCCCTCTTGATAAGAACCCGATGCCCGGACACCTCTTCGAACTCCACCCTGTGAATGAAGTCAACACGAAGGGGTAGTGACTCGCCCGTGCATCGTCGGGAAAAAACCCCCAGGTTCCAAATACCGCTCGACAAGTGGCCTGTCTCCCCGGGAACACCTCGAGAGGCAAGCGGAGTTC
>NW_011499298.1:0-501 GCF_000754665.1 Bison bison bison | reverse complement strand
GGGTGGCGCGCGGCGTGGCGCGCCACGGTCACTCGCCGGCCGCGGCCGGTCGGGAGGGGGCTACCCGACGGCCGTCGTGTGGGCCGTGGCCGTGTGCGGCGGCGCGTGCGCGCGCTGCCCCGCGTCCCTGGGGGACGGGTTGGGGCCCCCCGGGCGCCTGTGGGGTTGTCCGAGCCCGCCCCTGGCGGCTTGGCGCCGGACGCCCCGTCGTGTGGACCCTTTCCGACCCTCCGTTCTGCTGTTTTCTGTCTGACTTGGCCGGCCAGAGGCAACCCCCTGCCCCAACTCCCACCTCCGGGGAGGGAGGCGGGGGTGGGTGGGATGTGCCGCGCCAGGGGCGGGTGTCCCGCCGAAACGAAACCCTTGAAAACCTCATACGACTCTTAGCGGTGGATCACTCGGCTCGTGCGTCGATGAAGAACGCAGCTAGCTGCGAGAATTAATGTGAATTGCAGGACACATTGATCATCGACACTTCGAACGCACTTGCGGCCCCGGGTT
>NW_011499297.1:0-511 GCF_000754665.1 Bison bison bison | reverse complement strand
ATGGATGCCTGTCTCCCCGGGTGCGTCTGGAATCCAACCCCGAGATCCCTTTTCGCCCCTGCAGAGGAACACTGGCTTCTGGACACAAGCCTAGATGAGGTCTATTGGCCCTGCAGTCACTCGAGAGCAATCCCCAGCTTTCCTTCGCAACTCGAATGGAAGATTGGACTTCCCTGGGCCAACACAAGAGGCATCCTGAATTCCCCGTCGTAACTCGAGAATCCTGCTACACCTCGAGAAAAACCACGTGGTTCCCCCGTCATCGCAAGATGTAGCCCTGTGTCGCTACAGCGTCTCAGGAGAAGTCCCAATTTAGGAATTGGAGTTCGAAACGGTACTTGTCACCCTTGATGCGACCCACAAAGTGCCGCGACATCCCGGTCTCCCTCGAGAGGAACACCGAAGATTTCCGGCACCACTTCCTCTGAGCCCCTTCTACCCTCCTGATCTGGACAGGAGGGTCGACTCCCCTGCTTTGTCTGGAAGGGGTCCCCGACCTTCCGGTCACACC
>NW_011499296.1:0-501 GCF_000754665.1 Bison bison bison | reverse complement strand
TTTCCTAGGAAAAAACGACATTGCTTAGCTCAAGGTTTGTCTGGGAAATTCTTACACATCAGGAGATGGCTCCGAGGTGGATTTCTACAAAGAACATCCATGCAAAGGACAAGCCTGCACAGCTCTGTGCACATCTGCCCCCTCCCCCCTCACAGCCAGCAGCATTTCCAAGTGACCTCCTAAGGCCTTCGCCAAACTACAGGGGCACCTCTGGGTTTCCTGTTTCCCTCTATTTTTTTGGAATCTTTTACTAAAAAAAAGAAAAACAAAAAACAAATTAAAAAAAAAAACAAAAAAACCCGCATATTCCTTCGTAGAATGCCACAGTGGAAGGAAAACAGGCCTTCAATATTAAGACCTAAATTTGCAAAAAACTTGGAGCTTGGTATTTTGTTTTGTTTTGTTTTGTTTGAATCAAACCACCACATCATTTAAAATTTTTACACGTTCTAATTATTCGGTTCCAAAACACCAAACTTGTACTGCACACGGTCCCCATGG
>NW_011499295.1:0-505 GCF_000754665.1 Bison bison bison | reverse complement strand
TTTATTTTTCTAAAGTAGTTTTTATACCTTAAGTTATGCATAGAGGATATGGGGAGGGGTAGAGTCTTGCAGCAAACCAGGCTTTCTTCCTGCAAACTTATCATATGCAAACGCTTCGGTGATTTGCATCATCTTCTGGCCCGGAGGCCTGTTAACATTTTAAGACCTTTTCTTCAGAAAACTTATTTTTCTCTAAAGGTGGTTGGTCAGGAGCCACCCTCCAAAAAAGCATTAGATAAAGTTGCATTCCTACAGAGCAAAGGTGTGGTGGGCTATAACAAGAAAAAGAATTAACTCAAGGGTCCCAGGTTACAAACATTAAAGCTACTACTTACACCAATTATATTAATCAATACACTGCCAGGGACACAGCAGGTAAGGGATATGGAAACTTAGCAGCAAACAATGGCCCAACAAGTGAAAAACCATTCACCAATACAATTTCTAATCAATCTTTTAACTACTCAAAAGAATCTGTGTTTAGACAGTTTAGAACATCTCCTGC
>NW_011499294.1:0-513 GCF_000754665.1 Bison bison bison | reverse complement strand
GGAAGATGAGCGCAGAGAGGTTAAGTGACAGGCCTGTCGAGCCACGAGCCCAAAGACCCCAGAATCCAGGCCCGAACCACCCGGCCCTACCATCACCACCGGCTGCCGCTGCCTTCAGAGCCTGCTCTGCTGCTCAGAAGCCAAATGTAAGGATCAAAGAGGTGAGTGCAAAGCCCGGAAAGAGGGGCTCCAGGAGCCTCCAGGGTCCACTCTAAACAGATTTTTAAAGCAGGAAAGCGCTCACACAGCAACAGCTCTGATCTCCTTACAGCTCAGACGGGAAATGATGCCTGTGGTGACCAAGTGGCAGCGGCAGCAGCTGGTGGGGGTCTCCCGCTCTGCCTGGGCCCCTACCCCTCCGGCAACAGGGACTCACCAGCCTGGCCCTGCCTGGTTCCCTGTGACCCTCGTCCTGGGTGGGCTGATGGGGGTTGGGCGGGGGGGTGGTTCCAAGTAGTGGGTGTTCAGAAGCAGCCCTGAATCCTGGAAACATTCACCCTTCCCCGCCCCTCC
>NW_011499293.1:0-523 GCF_000754665.1 Bison bison bison | reverse complement strand
GGGTGGGACTAAAGGGAGTCAAGCCTCCTGAGGCGTTTTGGAGAGAGGTCGAGAGATTGGTCTCTAGGCCATACAGGAGACGAAGGCCCTCAAGTCACGATGACGGGGAGGCTCGGGGTTGTCTCGAACGGCGGCCCCAGTGTGCGGTTTCTCGCGAGGTACGACGGCGAGGTCAGTGAGCCTCTCGTTGGGCGCCAGGGAAGTCGGGTCTCCATGCGAGTGGCGAGGGCGAGCGCGTCATTGCTCTCGAGCCATGGTAGGGTGCCGGGGACCAGCCCCGGCTGATCCAGGGCATTCGAAGGAGAGACGGCGTAGGCGAAGATCAGGAAACAACTGCTTAATTAAATGTTAATTAAGGATGTAAAGTGTAATAGAATGAGGATAGCTCAGTGAGGAAATTCAGTGGAGAAAAGAGGCTGAATAATTCAGCCAGAAGGTAAGAGAAAGAACGACGTGGTGAGACCAAGTTTCGGTGAACAAGACCCGCACTTTATTTTTCAAAGTAGTTTTTATACCTTAAGTT
>NW_011499292.1:0-528 GCF_000754665.1 Bison bison bison | reverse complement strand
TCAGGATGAGGCCGGTCTCACGACGACATTCCCAGACGTGGCCTCGTGGGTGCTTCCACATTGCGAAGCACCCCGATTTCCGGCCCCCCTTGGTAAGAACCCGATGCCCGGACACCTCTCCGAACTCCACCCTGTGAATGAAGTCAACACGAAGGGGCAGTGACTCGCCCGTGCATTGTCCCGGAAAAGACCCCCAGGTTCCAAGTATCGCTCGACAAGTGGCCTCTCTCCCCGGGGACACCTCGAGAGGCAAGCGGAGTTCCATGCCTCAACCCAAGACGAGGCCTGACTCTCCTGTCCCCAGTCTGCAGGGACCCTGTGATCGGAGTCTGAAATCAGAGGAACCCTGAGGTTCCTGCCTCAACTGGAGATGAGGCCCTCTTCCAATGCACCAAACCCCGTGGAGTCCCGAGAGCCCCCCCCCCACCACCAGTTTCCCTGACTTCTCAGAGCCACCATGAGAAGCCCCCTGAGGTCACCTGCACAAGTCGAGGGAAGCCAGGGTTTCCTGCCTCAACCCGAGAAAGA
>NW_011499291.1:0-590 GCF_000754665.1 Bison bison bison | reverse complement strand
GCCAGAGTCTAGCGGAAATACACAGGGCTTTTGAACATCGCTGAAGACCAACATTTCCTAGGAAAAAAACGCATTGCTTAGCTCAAGGTTTGTCTGGGAAATTCTTACACATCAGGAGATGGCTCCGAGGTGGATTTCTACAAAGAACATCCATGCAAAGGACAAGCCTGCACAGCTCTGTGCACATCTGCCCCCTCCCCCCCTCACAGCCAGCAGCATTTCCAAGTGACCTCCTAAGGCCTTCGCCAAACTACAGGGGCACCTCTGGGCTTCCTGTTTCCCTCATTTTTCGGAAATCTTTTCTCAAAAAAAAAAGAAAAACAAAAAACAATTTAAAAAAAAAAAAACAAAACAAAAAAACCCGCACATTTCTTCGTACAATGCCACAGTGGAAGGAAAACAGGCCTTCAATATTAAGACCTAAATTTGCAAAAAACTTGGAGCTTGGTGTTTTGTTTTGTTTTGTTTTGTTTTGTTTTGTTTGAATCAAACCACCACATCATTTACAATTTTTACACGTTCTAATTATTCGGTTCCAAAACACCAAACTTGTACTGCACACGGTCCCCATGGAAAGGCCCCCTCAGCAG
>NW_011499290.1:0-525 GCF_000754665.1 Bison bison bison | reverse complement strand
TTAGCTGGTACGAATATGGTGCTGCCTTTTATCCATATTTCTTGCCTTTATCAATATTTTATTTACATTTTTTCCAATAAGCACATATTTGTAATTTAAAATGAAACAACATGAAGATCATTATAAACATAAGCATAAAACTAAATGTTTATCAGTAGAAGATCAAAAGAATTATGGGGTACCTGTATTCTGGAATATTATGAACTCCTTAAAAAATGAAGTATCTCTATAAATGACACACACAAAAAATGTCCACAATATACAGCAAGTTGCAAAACTATATGTGGTTTGACCCCTTTATGTATGCCTGTGTTTTTATACATGTTAAGCAATTATCAGTGAAGTTTTTCAATTTTCAAATCCATATTTTTGTAAAGTTTAATTTAAAAATATAATATGTATGAATTACCTTTACACAAGAGGAACACTGAAGGGGCTTAAAAAACAGGCATAGAGAGTTTCTAGCTGTGTTTCCCAGGCCCAGAGCAGAACCAAACACCAGAAAACAAAAGGACTCCGAGATTC
>NW_011499289.1:0-564 GCF_000754665.1 Bison bison bison | reverse complement strand
CCTGTCTGAGCGTCGCTTTGACGATCAATGCCCCTCCCGGGGTGCGCGTGTCCGTGCGGCCTCCCCGGGGGGCGCGTGGCTGGGGGCTGTCCTCGCAGGGCCTCCTGGGCCCCTCCGTCCCCCCTAAGTGCCAGACACCGGCGTCCCCCCCCCCCCCGCCTCTGTGGCAGGGGGGGACGTCGCCCGCGAGAGGGGAGAGAAGGGGACGTGAGCTCGCGCCGAGGCCCCTGGCCTGCCGGGGCCTGTGTGGTCGGTCTCCCCTTCGAGAGCTTCCTCGCGCCGCAAGCGGCCTTCGGGTGTCACCGCCCCTGGGGTGTCGGGGGGCTGGGGACGGTCTCGCGCCACGCGGCGGGGGCCCGCGGTGGTGGCGGGGGTGGGGTCGCGCCCTCCGGTCCGCCGTCGTTCGCCGTCCCGCCCTTGGCGGCGGTGTTTGCCGGCGCCCGGCCGGCGTGGCCCTCCGCTCCCCGCCTTCCCCCTGCGGTGCCTTTCCCGCCGTGTGCCCGCGGCCCGTGCCCGCTTCCCGCCCCCCACGCGGCTCGCGCCCCGTCGGGACGGGCGGCTCGC
>NW_011499288.1:0-507 GCF_000754665.1 Bison bison bison | reverse complement strand
TTCCCAGTACAACCTATAAAAAAGAAATCTGAAATTCATCCACACTAAAACTCATAATGGCCCTCCCAGAGGATCTGTGTTTTAACAGGGCTTAAAGCCTCAAGCTTAAGATAAAAGCTGACACAGTGGAGCTCAAAGTAGCAGGGATCATTTGCTTTTTTTAGGACGCCACTATCTCTGAATTCCCAGCTCTCAGGAGCCAGGTCAGCCTAACTCACCTTTTCATAGGCACTAGGATCCATGTGATCATGCTTTTAATATTACCAGTGTTTGTTTTCCTTTGTCTCTCTCCAGAGGAGGGATAAATGTATAACTCAGAGGCCTGGTACCTAGCACCCTGAGGCACTCAGTAAATATTGGCCAAGTGAATGAACAATTGTCACAGCGAAAACATTTTTCTTCCAATGTTTACCCTAAGTCTCTTCCTGCTTGGTTTATCTATTACCTCCTAAATTATAGATATCTATTTCTGAGTAACAAATTATCATACATTTATCAGCTTAAAAC
>NW_011499287.1:0-541 GCF_000754665.1 Bison bison bison | reverse complement strand
GGGGTGTGCATTTGGAAGTCGCTTGGCTACAGCCCGACAGCCAGGCTGAGAGGCAAGGGGCGGTAGCCCCCACACCCACCCCCACCCAGGCGGGAATGCAAGAAACGCGAGCAAGCAGAAAGGAAACCAAACCCAGCCCCAAAACAAAGGCGGCCGAACGAGTCCCCACCCCCAACCCCCACCCCCCCCCAACCGAAGACCACGACACTATCCCGCCGCGTGTTTCCACCCGTCTGGTCGAGATGCCTGGGAAACGTCTGGATGGGGCTTCTCCCACATTTCCCTCCATCACGATGCCAACGGGAGGGGACCTGGCTTCTCCGGGCTAACACGAGCACGGGCCATATTTGCCGCCAGTAGCGGAAAAGGAAAGGGAAACGAAGCGAAGCCCAACCCTCAATGGCAGAAGGCACCAGGCCATTGTTGTGAGAAAGCCACTGAAGGAGGCCAAGCCCCAGAGCTCCCCGACTCCCATTCCGGCAGGAAGAGGAGGATAAAGGGCCCCATCCCAGCCCCCGCAACCCCCCACCCCCCCACCCCC
>NW_011499286.1:0-509 GCF_000754665.1 Bison bison bison | reverse complement strand
GGTCTCCCTCGAGAGGAACACTGAGGTTTTTCCGGCACCCCCTCGTCTGAGCCCTTTCTCCCCTCCTGATCTGGACAGGAGGGTCGACTCCCCTGCTTTGTCTGGAAGGGGTTCCCGACCTTCCGGTCGCACCTCAGGATGAGGCCGGTCTCACGAAGACATTCCAGACGTGGCCTCGTGGGTGGTTCCACGTTCCGTAGGACCCAGATTTCCCGGTCACCTCTTGAGAAGAACCCGATGCCCGGACACCTCTCCGAACTCCACCCTGTGAATGAAGTCCACACGAAGGGGCAGTTTTTCCGTGCACCATTCGGAAAAAAACCCCAGGTTCCAAATACAGCTCGACAAGCGGCCTCTCTCCCCGGGGACATCTCGAGAGGCAAGCGGAGTTCCATGCCTCAACCCAAGACGAGGCCTGACTCTCCTGTCCCCAGTCTGCAGGGACCCTGCGATCGGAGTCTGAAATCAGAGGTACCCTGCGGTTCCTGCCTCAAATGGAGATGAGGCCC
>NW_011499285.1:0-509 GCF_000754665.1 Bison bison bison | reverse complement strand
CCAACTAGATCCTCCACACAGGTTTACCAACTCACATTACAGCAGCCAAGACCCAGCTGCCTATAGGCAAGGTGTTGGTGGATCAAAGTCTATCTGGATGACGTCAAATTCAAATCTAGGACAGCCCACTCCATGTGTGTTAAGAGACTCACCAATCTGTTCTAAGCAAACATTTGTGATGTGAAATTTCAAACTCTTTTGTCTTATATGACTTAATAGATGACTTAACCATCTAGAGGAGATTCTTTTTTAAAAACATTTATTTATCTATTTCATTTGGCTGGGCCAGGTCCTAGTTGTGGCACACGGGCTCCAGAGCACACGGCTTCACCAGCTGCAGTGTGTGGACTTAGTTGCTCCATAGCCTGTGGCAGGTGGATTCTTAACCACTGAACTATCAGGGTAGTCCCTAGAGGAGACTCTGAATCGAGATTTGGTGTATTTTCATGGGTATACTTTAAAAAATAATAATAATTTTCTGCACAATTTTTATTAAATATATATGTTTT
>NW_011499284.1:0-500 GCF_000754665.1 Bison bison bison | reverse complement strand
AGGACTGAAAAGGTCAGTTTTCATTCCAATCCCAAGAAAGCAATAGCCAAAGAATGCTCAAACTACCGCACAATTGCACTCATACTCACATGCTAGTAAAGTAATGACTCAAAAATTCTCCAAGCCAGGCCTCAGCAATATGTGAACCATGGAGTCCTACTCAGCAATAAAAGAAGAAACTATTGATACATGTAATAATTTACATGAATCAAGGGGATTATGCTTGTTGAAATAAGATCTCAGAAGGGTTACACAGTACATGATTCCACTTATATGACATTCTCAAAATGACAAATGTATAAAGATGGAAAGTAGATTAGTGTTTACCATGGTTTAAGGTGGCTGTGACTGTAAAGGAGTAGCGAGAAGGAAACCTTTGTGGTCATGGGACAGTTCTGTTTTGTTTGCAACTGGTTACATAAACCTATACAGGTGATAAAACTATATATTGTGTACACACATTGCACCAATGTAAAGTTCCTGCTTTGGATATTATAGTT
>NW_011499283.1:0-511 GCF_000754665.1 Bison bison bison | reverse complement strand
TTTTTGTCCAAATATCAAAATGAATCCACCACAGGTATACATGTGTTTCCCCCATCCCGAACCCTCCTCCCTCCTCCCTCCCCATACCTCCCTCTGGGCCGTCCAGTGCACCAGCCCCAAGCATCCAGCATCATGCATCGAACCTGGACTGGCAACTCGTTTCCTACATTATATTTTTACATGTTTCATTGCCATTCTCCCAAATCTTCCCACCCTCTCCCTCTCCCACAGAGTCCATAAGACTGTTCTATACATCAGTGTCTCTTTTGCTGTCTCGTACACCGGGTTATTGTTACCATCTTTCTAAATTCCATATATATGCGTTAGTATACTGTATTTATGTTTTTCCTTCTGGCTTACTTCACTCTGTATAATAGGCTCCAGTTTTATCCACCTCATCAGAACTGATTCAAATGTATTCTTTTTAATGGCTGAGTAATACTCCATTGTGTATATGTACCACAGCTTTCTTATCCATTCATCTGCTGATGGACATCTAGGTTGCTTCCAT
>NW_011499282.1:0-550 GCF_000754665.1 Bison bison bison | reverse complement strand
CATTTTTAAGACCTTTTTCTTCAGAAATCTTATTTTTTCTCTAAAGGTGGTTGGTCAGGAGCCACCCTCCAAAAAAGCATTAGATAAAGTTGCATTCCTACAGAGCAAAGGTGTGGTGGGCTATAACAAGAAAAAGAATTAACTCAAGGGTCCCAGGTTACAAACATTAAAGCTACTACTTACACCAATTATATTAATCAATACACTGCCAGGGACACAGCAGGTAAGGGATATGGAAACTTAGCAGCAAACAATGGCCCAACAAGTGAAAAACCATTCACCAATACAATTTCTAATCAATCTTTTAACTACTCAAAACAATCTGTGTTTAGACAGTTTAGAACATCTCCTGCCTCTCACAGTTGGGAGGCTCTGAACAATCACATGTGGCCGGAAAAACCTATTCAGGCAGGCTAGAGGCTTTCCAAAGGAGTTTGTAGGTTAAACACTGTCACACCCAGGAATTATTAACTGGAACTGTAAGCTAACTCTTTTTTCAGAGAGACGTAGTGGGGGAGAGTCCCCCGTAAAGTCAGAGGTTTAGGTGAAA
>NW_011499281.1:0-504 GCF_000754665.1 Bison bison bison | reverse complement strand
CCTGCACAGCTCTGTGCACATTTGCCCCCTCCCCCACTCACAGCCAGCAGCATTTCCAAGTGACCTCCTAAGGCCTTCGCCAAACTACAGGGGCTACCTCTAGGGTTTCCTGTTTACCCTCATTTTCGGAATCTTTACTAAAAAAAAGAAAACAAAAACATATTAAACAAAAAAACAAAAACCCGCACATTTTTTCGTAGAATGCCACAGTGGTAAGGAAAACAGGCCTTCAATATTAAGACCTAAATTTGCAAAACACTTGGAGCTTGGTTTTTGTTTTGTTTTGTCTTGTTTGAATCAAACCACCACATCATTTAAATTTTTACACGTTCTAATTATTCGGTTCCAAAACACCAAACTTGTACTGCACACGGTCCCCATGGAAAGGCCCCCTCAGCAGGACAGCCACAGATGCTGCCATGAAAGGGCAGCAGGGTGCCCTCCTCCCTTGTTTTCTGCCTGGGCGGCCACCGGGTTTTGAAACCCATGCACCCTACTAAGTTT
>NW_011499280.1:0-532 GCF_000754665.1 Bison bison bison | reverse complement strand
AGGAGTGACATGTCAAGGGTGACAATGACAAATTGTCCTAAGTGAGGAATAACACGTGACAGGGGCATGTGTCCGTAATGAGGCATGTGCGTGCCAGGACGCCTCGGGACGCGCGGGGGCTGCGGGGCAGAACGCTGGGAGCGCTCCCGGTACTGCGTTCTCATTAGGGCTCCGCGCCTCCTCGGATGGGGGCTTCCATCATTACAATAAATAAATAATAAATAAGCTCCTAAATGAACAACGCACGGACAAAGCTCTTTCTGTTTGTTTTGTTTTTTTTTTTAAAAAGGTAAATCCAAATGTTTGTGATTTTTTTTTTGAGGGCTTAAATAAAAAGACCTTTCTTTGTGACCTTTTCTTCCACATTCATGATTGGTTTCTTTGTTTCTTCCTTTAACTCCACCAAGATCAAGGAAATCCACACTCCAGAATGAAATGATTCTACCTCTGTGTGTCGGTGCAAATGTTTCTGTGAGCACATTGAGAGTCCATTTTCCCAAGCAGAGGCCAACACACAGACGTTTCACAGAAG
>NW_011499279.1:0-514 GCF_000754665.1 Bison bison bison | reverse complement strand
TTATCACAGCTGGCATCTTCAGGTTTATTTAAAAGCCTTTAAACCAGTACTCTTCAAAGAGACCTCATTGTCAGTATGGTCTTTATACAGTATTCCTCTTTACACAGAGCAGAACAGAAGTACACAGGCACTAGAATCTGCACAGATTTTTTCTGGATGCATATTTCTTATTTCAAGTTCAAGACAGATCAGTGACGTTCATGATAATAAAACCATTCTTTAGATCTTGGTTTCCTCATTCAATATATAGGGTGACCAACCCATAAGTGATAAATTAGTATTATAACCTGAATCAGACTCTTAAAAACTCATTAGTTCAAGGAAGTTCTGTAAACTTTTTGTGCACAGGTGGCCCTACAGAAAGGACTGTTTCCCAAGGTATAAATGATGTATCAGAAAGACAAAAAATGGGCTTAGGTTCTGACATTGTTGGATGAGGAATTATATGTTGTTTCACCTACTTATTTTGGTTAGACAATCTAGGGGCACTTCTAGAAAGGTTTTCACACTTTAA
>NW_011499278.1:0-511 GCF_000754665.1 Bison bison bison | reverse complement strand
GTTTCGGTTTTTTTTTTTAATTTTGTTTTTTTGTTTTTCTTTTTTTTTAGTAAAAGATTCTGAAAAATGAGGGAACGGGAAGCCCAGAGGTGCCCCTGTAGGTTTGGCGAAGGCCTTAGGAGGTCACTTGGAAATGCTGCTGGCTTTGAGGGGGGGAGGGGGGCAGATGTGCACAGAGCTGTGCAGGCTTGTCCTTTGCATGGATGTTCTTTGTAGAAATCCACCTCGGAGCCATCTCCTGATGTGTAAGAATTTCCCAGACAAACCTTGAGCTAAGCAATGCATTTTTCCTTAGGAAATGTTGGTCTTCAGCGATGTTCAAAGCCTGTGTATTTCCGCTAGACTCTGGCTTCAGGTCGGTTCCCCCAAAAGGCTCAGAAGCGACCTGAACCAAACAGTAAGTTTTCCTCCTACCTTGTTCTCCTCATCTATGTTAAGGAAATGACATATTTGCCTGGAAATCTGCCTTTCTTCAAGATTCATGTCAATCATGTTTTAGCCCGGGATGACT
>NW_011499277.1:0-508 GCF_000754665.1 Bison bison bison | reverse complement strand
AGTCTGCAGGGACCCTGCGATCGAGTCTGAAATCAGGAACCCTAGGTCCTGCCTCAACTGGAGATGAGGCCCTCTTCCAATGCCACCAAACCCCCGTCGGAGTCCCCGAGACGGCCCACCCCCCCCACCTCCAGTTTCCCTGACTTCTCAGAGCCACCATGAGAAGCCCCCTGAGGTCACCTGCACAAGTCGAGGGAAGCCAGGGTTTCCTGCCTCAACCCGAGAAAGACCTCGAGAGACCTTCTTCAACACGTCTCGAGGCCAGGTTCCCCTACCATGACTCGAGAGCAATGACGCGCTCCCCCTCGCCACTCGCATGGAGACCCGACTTCCCTGGCGCCCCACGAGCGGCTCACTGACCTCGCCGTCGTACCTCGTGAGAAACCGCACCCTGGGGCCGCCGCTCGAGAACCACCCCGAGACTCCCCCGTCATCGCGGAGATGAGGGCCTTCGTCTCCTGCATGGCCTAGAGGCCAACCTCGCGACCTCTCTCCAAACGCCTCAGGA
>NW_011499276.1:0-561 GCF_000754665.1 Bison bison bison | reverse complement strand
ACCCCCCCCTCCCTCCCCTCCCCTCCCTCCCTCGTCCCCCAACCCTCCCCCCCCGCCCTCCCCTCCCCTCCTCCCCGCCTCCTCCCCACCTCCACGCCTTCCCCCAACCTCCTCTCCCTCGCCGCCCCCCACCCACCTCGGCCCCCTCCCACCTTCGCACCTCCCACCCTCCCACCTTTGCACTCCCCGGTCTCCCGCTCCCCCTCCCTCTGCTGCCCCTGGCATAGGGAAGGAGTTCTCCTGTGTGGACTGCTGGAAAGACGGGACCAGAAGACAGAAGAGCCAGACACAAAGAACTTGTGCCGGGCACGGGGTTTCTTTCCCGGGCCCATGGAATGTTCCCTCTGAGGCAGCCCCTTGGTCACTGCCATGCAGGGAGGGCTTGAGGCTTCAGGTAGGGTGTCCCCATTTGGGGCGGGGCCCAGCTTCCCAAAGGTCCAGCACTCGGGTTTGTCCCCAGGGTTGTCCGTAGACATCCCGTCTGTATTCTCTCCTCTTCCCACACAAAACAGCTCCCACCCACCCACCCACCCTTTCCCCGAGCTCCGTGGCCCCACATCC
>NW_011499275.1:0-560 GCF_000754665.1 Bison bison bison | reverse complement strand
TTCGGGTTTTTTTTGTTTTTTTGTTTTTTTAACTTTTTGTTTTTTTGTTTTTTCTTTTTTTTTTAGTTAAAAGAATTCCGAAAAATAGAGGGAAACAGGAAGCCCGAGAGGTGCCCCTGTAGCTTGGCGAAGGCCTTAGGAGGTCACTTGGAAATGCTGCTGGCTGTGAGGGGGGAGGGGGGCAGATGTGCACAGAGCTGTGCAGGCTTGTCCTTTGCATGGATGTTCTTTGTAGAAATCCACCTCGGAGCCATCTCCTGATGTGTAAGAATTTCCCAGACAAACCTTGAGCTAAGCAATGCGTTTTTTCCTTAGGAAATGTTGGTCTTCAGCGATGTTCAAAGCCTGTGTATTTCGGCTAGACTCTGGCTTCAGGTCGGTTCCCCCAAAAGGCTCAGAAGCGACCTGAACCAAACAGTAAGTTTTCCTCCTACCTTGTTCTCCTCATCTACGTTAAGAGTATACTTTAAGAGTATCCTGGCACATACATGTACTGCCTCACCCCTAACCTCAGTCATGTGTTCCAAGAACTTCTGTCCGTTGATTTATTTGTTTTGGGT
>NW_011499274.1:0-500 GCF_000754665.1 Bison bison bison | reverse complement strand
AATTTCTACAATTTGTATGGAAATACAAAAAACCTACGAATAGCCAAAGCGATCTTGAGAAAGAAAGAATGGAACTGGAGGAATCAACCTACCTGACTTCAGGCTCTACTACAAAGCCACAGTTATCAAGACAGTATGGTACTGGCATAAAGACAGAAATATTGATCAATGGAACAAAATAGAAAGCCCAGAGATAAATCCACACACATATGCACACCTTATCTTTGACAAAGGAGGCCAGAATATACAATGGATTAAAGACAATCTCTTTAACAAGTGGTGCTGGGAAATCTGGTCAACCACTTGTAAAAGAATGAAACTATATTTGGCAAAACTAATACAATTATGTAAAGTTTAAAAATAAAATAAAATTAAAAAAAATAAAATATACACACACACACACAAAAGAACACTTTCTAACACCATACACAAAAATAAACTCAAAATGGATTAAAGATCTAAACGTAAGACCAGAAACTATAAAACTCCTAGAGGAGAAC
>NW_011499273.1:0-559 GCF_000754665.1 Bison bison bison | reverse complement strand
TACAAAGGAATAGACATAAATCTATCACATGTACAAACTAGTAAAGAAAAATAGTATTAATGTCTTCAAATTACTTTGTCTTTTTTTAAAAGTATAAAAAAAGCACTAAAACATGGCACTTGATAATAAATACTTTACCTTGTTTTAGATCAGTACTTCTTGTAACAGAGTCTGACAAATAGCAGTTTGTAAAGGGTATGATGAAAACATTGGCCAAGGATATGGTTCATCACCCTAAAAAAGAAGCAAGACAGATGACTTTAGGAAGTAGTTTAATATCAAATTTTAAGACTTTTTGAAGTGACATTTAAATTAGCTTTTGTTTCATAAATTCTAGAGTTGTAATATAACCAAAAGCTATCTTATAATTCAACATTCTAATGGATACTAACTAAAATAAAATATAGAAACATTAAATACTGAAGACCAATTTGATAATTCTATAAACAGATTGCTCACAAAGCTATTTCTCTTGCACTGTAATCATTTCGACCTCATCATTCTTGGTGTGAAGAGTCAAAACAAGTGCCCTTAGTACAATAACAAAAAACCCTTCCAG
>NW_011499272.1:0-510 GCF_000754665.1 Bison bison bison | reverse complement strand
TTCTTGGAAGAACACTGTGTAATCATGTATCCCCACCTAGTTCCCAAGGTCTCTCATTGAGGTGGTTGCCGTCTGGAGGAAAGGGGAATGAGGTGTCGGCTTCATCTCAGTCCTTGTGTTCCTAATTGACAAGCAGGGTCAGCCAGCCTGAGGTGTGCCCTGGGGTACACAGTTTTTTGTCTTAGTGGGACTTCCTGGGTTTCCTGTGAAGCGCTCGCTTCCTGGTGTTCACTGGTTCCTTATTCACCCTGGATGCATGACACTGCTTAAAATTTTAAGAGGTAGGAAAAAAAAAAAAGACACCATAAACAAACCCAAAAGATGACTGTTAAAATTTTATAACAAAGAACCTAAAGAATGATAGAAAAATGTGAAAAACACACGAGCCAACAGTTTCTAAGAAAGATGTACTACTGGACATTCACTTTATTAAGAGATGTTTAAAAGACATGAGCAGCCATTCGACAAGAAAGATATGGGACTATACACTAACCACATTAAAAAGATATT
>NW_011499271.1:0-500 GCF_000754665.1 Bison bison bison | reverse complement strand
TGAGGCGGACGGACAGACGGAGAGGGGCGACCGACGGGGTGCGGCCACGCGAGGCCAACGCACGGAACAGGGCGGTGTTGTGGGGCGGCCGCGCGCACCGCGAGGGGCATGGCTCAAAGCGACCCGTGGCTGGGGGGGCAGGGGGAAGCGCGAGTCGGCCGCCGGGGCCCACCGCGGGATCTCACCGCCGGAGGCCTCCCAGCACAGGGACGGTCCCACCGCACGCCCGGGACGACGGACTGGCGCCCCGCCCCCCCCGGCACCCTCACGGGGGCTCACGCCCACCGCCACCGACACACACACCCGAGAGCCGCAAGCCGGCCAGGGAGAACGCTCTCCCGCCGCGCACCGGCGGCCCCCACGTCCCCCACACGCGCAAGGCTCCCCGCGCGCCGCCCCGCCTCGGGGACGCCACCGGCCGACGGAGGCCGGGGGGGACGACACCCACATGAGGCGAGGCCGGCTCGGCCCCAGACAGGGGAAGGGAGCGCGGGGCGGTC
>NW_011499270.1:0-541 GCF_000754665.1 Bison bison bison | reverse complement strand
GAGGCTCACTGACCTCGCCGTCGTACCTCGCCAGAAACCGCACACTGGGGCCGCCGCTCGAGAACAACCCCGAGCCTCAACCGTCATCGCGACTTGAGGGCCGTGTTGGGGGCCAGAGTGAGGTACTCCGCCCGTGACAAAGGTCATGAGGAAGGAGGCTCGACATACACAAAGGCGGGATCGAGCCTCAGGAGTCCCCCTGGAAATCCTCGAGCGTCTACCCCCATAACCAGTGCTTCCCTACTTTTACTACTTTGTGCTCTTACCTACACCTCTGACTTTACGGGGGGCTGTCCCCCACCACCTCTTTCGGAGAAGGAGTTAACCTAGAGCTCCAGTCAATAAAAACTCTTGGGTGTGACAAGAGTGTTTTAACCTACAAACTCCTCTGAAGGTTCTCTAGCCTGCCTGACAGGCTCCTCCGGCCACATGTGATTGCTCACAGCCTCCCAACCGTGAGAGGCACGAGATGCTTTAAACCCTCTAAAAACAGGTTCTTTAGAGAAGTTAGAAAACTATAAGTATAGTGAGTGGGCTAATT
>NW_011499269.1:0-530 GCF_000754665.1 Bison bison bison | reverse complement strand
AGTACATGTATGTGCCAGGATACTCTTAAAGTATACTCTTAACGTAGATGAGGAGGACAAGGTAGGAGGAAAACTTACTGTTTGGTTCAGGTCGCTTCTGAGCCTTTTGGGGGAACCGACCTGAAGCCAGAGTCTAGCCGAAATACACAGGCTTTGAACATCGCTGAAGACCAACATTTCCTAAGGAAAAAACGCATTGCTTAGCTCAAGGTTTGTCTGGGAAATTCTTACACATCAGGAGATGGCTCCGAGGTGGATTTCTACAAAGAACATCCATGCAAAGGACAAGCCTGCACAGCTCTGTGCACATCTGCCCCCTCCCCCCCTCACAGCCAGCAGTATTTCCAAGTGACCTCCTAAGGCCTTCGCCAAACTACAGGGGCACCTCTGGGCTTCCTGTTTCCCTCATTTTTCGGAATCTTTTCTAAAAAAAAGAAAAACAAAAAACAAATTAAAAAAAAACCCCGCACATTTCTTCGTACAATGCCACAGTGGAAGGAACACAGGCCTTCAATATTAAGACCTAAATT
>NW_011499268.1:0-516 GCF_000754665.1 Bison bison bison | reverse complement strand
GAGAGGCTCACTGACCTCGCCGTCGTACCTCGTCGAGAAACCGCGACCCTGGGGCCGCCCGCTCGAGAACCACCCCGACGACTCCCCCGTCATCGCGGAGATGTAGGGCCTTCGTCTCCTGCATGGCCTAGAGGCCAACCTCGCGACCTCTCTCCAAACGCCTCAGGAGGCTTGACTCCCTTTAGTCCACCCAGTGAGCTCCAAGAGATACCCGTCGCGACTCGAGAGCAGAGCGGGGTTCTTTGCTTCCACTCGAGATGAATGCCTGTCTCCCCGGGTGCGTCTGGAATGCAACCCCGAGATCCCGGTGCCCCTGGAGAGGAACATTGGCTTCTGGACTCAAGCCTAGATGAGGTCTGTTGGCCCTGCAGTCACTCGAGAGCAATCCCCAGCTTTCCTTCGCAACTCGAATGGAAGATTGGACTTCCCTGGGCCAACACAAGAGGCATCCCGAATTCCCCGTCGTAACTCGAGAATCCCGCCGCAACTCGAGAAAAACCACGTGGTTCCCCCGTC
>NW_011499267.1:0-554 GCF_000754665.1 Bison bison bison | reverse complement strand
ACAGGTCAGGGAACTGGGACTGCGTGGAGCAGGGAACACCGTAGTCCGCCTCTGTTGGCACACCTGGCGGTCGCAGAAGGCCTCGCCTTTGGCTCAAGGCCTTTACCGCTCACCCCTTTGCTGAAAGGTCAGAGCCGCGCGGTTTTCCCAAGCAGCCTAGTGTCCGCTGCAAGTCCAAGGGCCAGAACCCTGATCTCTGGCCGGCTGGCCCAGCCCTGCTTCTGGCACTTTGGAGGCCAGCGGGCCCTTGACCACCTGCTGGGATGGGAAAGGAAGGGTCCACGAATTGCACCCTAGAAACTTAGTAGGGTGCATGGGTTTCAAAACCCGGTGGCCGCCCAGGCAGAAAACAAGGGAGGAGGGCACCCTGCTGCCCTTTCATGGCAGCATCTGTGGCTGTCCTGCTGAGGGGGCCTTTCCATGGGGACCGTGTGCAGTACAAGTTTGGTGTTTTGGAACCGAATAATTAGAACGTGTAAAAATTTTAAATGATGTGGTGGTTTGATTCAAACAAAACAAAACAAAAAACCAAGCTCCAAGTTTTTTGCAAATTT
>NW_011499266.1:0-503 GCF_000754665.1 Bison bison bison | reverse complement strand
ACCTGATCTGCCTCTTTGAGAAATTTTGTATGGCAGGTCAGGAAGCAACAGTTAGAACTGGACATGGACAACAGACTGGTTCCAAATAGGAAAGAGTACGTCAAGGCTGTATATTGTCACCCTGTTTATTTAACTTACATGCAGAGTACATCATGAAAAATGCTGGGCTGGAAGAAACACAAGCTGGAATCAAGATTGCCAGGAAAAATACCAATAACCTCAGATATGCAGATGACACCACCCTTATGGCAAAAGTGAAAAGGACTAAAAAGCCTCTTGATGAAAGTGAAAATGGAGAGTGAAAAAGTTGGCTTAAAGCTCAACATTCAGAAAACGAAGATCATGGCATCTGGTCCCATCACTCATGGGAAATAGATGGGGAAACAGTGGAAACAGTGTCAGGCTTTATTTTGGGGGGCTCCAGAATCACTGCAGATGGTGACTGCAGCCATGAAATTAAAAGATGCTTACTCCTTGGAAGGAAAGTTATGACCAACCTAGAT
>NW_011499265.1:0-506 GCF_000754665.1 Bison bison bison | reverse complement strand
TTTAGGATTCAGGTGAGCACATTCAGAAAACCACATTAGCAGAGAAGCACCAGTTTTGTACCACATTCTCTGATCTGAAGTTCAGTGTGTCTGTACAGATAGTGCATGAAAGGAGATGAAGGAGGATGAACCAAAAGGTAAATTCATGGTGTACCTAGACTAGCATGCTAAGGATTCTGTAGCCATTATCGAGTCTCTGAAGGTTTTTGAGCTGAAAAATGACTAACAGACCTTTTAAAAAATACTTCCCTGAATAGAGTAGTGGTTAGCCAAAGTTGGGGAGGAGGGAAGTGTGGAGATATTGATCAAAGGGTACAAACCTTCAGTTATAAAAGGAATAAGTTCTAGAGACCTTAAGTACAGCATGGTGACTATGTGGTGATGGTGGTGGTAGTTTAGTCGCTAAGTTGTGTCCCACTTTTGCAACCCCATGGACTGTAGCCCACCAGGTTCCTCTGTCCATGGGATTCTCCAGGCAAGAATACTGGAGTGGGTTGCCATTTACT
>NW_011499264.1:0-507 GCF_000754665.1 Bison bison bison | reverse complement strand
TTGCTAGTGTGTAAGCAGTTCTGCACAACCCTTGCCAGGCAATGTGACCGTGGGTTAAATTACCTGAGGTTTAAATTACCCTCTGACCCACCAAGCCCAATGCTATGAATTACAGCCTAAAGAGTTTGATACTAAATGGTTACCTATAAGAGTACAGCTGGAACACAACCTAAATACCATATTCAAAATACTGTAACTTTTTCCAAAGTTTCAAAGCTGTTCTTGTGTGTAGTATTAATATCTTATTCCATTTTACTTCTTACTAGTTTTTACTGTATGAATGTACCACAACTTGTTTATCCATTCGCATGTTGATAGATACCTGCACTGTTTGCACCTATCTTCAATAAAGCTACCATGAACATTCATGTACAAAAGATTTATGGACATGTTTTCATGACTTGTATTTTCTGGCCATGACATGTGGCAAGAAGGATCTTAGTCCCCAATCAGGGATTGAACCTTGGCCCTCAGCAGTGAAAACACAGAGTCCTAACCACTGAAACA
>NW_011499263.1:0-507 GCF_000754665.1 Bison bison bison | reverse complement strand
GTCTGGAATGACTTCGTGAGACCGGACTCATCCTGAGGTGCGACCGGAAGGTCGGAACCCCTTCCAGACAAAGCAGGGGAGTCGACCCTCCTGTCCAGATCAGGAGGGGAGAAGGGCTCAGAGCAGGGGGTGCCGGAAAACCTCGGTGTTCCTCTCGAGGGAGACCGGGATTTCGGGGAACTTTGTGGGTCGCATCAAGGGTGCCAAGTGCCCTTTCGACCTCCAATTCCTAACGTGGGACTTCTCCTGAAGCGCTGTAGCGGGAAAGGGCTTCATGTTGCGATGACGGGGGAGCCACGTGGTTTTTCTCGAGTTACGGCGGGATTCTCGAGTTACGACGGGGAATTCAGGCTGCCTCTTGTGTTGGCCCAGGCAAGTCCAATCTTCCATTCGAGTTGCGAAGGAAAGCTGGGGATTGCTCTCGAGTGGCTGCAGGGCCAATAGACCTCATCGAGGCTTGTGTCCAGAAGGCAATGTTCCTCTCCAGGGGTGACAGGGATCTCGGGG
>NW_011499262.1:0-500 GCF_000754665.1 Bison bison bison | reverse complement strand
GAGACCTATCTCTCGACCTCTCTCCAATGCCTCAGGAGGCTTGTACCCTTTTAGTCCACCCAGTGAGCTCCAAGAGATACCCGTCGCGACTCGAGAGCAGAGCGGGGTTCTTTGCTTCCACTCGACATGAATGCCTGTCTCCCCGGGTGTGTCTGGAATCCAACCCTGAGATCCCTGTCGCCCCTGGAGAGGAACATTGGCTTCTGGACAGAAGCCTAGATGAGGTCTATTGGCCCTGCAGTCACTCGAGAGCAATCCCCAACTTTCCTTCGCAACTCGAATGGAAGATTGGACTTCCCTGGGCCAACACAAGAGGCATCCTGAATTCCCCGTCGTAATTCGAGAATCCTGCTACACCTCGAGAAAAACCACGTGGTTCCCCCGTCATCGCAAGATGTAGCCCTGTGCCGCTACAGCGTCTTAGGAGAAGTCCCAATTTAGGAATTGGAGTTCGAAACGGTACTTGTCACCCTTGATGCGACCCACAAAGTGCCCCGACA
>NW_011499261.1:0-527 GCF_000754665.1 Bison bison bison | reverse complement strand
GAGTGGGCGAGGGGGCGGGGGCGGGCGGCGGGGGCGGGGGGTCCGGCGTCCGTGGGCGGGGGGTGGGGGACGGGCTTCCCCGTTGTCCTCTCGGGGGGTCGCCGTGGCGGCTGGGAACGCCCACTGCGTGCGCTCCTGGGTCCCCAAGGATCGGCATCCAGTGGGCGCGGCGGAGGGGTGCGGACCACAGGTCAGGGAACTGGGACTGCGTGGAGCAGGGAACCACGTAGTCCGCCCTCTGTCGGCACAACCTGGCGGTCGCAGAAAGGCCTCGCCTTTGGGCTCAAGGCCTTTACCGCTCCACCCCTTTGCTGAAAGGTCAGAGCCGCGCGGTTTTCCCAAGCAGCCTAGTGTCCGCTGCAAGTCCAAGGGCCAGAACCCTGAACTCTGGCCGGCTGGCCCAGCCCTGCTTCTGGCACTTTGGAGGCCAGCGGGCCCTTGACCACCTGCTGGGATGGGAAAGGGAAGGGTCCACGAATTGCACCCTAGAAACTTAGTAGGGTGCATGGGTTTCAAAACCCGGTGGC
>NW_011499260.1:0-515 GCF_000754665.1 Bison bison bison | reverse complement strand
CCAAGAAAAATAAAACGAACCCAATACAAAAAATAGGGACCAAAGAACTAAATAGACATTACTACCAAAAAAGACATACAGATGGCTAACAAACACATAGAAAAGATGCTCAACATCACTCATTATCAGAGAAATGCAAATCAAAACCACTATGAGGTACCATTTCACACCAGTCAGAATGGCTGCGATCCAAAAGTCTACAAATAATAAATGCTGGAGAGGGTGTGGAGAAAAGGGAACCCTTTTACACTGTTGGTGGGAATGCAAACTAGTACAGCCACTATGGAGAACAGTGTGGAGATTCCTTAAAAAACTGGAAATAGAACTGCCTTCTGATCCAGCAATCCCACTGCTGGGCATACACACTGAGGAAACCAGAAGGGAAAGAGACACGTGTACCCCAATGTTCATCGCAGCACTGTTTATAATAGCCAAGACATGGAAGCAACCTAGATGTCTATCAGCAGATGAATGGATAAGAAAGCTGTGGTACATATACACAATGGAGTATTACT
>NW_011499259.1:0-519 GCF_000754665.1 Bison bison bison | reverse complement strand
ACTGTACTGTGTTACTCAGTCGTGTTCAACCTTTCAAGTTCATAGACTCGTAGCCCGCCAGGCTCCTCTCTCCATGAGGATTCTCCAGGCAAGAATACAGGATGGGTTGTCATGCCTCCTTCAGCAGAATCTTCCCAAGCTAGGGATTGAACCCAGGTCTCCCACATTTCAGGCAGATTCTTTACCAGCTGAACCACCAAGGAAGCCCAAGAATACCGGAGTGAGTAACCTATCCCTTCTCCAAGGGATCTTCCTGGCCTAGGAATTGAACCAGGGTCTCCCACTTTGCAGGCAGATTCTTTACCAGAAGAGCTTCCAGGGAAGCCCAGGTGTTTTAATAAATGGGTGTCAATACTAGAAAGCAGGCAATGGAGAATTTAAAAAATGAAAAGAGGTTATTGAGGTACAAGAGTATTTGCAGGTACAACCACCACCCTTAGGACTGAGAGAACAAAGTGAAGAAGTTTTCTATTTATCATTTTTCCTTTTACTTGGTGAATGATGTATTTTGGTCCTTAA
>NW_011499258.1:0-504 GCF_000754665.1 Bison bison bison | reverse complement strand
CAGAATTTTGAACACATTCTAGGCCTGGGAAAATAATATAAAATTTGAATACAGGAGGCTAGTTGGTTCCTGAAGATATCTCATACACATACAAGAGAGTTGAAGTTCAGATTCAACCTCATGTATTTCCAAGGAGACCTTTAGATTAGGGAAGGGAACCACTGTCTCCTTTCTCTTTCTAAGTGGAAAGAGCCATTTATCTTGGTGCCTGATCTATGAGAGTATTGGACTACTTGTGGGGAAAAAAATTGCATTACCTTTAATCATGTCACCCCAGAAGTAAGGACAGACGCAAGGAGGAGCACACTAGTGCTATAAAATATTTCATGAAAGAATGAGAATACCTAGTGTTTAAGATAAAAATAACAATAAATATGACAAATCTAGCATTACTCCACTTTATAGAACAGATATGTGACAGAGAAGGTAAATAACCTTCCCCAGGGTCATAGGGTTTCTGGAGGACAATATGGGAACTAAAGCCTAGATGGCCTGGCTTTAGAA
>NW_011499257.1:0-539 GCF_000754665.1 Bison bison bison | reverse complement strand
TCTGTATCCATAAGTAGCCACCCTCTTACTACTCTGTGCTTATAGCATGGAAACAGGCAAGAGCCCAGTAACACTTGCTCAAAAAGTGAAATCAGTTCCACGTGTGCACCTTTTAGAGGGTAGCACTCTAGTGTGTATTATTATAGGTCAAGTGTAGTAGGGGTCAACTCTAAATCATACCTGCACTGTTGCTATTACCATACAATCGAACATTAATAGGGGACAAGGAAACCCCATATGTTATTTGGTTTCTAAGATAATTTTAATAACCTTTCTGTACTTATTACTACATCAATATATTTTTGTTCATAGCTGCTAACAAGTACCAAGATGGATTGATTAATTTTTTTCTTTCTGTTGTATTATCGCCCTGGTAGAAATTTAACTACACACGGGTGATTTAGCTGTATCATTTCAAACTCAGTCTATTTTTTGTATAAACCTATTGAATTTTGCAAAATTCCAAACAGATTTTGATTGTTGCACTCACTTTAAAAATAAGATTTATAAGATTAGGCATGTAGTAAAACTGGTTACCA
>NW_011499256.1:0-512 GCF_000754665.1 Bison bison bison | reverse complement strand
CAGATCAGATCAAATTCTTTATCACCTCACCTCAATATCTTATCAGTCTTGCCTAGGCTCAGCAATGATCCTCTCAGTTGAGTCAGAATCCACCGGCACACTTATGGTCATCTTAATAAGTTTCCATCCACTGACACCCACTCTGTTGTTGTTCATTGCTTTTCAGTCTCCCAATCTCTCTTTGCTATCACATGGACCCACCCTGTTCCTTAGCTATAAATCCCAGCTGTGTCCCTGCTGGAGTCAGACTTAAGCTCAATCTCTCCCCCGTATTATAAGACCCCCCGCTGTAGTACTCTTACCTTGAATAACGTTTTTCTTACCACCTTTAGGAAGTGTTATGAATCATTTGTTTAACTTTTCCAGGTTCTGTTAGTAGGGATTATTCTCAAAGGAATAGTTTCATCCTTTTACTTTTTATACTATATTCCTTTGGGGAACAAATTTCTAGAATTAAAACATTTCATGTTTTTACCATACAAACAGAAAATATCTTTTAAAATATATTTATA
>NW_011499255.1:0-504 GCF_000754665.1 Bison bison bison | reverse complement strand
ATTTGCTCTCGACTGACTGCAGGGCCATAGACCTCATCTAGGCTTGTGTCCAGAAGCCAATGTTCCTCTCCAGGGGCGACCGGGATCTCGGGGTTGCATTCCAGACGCACCCGGGGAGACAGGCATTCATCTCGAGTGGAAGCAAAGAACCCCGCTCTGCTCTCGAGTCGCGACGGGTATCTCTTGGAGCTCACTGGGTGGACTAAAGGGAGTCAAGCCTCCTGAGGCGTTTGGAGAGAGGTCGCGAGGCTGGCCTCGAGGCCATGCAGGAGGCGAAGGCCCTCATCTCCGCGATGACGGGGGAGTCTCGGGGTGGTTCTCGAGCGGCGGCCCCAGGGTGCGGTTTCTCACGAGGTACGACGGCGAGGTCAGTGAGCCTCTCGTGGGGCGCCAGGGAAGTCGGGTCTCCATGCGAGTGGCGAGGGGGAGCGCGTCATTGCTCTCGAGTCATGGTAGGGGAATCTGGCCTCGAGACGTGTTGAAGAAGGTCTCTCGAGGTCTTTC
>NW_011499254.1:0-513 GCF_000754665.1 Bison bison bison | reverse complement strand
TACAGCGTCTCAGGAGAAGTCCCACTTTAGGAATTGGAGTTCGAAACGGTACTTGTCACCCTTGATGCGACCCACAAAGTGCCCCGACATCCCGGTCTCCCTCGAGAGGAACACCGAAGTTTTCCGGCACCACTTCCTCTGAGCCCCTTCTACCCTCCTGATCTGGACAGGAGGGTCGACTCCTCTGCTTTGTCTGGAAGGGGTTCCCGAACTTCCGGTCGCACCTCAGGATGAGGCCGGTCTCACGACGACATTCCAGACGTGGCCTCGTGGGTGGTTCCACATTCCGAAGGACCCCGATTTCCCGGTCCCCTCTTGATAAGAACCCAATGCCCGGACACTTCTTCGAACTCCACCCTGTGAATGAAGTCAACACGAAGGGGCAGTGACTCGCCCGTGCATCGTCGGGAAAAGACCCCCAGGTTCCAAATACCGCTCGACAAGTGGCCTGTCTCCCCGGGAATTCCTCGAGAGGCAAGCGGAGTTCCATGCCTCAACACAAGACGAGGCCTG
>NW_011499253.1:0-511 GCF_000754665.1 Bison bison bison | reverse complement strand
GAAGGGGTTTCCCGGACCTTCCGGTCGCACCTCAGGATGAGGCCGGTCTCACGACGACATTCAGACGTGGCCTCTGGGTGCTTCCACATTGCGAAGCAATCCGATTTCCGGTCCCCTCTTGGTAAGAACCCGATGCCCGGACACCTCTCCCAACTCCACCCTGTGAATGAAGTCAACACGAAGGGGCAGTGACTCGCCCGTGCATCGTCCGGAAAAGACACCCAGGTTCCAAATACCGCTCGACAAGTGGCCTCTCTCACCGGGGACACCTCGAGAGGCAAGCGGAGTTCCATGCCTCAACCCAAGACGAGGCCTGACTCTCCTGTCCCCAGTCTGCAGGGACCCTGCGATCGGAGTCTGAAATCACAGAAACCCTGAGGTTCCTGCCTCAACTGGAGATGAGGCCCTCTTCCAATGCACCAAACCCCGTGGAGTCCCGAGAGGCCCCCCCCCCACCTCCAGTTTCCCTGACTTCTCAGAGCCACCATGAGAAGCCCCCTGAGGTCACCTG
>NW_011499252.1:0-506 GCF_000754665.1 Bison bison bison | reverse complement strand
AGACTGCAGTCCAGAGGTCCTAGCAACTCCTAGCAGCAGCAAGACCCAGCATAGTCAAACGAATTCAATGTTACCCAAACAAATAAATCAACGGACAGAAGTTCTTGGAACACATGACTGAGTTAGGGGTGAGGCAGTACATGTATGTGCCAGGATACTCTTAAAGTATACTCTTAACATAGATGAGGAGAACAAGGTAAGAGGAAAACTTACTGTTTGGTTCAGGTCGCTTCTGAGCCTTTTGGGGGAACCGACCTGAAGCCAGAGTCTAGCCGAAATACACAGGCTTTGAACATCGCTGAAGACCAACATTTCCTAAGGAAAAAACGCATTGCTTAGCTCAAGGTTTGTCTGGGAAATTCTTACACATCAGGAGATGGCTCCGAGGTGGATTTCTACAAAGAACATCCATGCAAAGGACAAGCCTACACAGCTCTGTGCACATCTGCCCCCTCCCCCCCTCACAGCCAGCAGCATTTCCAAGTGACCTCCTAAGGCCTTCGCCA
>NW_011499251.1:0-514 GCF_000754665.1 Bison bison bison | reverse complement strand
GGTGGAGAAAAAGGAGAGTCCAAAAGGGAGAGAAAGCAGTCAAGCCAGTAATCTCGCACCCCAGTGAAAAATAGGGTCCTGAAGATTAGGGTTCTTAAAGGTACAAAATTGGTAACAAATACATAAAAGCAAAATTAAAAATCTAGAGTAGAGTTTGGAAATTTCAAAAATACGAATGTTAAAGAAAAGAAGAAGGAAAAGAAAGAGAGAGAAAATGAACAAAGAAAAACAAACAAGATCGTGAAAATTATAAAGAAAATATAGGTACAAAATTGATAACTAATACAAAAAAAGCAAAGTTAAAAAATCTAGAGTAGAGTTTGGAATTTCAAAAATACAATGTTAAAAAAAGGAAGAAGAAACATAAAGAGAGAAAACAAACAAACAAACAAAAACAAACAATGTCACAAAAATTATAAAGAAAATACAGGTACAAAATTGATATCAAATATCAAAAAGCATAAATTAAAAATCTAGAGTAGACTTTGGAATTTCAGATATACAATGTTATATA
>NW_011499250.1:0-512 GCF_000754665.1 Bison bison bison | reverse complement strand
TTCTTTCAACACGTCTCGAGGCCAGGTTCCCCTACCATGACTCGAGAGCAATGACGCCGCTCCCCCCTCGCCACTCGCATGGAGACCCCGACTTCCCTGGCGCCCCACGAGAGGCTCACTGACCTCGCCGTCGTACCTCGTGAGAAACCGCACCCTGGGGCCGCCGCTCGAGAACCACCCCGAGACTCCCCCGTCATCGCGGAGATGAGGGCCTTCGTCTCCTGCATGGCCTAGAGGCCAACCTCGCGACCTCTCTCCAAACGCCTCAGGAGGCTTGACTCCCTTTAGTCCACCCAGTGAGCTCCAAGAGATACCCGTCGCGACTCGAGAGCAGAGCGGGGTTCTTTACTTCCACTCGAGATGAATGCCTGTCTCCCCGGGTGCGTCTGGAATGCAACCCCGAGATCCCGGTCGCCCCTGGAGAGGAACATTGGCTTCTGGACACAAGCCCAGAATGAGGTCTGTTGGCCCTGCAGTCACTCGAGAGCAATCCCCAGCTTTCCTTCGCAACT
>NW_011499249.1:0-525 GCF_000754665.1 Bison bison bison | reverse complement strand
CCCAAGACGAGGCCTGACTCTCCTGTCCCCAGTCTGCAGGGACCCTGCGTTCGGAGTCTGAAATCAGAGGGAACCCTGAGGTTCCTGCCTCAACTGGAGATGAGGCCCTCTTCCAATGCACCAAACCCCGTGGAGTCCCGACGAGGCCACCCCCCCCCACCTCCAGTTTCCCTGACTTCTCAGAGCCACCATGAGAAGCCCCCTGAGGTCACCTGCACAAGTCGAGGGAAGCCAGGGTTTCCTGCCTCAACCCGAGAAAGACCTCGAGAGACCTTCTTCAACACGTCTCGAGGCCAGGTTCCCCTACCATGACTCGAGAGCAATGACGCGCTCCCCCTCGCCACTCGCATGGAGACCCGACTTCCCTGGCGCCCCACGAGAGGCTCACTGACCTCGCCGTCGTACCTCGGGAGAAACCGCACCCAGGGGCCGCCGCTCGAGAACCACCCCGAGACTCCCCCGTCATCGCGGAGATGAGGGCCTTCGTCTCCTGCATGGCCTAGAGGCCAACCTCGCGACCTCTCT
>NW_011499248.1:0-505 GCF_000754665.1 Bison bison bison | reverse complement strand
CACAACAACCAAAACCTGTGGGACACGGTAAAAGCAGTCCTAAAGGGAAAGTTCATAGCAATACAGGCACACCTCAAGAAACAAGAAAAAAGTCGAATAAATAACCTAACTCTACACCTAAAGCAACTAGAAAAGGAAGAAATGAAGAACCCCAGGGTTAGTAGAAGGAAAGAAATCTTAAAAATTAGAGCAGAAATAAATGCAAAAGAAACAAAAAGACCATAGCAAAAATCAACAAACCAAAAGCTGATTCTTTGAAAGGATAAATAAAATTGACAAACCATTAGCCAGACTCATCAAGAAACAAAGGGAGAAAAATCAAATCAATAAAATTAGAAACGAAAATGGAGAGATCACAACAGACAACACAGAAATACAAAGGATCATAAGAGACTATTATCAACAATTATATGCCAATAAAATGGACAACGAGGAAGAAATGGACAAATTCTTAGAAAAGTACAACTTTCCAAAACACGACCAGGAAGAAATAGAAAACCTTAAC
>NW_011499247.1:0-517 GCF_000754665.1 Bison bison bison | reverse complement strand
ACATCCAGTAAACTTGAAATCACTACTATAGTCAAAGCCATTTAACATGTAAGTACATGGCTCAAAAAACTGGGCATGTTGGTTCCAATTTTTTCATGTACACTGAATTATACATGGATTGTTTTCTCGCATTACATCTGTCATAAAGGAGCTCTAAGCCAAGTTTGGGTTCTGCGCCAAGCAAGTGCACAAGCCTTCTCCATATCTGTTTAGGTATTAATTTCTCCCACGGTTTCAAGTTATTTTCCTACCCCTATCTTCTGTAGGCTCAACTTCCTACCTTATATCTTTGTTATATATCATAGTGCTTTTCCAGCTTTTCACAAGTTTGCCTAATACCTGTAAGAAGTGTAATTCCACTGTAAGAGGTTTGAGAGTAAAGACCAAATAACTTGCCATAAATATCGAACACTTTTGAAGTTCTCTTCTTTATGTTTTAATGTAAAAATGGATTTCCCCTCAGAATTTCAGGGAAAAATTAATGAATCATGAAAACACATTATATGTATATCCTGTG
>NW_011499246.1:0-518 GCF_000754665.1 Bison bison bison | reverse complement strand
ATGTTTTTCTGGAACTCTCTTTGCTTTTTTCAATGATCCAACATATGTTGGCAATTTGATATCTGGTTCCTCTGCCTTTTCAAAATCGAGCTTGAACATATGGAAGTTCATGGTCCATGTACTGTTGAAGCCTGGCTTAAAGAATTTTGACCATTACTTTGCTAGCATGGAAAAGAAATAGCAAAAAAGCAAAATGGCTGTCTGGGGAGCCCTTACAAATAGCTGTGAAAAGAAGAGAAGTGAAAAGCAAAGGAGAAAAGGAAAGGTATAAGCATCTGAATGCAGAGTTCCAAAGAATAGCAAGAAGAGATAAGAAAGTGTTCCTCAGCGATCAATGCAAAGAAATAGAGGAAAACAACAGAATGGGAAAGACTAGAGATCTCTTCAAGAAAATTAGAGATACCAAGGGAACATTTCATACAAAGATGGGCTCGAGAAAGGACAGAAATGATATGGACCTAACGGAAGCAGAAGATATTAAGAAGAGGTGGCAAGAATACACAGAAGAACTGTACAAA
>NW_011499245.1:0-520 GCF_000754665.1 Bison bison bison | reverse complement strand
GCTTCCACTCGAGATGAATGCCTGTCTCCCCGGGTGCGTCTGGAATGCAACCCCGAGATCCCGGTCGCCCCTGGAGAGGAACATTGGCTTCTGGACACAAGCCTAGATGAGGTCTATTGGCCCTGCAGTCACTCGAGAGCAATCCCCAGCTTGCCTTCGCAACTCGAATGGAAGATTGGACTTCCCTGGGCCAACACAAGAGGCATCCCGAATTCCCCGTCGTAACTCGAGAATCCCGCCGCAACTCGAGAAAAACCACGTGGTTCCCCCGTCATCGCAACGATGAAGCCCTGTCCCGCTACAGCGTCTCGAGGTAGAAGTCCCACGTTAGGAATTGGAGGTCGAAACGGTACTTGGCACCCGTTGATGCGCCCCACAAAGTTACCCCGGCATCCCGGTCTCCCTGGAGAGGAACACCGAGGTTTTCCGGCACCACTTCCTCTGAGCCCCTTCTACCCTCCTGATCTCGACAGGAGGGTCGACTCCCCTGCTTTGTCTGGAAGGGGTTCCCGACCTTCCG
>NW_011499244.1:0-540 GCF_000754665.1 Bison bison bison | reverse complement strand
GAGGGGCGGGGGCGGGCGGCGGGGGCGGGGGTCGGGCGTCCGTGGGCGGGGGTGGGGGGACGGGCGTTTCCCCGTTGTCCGTCTCGGGGGTCGCCGTGGCGGCTGGGAACGCCCACTGCGTGGCGCTCCTGGGGTCCCCCAAGGGATCGGCATCCAGTGGGCGCGGCGGAGGGGTGCGGACCACAGGTCAGGGAACTGGGACTGCGTGGAGCAGGGAACCACGTAGTCCGCCCTCTGTTGGCACAACCTGGCGGTCGCAGAAAGGCCTCGCCTTTGGGCTCAAGGCCTTTACCGCTCACCCCTTTGCTGAAAGGTCAGAGCCGCGCGGTTTTCCCAAGCAGCCTAGTGTCCGCTGCAAGTCCAAGGGCCAGAACCCTGATCTCTGGCCGGCTGGCCCAGCCCTGCTTCTGGCACTTTGGAGGCCAGCGGGCCCTTGACCACCTGCTGGGATGGGAAAGGGAAGGGTCCACGAATTGCACCCTAGAAACTTAGTAGGGTGCATGGGTTTCAAAACCCGGTGGCCGCCCAGGCAGAAAACAA
>NW_011499243.1:0-554 GCF_000754665.1 Bison bison bison | reverse complement strand
AGAGTCAGGCCTCGTCTTGGGTTTGAGGCATGGAACTCCGCTTTGCCTCTCGACGGTGTCCCCGGGAGAGAGGCCACTTGTCGAGCTGTATTTTGGAACCTGGGGGTTTTTTCCGGTCGATGCACGGGCGAGTCCCTGCCTGTTCTTGTTGGCTTCATTCACAGGGTGGAGTTCGGAGAGGTGTCCGGGCATCGGGATATTATCTAGAGGGGACCGGGAAATCGGGGTGCTTCGCAATGTGGAAGCCCCCACGAGGCCACGTCTGGAATGTCGTCGTGAGACCGGCCTCATCCTGAGGTGCGACCGCAAGGTCGGGAACCCCTTCCAGACAAAGCAGGGGAGTCGACCCTCCTGTCGAGATCAGGAGGGTGGAAGGGGCTCAGAGGAAGTGGTGCCGGAAAACCTCGGTGTTCCTCTCCAGGGAGACCGGGATGCCGGGGAACTTTGTGGGGGCGCATCAAGGGTGCCAAGTACCGTTTCGACCTCCAATTCCTAACGTGGGACTTCTCCTGAGACGCTGTAGCGGGACAGGGCTTCATCTTGCGATGACGGGG
>NW_011499242.1:0-539 GCF_000754665.1 Bison bison bison | reverse complement strand
GACACAGACATCAATCCAGACTGACAGACAAGACATCTTTCAGTTTTTCGCTGAGATGGAAAAGATTTCTTTGTAGCCGGTTTTTTCTGGGGGAGTGGGGGGTGGGGGCTGGCGGCCAGGCAGGCTTTGGGAAGGAGCTCATGGTTTGGAATTGCATATGAAAAGAACCAGCTTTCCGGGTTCCAAGGAATCAAGTTTCCTTGCAAACCAACTTTGTCCGGTTCTAGAGAATATCATGGCCCTCCTAGGTCAGGTCATCTTTCCTTTCCGTAGCCCTCGTTGGATCCCTGAATTCTAGACAGCTTGGATTGCCTCTGTGGGCTGGATGGATTGTCCTCCCGTTTCACCGGGCGGCGGGAGCGAGGTCCCAGAGGCTCTCCTGGAACCGGGCGTGGGGGCGGGGCTCACCGGGAGCCCGTAGTGAAGGTGGGCAGCGCACCGGGAGCGCGCCCGGGGCGGGGCGAAGCCGGGCGGCGCGGGTCGGGAACCGGGTCGCGGCGGGGATGGGGGGCGGTCCCAGTTGTGCTCCGGGGATCCCC
>NW_011499241.1:0-546 GCF_000754665.1 Bison bison bison | reverse complement strand
CATGTGGCCGGAGGAGCCTGTCAGGCAGGCTAGAGAACCTTTCAGAGGAGTTTTGTAGGTTTAAAACACTCTTTGTCACACCCAAGAGTTTTTTATTTGACTGGAGCTCTAGGTTAACTCCTTCTCCGAAAGAGGTGGTGGGGACAGCCCCCCGTAAAGTCAGAGGTGTAGGTAAGAGCACAAAGTAGTAAAGTAGGGAAGCTCTGGTTATGGGGGTAGACGCTCGAGGATTTCCAGGGGGACTCCTGAGGCTCGATCCCGCCTTTGTGTATGTCGAGCCTCCTTCCTCAAGACCTTTGTCACGGGCGGAGTACCTCACTCTGGCCCCCAACAGGCCCTCAAGTCGCGATGACGGTTGAGGCTCGGGGTTGTTCTCGAGCGGCGGCCCCAGTGTGCGGTTTCTCGCGAGGTACGACGGCGAGGTCAGTGAGCCTCTCGTGGGGCGCCAAGGAAGTCGGGTCTCCATGCGAATGGCGAGGGGGAGCGCGTCATTGCTCTCAAGTCATAGTAGGGGAATCTGGCCTCGAGACGTGTTGAAGAAGGTCT
>NW_011499240.1:0-565 GCF_000754665.1 Bison bison bison | reverse complement strand
GGCCGCTTTGTCGAGCTGTATTTTGGTAACCGGGGTTTTTTTCCGTAACGATGCCGGAAAAACTGCCCCTTTCGTGTGGACTTCATTCGACAGGGGTGGATTTCGGAGAGGTGTCCGGGCATCGGGTTCTTCTCAAGAGGGACCGGGAAATCGGGGTCCTACGGAATGTGGAACCACCCACGAGGCCACGTCTGGAATGTCTTCGTGAGACCGGCCTCATCCTGAGGTGCAACCGGAAGGTCGGGAACCCCTTCCAGACAAAGCAGGGGAGTCGACCCTCCTGTCCAGATCAGGAAGGGAGAAAGGGCTCAGAGGAGCGGGTGCCGGAAAACCTCAGTGTTCCTCTCGAGGGAGACCGGGATTTCGCGGAACTTTGTGGGTCGCATCAAGGGTGCCGAGTGCCCTTTCGACCTCCAATTCCTAACGGGGGACTTCTCCTGAGACGCTGTTGCGGGAAAGGGCTTCATCTTGCGATGACGGGGGAGCCACGTGGTTTTTCTCGAGTTACGGCGGGATTCTCGAGTTACGACGGGGAATTCAGGCTGCCTCTTGTGTTGGCCCAGGC
>NW_011499239.1:0-537 GCF_000754665.1 Bison bison bison | reverse complement strand
TTAAAAATGGAAATCACAGATAAAATAGCTGGAGAAAGGATTGAGAAGATGAAAAAGTTTAACAAGACTAGAAGAAATAAAAAAGAGTCAATATATAATGAATAATAGCAATAAATGAAATTAAAAACAACTCTGGAGCCAACAAATAGTAGAATAACAGAGGTAGAAGATAGGATTAGTGAATTAGAAGATAGAATGGTAGAAATAAATGAATCAGAGAGGATAAAAGAAAAACGAATTAAAAGAAAATGAGGACAATCTCAGAGACCTCCAGGACAATATTAAATGCTACAACATTCGAATCATAGGGGTCCTAGAAGAAGAAGACAAAAAGAAAGACCATGAGAAAATACTTGAGGAGATAATAGTTGAAAACTTCCCTAAAATGGGGAAGGAAATAATCACCCAAGTCCAAGAAACCCAGAGAGTCCCAAACAGGATAAACCCAAGGCGAAACACCCCAAGACACATATTAATCAAATTAACAAAGATCAAACACAAAGGACATATATTAAAAGCAGCAAGGGAAAAACAACA
>NW_011499238.1:0-505 GCF_000754665.1 Bison bison bison | reverse complement strand
AACCTGGGCCTCGAGACGTGTTTTGAAGAAGGTCGTCTCGAGGTCTTTTCTCGGTTTGAGGCGGAACCCCTGGCTTCCCTCGACTGTGCAGGTGACCGTCAGGGGGCGTTCTCATGGTGGCGTCTGAGAAGTCAGGGGAAACTGGAGTGGGGGGGGTCATCTCGGGAGTCCACGGGGTTTGGTGCATTGGAAGAGGGCCTCATCTCCAGTTGAGGCAGGAACCTCAGGGTTCCTGTGATTTCAGACTCCGATCGCAGGGTCCCTGCAGACTGGGGACAGGAGAGTCAGGCCTCGTCTTGGGTTGAGGCATGGAACTCCGCTTGCCTCTCGAGGTGTCCCCGGGGAGAGAGGCCACTTGTCGAGCGGTATTTGGAACCTGGGGGTCTTTTCCGGACGATGCACGGGCGAGTCACTGCCCCTTCGTGTTGACTTCATTCACAGGGTGGAGTTCGGAGAGGTGTCCGGGCATCGGGTTCTTACCAAGAGGGGACCGGGAAATCGGGGT
>NW_011499237.1:0-517 GCF_000754665.1 Bison bison bison | reverse complement strand
GTGCGAGTGTCTGTGTGTCTGTCTGTGTGCCTGCCTGTGGCTCGTCTGCTCTCTCAGGAAGGTCGGAGGGGCTTGGCGTGGGGGGCAAAGGGGGGGCCTCGGTAGTGCGAAGGGGAGGGGCTGAGGCGCTCCGGTCGACCGCGCCTCCCTGGCTTCTGGTGGGTTTGGGCACCGGACAGGTGCCGGGCAAGTTGGGCGCTCAAGTTTCGCTGCGTCTAGGCCCGCAGGAGGTTCAGAGGCCCCTGGGCCGCGGGGGTTGGGAGGCGGCGGGCGCCGAAGACCGACACCTCCGGGGCCGCGCGGGCCTGAGCAGCGAATGGGATCGGGGGAGGCCCCGCTCAGCGAGCGCGGCCGGGTCTGGAGTGGCCGCGGGTGGGAGGGCGCCGAGACCTCCGCACCCCTCAGCCCAGCCCCCAGGCCCCGCGCGCACGCACGCACGCACGCCCTCCCGGTCAATGGGGGTCCTGGAAGCCCCTCGGGCCCCCGGGCCCGGCCAGGCGCTTGCTGGTCTGGTGTT
>NW_011499236.1:0-523 GCF_000754665.1 Bison bison bison | reverse complement strand
AAGGGTCCCAGGTTTACAAAACATTTAAAAGCTACTACTTTACACCAATTTATATTTAATCAATACACTGCCAGGGACACAGCAGTAAGGGATATGGAAACTTAGCAGCAAACAATGGCCCAACAAGTGAAAAACCATTCACCAATACAATTTCTAATCAATCTTTTAACTACTCAAAAGAATCTGTGTTTAGACAGTTTAGAACATCTCCTGCCTCTCACAGTTGGGAGGCTCTGAACAATCACATGTGGCCGGAAAAACCTATTCAGGCAGGCTAGAGGCTTTCCAAAGGAGTTTGTAGGTTAAACACTGTCACACCCAGGAATTATTAACTGGAACTGTAAGCTAACTCTTTTTTCAGAGAGAGGTAGTGGGGGAGAGCCCCCTGTAAAGTCAGAGGTTTAGGTGAAAGCGCAAGCAGAAAGTAGGCAGACTCTGGTTTTGGGGGTATATGCTCGAGAATTTCCAGGGGGACTCCTGAAGCTCGATCCCGCCTTTGCGTATGCCGAGCCTCCTTCCTCAT
>NW_011499235.1:0-529 GCF_000754665.1 Bison bison bison | reverse complement strand
GGGGGAGGTCGTCGGGGTGGTTCGTCGAGCGGCGGCCCACGGGTGCGGTTTCGTCGACGAGGTACGACGGCGAGGTCGAGTGAGCCGCGTCGTGGGGCGGCCAGGGAAGTCGGGTCGTCCATGCGAGTGGCGAGGGGGAGCGCGTCATTGCTCTCGAGTCATGTAGGGGAACCTGGCCTCGAGACGTGTTGAAGAAGGTCTCTCGAGGTCTTTCTCGGGTTGAGGCAGGAAACCCTGGCTTCCCTCGACTTGTGCAGGTGACCTCAGGGGGCTTCTCATGGTGGCTCTGAGAAGTCAGGGAAACTGGAGGTGGGGGGGGTGGGCCTCTCGGGACTCCACGGGGTTTGGTGCATTGGAAGAGGGCCTCATCTCCAGTTGAGGCAGGAACCTCAGGGTTCCTCTGATTTCAGACTCCGATCGCAGGGTCCCTGCAGACTGGGGACAGGAGAGTCAGGCCTCGTCTTGGGTTGAGGCATGGAACTCCGCTTGCCTCTCGAGGTGTCCCCGGGGAGAGAGGCCACTTGTCGAG
>NW_011499234.1:0-502 GCF_000754665.1 Bison bison bison | reverse complement strand
AAAAAACCTGTATGCTTACTTACTTCTCTCCTTCTTTTTTTATTGAAATGCATTCCTTATGCTATCAATCTGTTATGTTGTTCATAAAACACACAGACAAATAAAGCCTAAACTAAACTGGAGAGAGAAAACTGAATAAAAATAAACTGGAAATATCCCCTTCAAACTTAATTCCTGTGGCTTTCATGGAGCTGTAAAGGTTACCATATAATCTAGTGGATTTATGGAATAAGTTTGTTGTTGGGCAAAAGAGAAAAACCAGTGAGTACCATTTATTCATTTAGAAAATATTTATTAAATGCCTGATAGCATCAAGCAATGTACAACAAGGAGCATGGTAAAACCATGCCTGACCCTATAGTTTGGCTGATTGGAGTAGAGAGATAATTAGTGATCTTTGCAAATATCAGTGACCTTTGAAATATAGGCTTCTATTAGTTATGGTAAAAGAAAAGAATTAACAAGATCTTTTTAAAAGTTTGAAGACCTTGAATTTTATCCA
>NW_011499233.1:0-533 GCF_000754665.1 Bison bison bison | reverse complement strand
CCTTCTCCAATGCATCAAAGTGAAAAAGTGAAAAGTGAATTCGCTCAGTCGTGTCCGACTCTTAGTGACCCCATGGATTGCAGCCTAACAGGCTCCTCCGTCCATGGGATTTTCCAAGCAAGAGGTACTGGAGTGGGGTGCCATTGCCTTGTGAATATGAAATCATTGAGTTGAACCCTTTAAAAGAGAAATTTTATAGTATGTGAACTATAGCTCAGTAAGTTATTTTTAAAGACTATACCAGTATGGAAAGTGTTCGTGACATAAGGGTGAGAAACACATAACAAACAAACAAACAAAAAATTATATAGGCAAAATACAACAATTCCTTAACTGTAAAATAAAATTTTTGAACAACTGAATATAGGAGGAAACAGCTATAGGAAAGAAGAGAATGGACTGGTAAAGTAAACAGAATGAGGTGAAATAATTTTGTTATTTGTAATGCAAAGCTGTGTTTTGGTAGGCATTCTTGGAGACATCTTGTAAGAGGTCTGATTAGCATAGATAGCTAATCTATGCTTAGCCATTAC
>NW_011499231.1:0-524 GCF_000754665.1 Bison bison bison | reverse complement strand
TCAGGGAACGTGGAGGTGGGAGGGGGCCTCTCGGGACGTCCTACGGGGTTTGGTGCATTGGAAGAGGGCCTCATCTCCAGTTGAGGCAGGAACCTCAGGGTTCCTCTGATTTCAGACTCTGATGGCAGGGTCCCTGCAGACTGGGGACAGGAGATTCAGGCCTCGTCTGGGTTGAGGCATGGAACTCCGCTTGCCTCTCGAGGTGTCCCCGGGGAGAGAGGCCACTTGTCGAGCGGTATTTGGAACCTGGGGGCTTTTCCGGACGATGCACGGGCGAGTCACTGCCCCTTCGTGTTGACTTCATTCACAGGGTGGAGTTCGGAGAGGTGTCCGGGCATCGGGTTCTTACCAAGAGGGGACCGGGAAATCGGGGTGCTTCGCAATGTGGAAGCACCCACGAGGCCACGTCTGGAATGTCGTCGTGAGACCGGCCTCATCCTGAGGTGCGACCGGAAGGTCGGGAACCCCTTCCAGACAAAGCAGGGGAGTCGACCCTCCTGTGGAGATCAGGAGGGTAGAAGGGG
>NW_011499230.1:0-516 GCF_000754665.1 Bison bison bison | reverse complement strand
TCCTACAGAGACAGATAATGGCCATTAATCTTTTCTGTTTGCTATTTTTTTCTATGGTAGATTTTGAGGATTTCTGGTCCAGGGTCTCATGAAACCATTCCTTTGTCTTGTTTTTCCCTGAGACAGGCTCTGACTTGTAGCCAGAAAAGGCAGGAGGGAGGAGGGGGAGAGTCTGGAATGCAGACCTGCCTCCCCCGGAGCTGCTGGGAAGAAGGCTGAGCACAGGCCCTGTGGGGCAGGTGAGGTCACCTGCAGGTCCCGCTCTGCCTCCCCTGCCTGGGTCCTGCCACGTCTCACCCCTTTTTTCTAAACCTAGGTTCTTGGTCATGCCCTGAACATTAAAGAGCAGTCAGTTTTGTTCGGCTGGAGGAATTCTCCCTGGGAGGGAAGGGTTGGAACAGCAACACAGTGGGTGTGGGGCCACTGAGCAGGAGGTAGCGGGGTGGGTGGGGGGAGCGATGCCTGGTGGAGCTGCTGGCATGGGAAACCGGAGAGAGGGCAGGACTCCACCACCGC
>NW_011499229.1:0-548 GCF_000754665.1 Bison bison bison | reverse complement strand
CTAGGAGGTGGAGGAGGAAAGAAGAGCCACATGGGGAGGAGGCCCCAGCCCACAACACCTCCTTTCTAATCCTGGAACCCATTCTGCCAAACTCCTTCCTGCAGTCGTGGTTTAAGAGAACTGTGGTCAACAAAATATAGTTGTTGGCATTTGGTAACATTGCCGTCAGTTGGAAAGTCGTTTTTTCATGTTTTCTGTTTCCAGTTTCCCCTTCCCCGACTCAGTATCCACCTCTTGGAGGGTCAGTACCTAGAAAGGTAAGCAGGAGAGCCCATGCCAAAGGGCAACTGGCTGAACAAAGATTCCTACATTTTACAAGACAAAACGAGCTTCTCTGACCACCTGGTGACCGCCTGAACTTCAGCAGCCAGAGCCTACAAGAGCGACCGTGAGGTCACCTTCCGGTCATGTTATGTAAGGAAACAATGGTTCTCAGAGAAGGGGAGGAAGGTCACAATTTTTCAAGTGCCACCAACTGATCTTAAGGACTCGCATCCAGAGAGAAAGAGAATATCAGTGTTTACCCTTCATTGGCCCTAATTGTACCT
>NW_011499228.1:0-507 GCF_000754665.1 Bison bison bison | reverse complement strand
CAACTAGACAAACAACTAATACTCAAAAATATACAAGCAACTCCACAGCTCAACTACCAGAAAAAATAAAATAGACCCAATCAAAAATAGGGACCAAAGAACTAAATAGACATTCTCCAAAGAAGACATACAGATGGACTAACAAACACATGAAAAGATGCTCAACATCACTCATTATCAGAGAAATGCAAATCAAAACCACTATGAGGTACCATTTCACACCAGTCAGAATGGCTGCGATCCAAAAGTCTACAAATAATAAATGCTGGAGAGGGTGTGGAGAAAAGGGAACCCTCTTACACTGTTGGTGGGAATGCAAACTAGTACAGCCACTATGGAGAACAGTGTGGAGATTCCTTAAGAAACTGGAAATAGAACTGCCTTATGATCCAGCAATCCCACTGCTGGGCATACACACTGAGGAAACCAGAAGGGAAAGAGACACGTGTACCCCAATGTTCATTGCAGCACTGTTTATAATAGCCAGGACATGGAAGCAACCTAGAT
>NW_011499227.1:0-540 GCF_000754665.1 Bison bison bison | reverse complement strand
TCCTACAGATAAGTATCTGGTGATATTCAGATTTCACTTGCTAAAGGACAAAATAGTAAACACTGGGGTCAGAACTAGATCACAGCCTTTTCCACTATGTCATCTAGTCTGTTAAACATTCGTAATTACTATTCTGGGAAATAGAATCATTAGGCTTCTAAAGTAAATTATGGACAAGCAGCACGGAACTTACTTGTTTTAGAGGTAGGGGTTCTGACAGAAAAGGAAAAAAAAAACCAAGTGGCATCACTTTGAAAATCTCTTACTGTGAACTGCCATAGAAAAGTTAAAATTTACATGAATCCCACTGATAAACTGTAACATTAAAAAAATGGAAGAATAAAGAAATGGTGTTTTTCAGTTATGATAATAAAGGAAGCAATTTTCTTTTGTGCCTGGCAATTACACTGAAAACATAACTGCAAGTCAAATTTAGCTGAATCTTTGAAGAAGTAGAGCAGGGTAAGAGACTCATTTGTGGGTTCTGAGAATCAGCTTGATCTTTCCTTCCATCACAAAAATCAAAAAGGTTATTGTAAC
>NW_011499226.1:0-526 GCF_000754665.1 Bison bison bison | reverse complement strand
CTTGTAAAAGAATGAAACTAGAACACTTTCTAACACCATATACAAAAATAAACTCAAAATGGATTAAAGATCTCAACGTAAGACCAGAAACTATAAAACTCCTAGAGGAGAACATAGGCAAAACACTCTCTGACATACATCACAGCAGGATCCTCTATGACCCACCTCCCAGAATATTGGAAATAAAAGCAAAAATAAACAAATGGGACCTAATTAAACTTAAAAGCTTCTGCACATCAAAGGAAACTATTAGGCAAAGTGAAAAGACAGCCTTCAGAATGGGAGAAAATAATAGCAAATGAAGCAACCGACAAACAACTAATCTCAAAAATATACAAGCAACTCCCACAGCTCAACTCCAGAAAAATAAATGACCCAATCAAAAAATGGGCCAAAGATCTAAATAGACATTTCTCCAAAGAAGACATACAGATGGCTAACAAACACATGAAAAGATGCTCAACATCACTCATTATCAGAGAAATGCAAATCAGAACCATTATGAGATATCATTTCACACCAGTCA
>NW_011499225.1:0-504 GCF_000754665.1 Bison bison bison | reverse complement strand
CGATCGGAGTCTGAAGTCAGAGGAACCCTGAGGTTCCTGCCTCAACTGGAGATGAGGCCCTCTTCCAATGCACCAAACCCAGTGGAGTCCCGACGAGGCCCCTCCCACCTCCAGTTTCCCTGACTTCTCAGAGCCACCATGAGAAGCCCCCTGAGGTCACCTGCACAAGTCGAGGGACCCCAGGGTGTCCTGCCTCAACCCGAGAAAGACCTCGAGAGACCTTCTTCAACACGTCTCGAGGCCAGATTCCCCTACTATGACTTGAGAGCAATGACGCGCTCCCCCTCGCCATTCGCATGGAGACCCGACTTCCTTGGAGCCCCACGAGAGATTCAATGACCTCGCCGACGTACCTCGGGAGAAACCGCACACTGGGGCCGCCGCTCGACAACAACCCCAAGCCTCCCCCGTCATCGCGACTTGAGGGCCTTCGTCTCCTGTATGGCCTAGAGACCAATCTCTCGACCTCTCTCCAAACGCCTCAGGAGGCTTGACGCCCTTTAG
>NW_011499224.1:0-502 GCF_000754665.1 Bison bison bison | reverse complement strand
GCATTATGTTTACAAATCAATCCCATTGACAATCTGAGAGCTTCTCCTAGGGCTTTGCCCACCCCCACTCCCACCCCTGCTCCACAGGTGGATGGCACTGTGGCACACACATTGCGACTCTGATGCCAGCACCCCTGTGCTGCCTGCCACCTTCCCAGGCTGAGTCTCTCTCATACAGAGACGGGAACTTACTCCTCTGAGGCGCCTGTGCCCCTGGCACAGGGCCTGGCAGACAAAGGGGCTCAAATGAACATCAGTACCTGAAAAGAAGCCAAAGGAATGACGTTCGGAGAGTCGCTATGGGCTAAGTGATGAATTTGGGGGGCGGGGAATCACACACTGAAAAGCAGGTGAACTTCCAGTTTTAAAGGACAACTCCATAAAAGGGAACTAAAAGGCAATATAAGCCATTTCTTAGAGAAAACAATTTAAAGTTCAGGAAGATAACAGAAGAGACTGTAGTCCCACCCTCCTCCCCTTCCCAGGCCAGCCAAAAAGAAGT
>NW_011499223.1:0-532 GCF_000754665.1 Bison bison bison | reverse complement strand
TCTTTCCGGACGATGCACGGGCGAGTCACTGCCCCTTCGTGTTGACTTCATTCACAGGGTGGAGTTCGGAGAGGTGTCCGGGCATCGGGTCGTTACCAAGAGGGCCGGGAAATCGGGGTGCTTCGCAATGTGGAAGCACCCACGAGGCCACGTCTGGAATGTCGTCGTGAGACCGGCCTCATCCTGACGGTGCGACCGGAAGGTCGGGAACCCTTCCAGACAAAGCAGGGGAGTCGACCCTCCTGTGGAGATCAGGAGGGTAGAAGGGGCTCAGAGGAAGTGGTGCCGGAAAACCTCGGTGTTCCTCTCCAGGGAGACCGGGATGCCGGGGAACTTTGTGGGGGCGCATCAAGGGTGCCAAGTACCGTTTCGACCTCCAATTCCTAACGTGGGACTTCTCCTGAGACGCTGTAGCGGGAAAGGGCTTCATCTTGCGATGACGGGGGAACCACGTGGTTTTTCTCGAGTTGCGGCGGGATTCTCGAGTTACGACGGGGAATTCGGGATGCCTCTTGTGTTGGCCCAGGGAAGT
>NW_011499222.1:0-548 GCF_000754665.1 Bison bison bison | reverse complement strand
GATCTCTTCAGCTTCTACTGACCTCTACCATTTCTTATCTTTTATTGTGCCCATCTTTGGGTCGGTAAACGCTCCCTTCGATGTTTCCAATTTCCTAAGAAATCTCTAGGCTTGCCCCTTTTGTCTGTTTCTTCTATTATTAAACACCGTTCATTGTAAGAATGCCTTCTTGTCTCTTCTAGCATTTTTTTGAAAGTCTGCGTTTAATTGGCTGTGCCTTTCCCTCTCTCCCTTGCTTTTCACTTCTCTTTCTTCTTCTGCCATTCGTAAAGAGGCTCAGAGGCTTTGCTGTCTTGCTTCGTTTTCTTTGGAATGGCCTTGATCACCACCTCCTGTACAACATTATGGACCTCTGTCCATAAATAAGCACAAGTCATCTTATTTTAAAAAACACACACAATGAAACATCAGCTCACACCTGTTAGGATGGCCATTATCGAAAAGATAAGAGACAACAAGTGTTGGCAAAAATGCGGAAAATGGGAAGAAAAGGGAACCCTTGCTCATTGCTGGTGAATTTAAGTAGGTACAGCTAATGTGAAAAAACA
>NW_011499221.1:0-539 GCF_000754665.1 Bison bison bison | reverse complement strand
TACTACTAGAAGGAATCAATAGCAGAATATCTGAAGCAGAAGAATGAATCAGTGTGCTGCAAGATAAAATAGGTGGAAATAACTTCTGAAGATCAGAATAAAGGAAAAAATGAAAAGAACTGAGGATAGTCTCAGAGACCACTGGGACAATATCAAACACACCAAATTTGAATTATAGGGGTCCCAGAAGAAGAAGAGAAAAAGAAAGGGTATGAGAAAAATTTTTAAGAGATTATAGTTGAAAATTTCCCCAACATGGAAAAGGAAATAGTTAATCAAGTCCAAGAGGCACAAAGAGTCCCATACAGAATAAACCCAAGGAGAAACACACTAAGACACATACTAATCAAACTAACAAAGACTAAAAACAAAGAAAGAATATTAAAAGCTGCAAGAGAGAAGCAACATATAACATATAAGGGAAACCCCATATGCTTAACAGCTGATCTTTCAGCAGAAACTCTGCAGGCCAGAAGGGAATGGCAGGATATACTTAAAGTACTGAAAGGGAAAAATCTACAACCAAGATTACTGTACCC
>NW_011499220.1:0-531 GCF_000754665.1 Bison bison bison | reverse complement strand
AACATTGGCTCTGGACACAAGCCTAGATGAGGTCGTATTGGCCCTGCAGTCACTCGAGAGCAATCGCCAGCTTGCCTCGCAACTCGAACGGAAGATTGGACTTCCCTGGGCCAACACAAGAGGCATCCCGAATTCCCCGTCGTAACTCGAGAATCCCGCCGCAACTCGAGAAAAACCACGTGGTTCCCCCGTCATCGCAAGATGAAGCCCTGTCCCGCTACAGCGTCTCAGGAGAAGTCCCACGTTAGGAATTGGAGGTCGAAACGGTACTTGGCACCCTTGATGCGCCCCCACAAAGTTCCCCGGCATCCCGGTCTCCCTGGAGAGGAACACCGAGGTTTTCCGGCACCACTTCCTCTGAGCCCCTTCTACCCTCCTGATCTCGACAGGAGGGTCGACTCCCCTGCTTTGTCTGGAAGGGGTTCCCGACCTTCCGGTCGCACCTCAGGATGAGGCCGGTCTCACGACGACATTCCAGACGTGGCCTCGTGGGTGCTTCCACATTGCGAAGCACCCCGATTTCCCGGTCCC
>NW_011499219.1:0-515 GCF_000754665.1 Bison bison bison | reverse complement strand
GATTAAAGGGGACATAATTTGATGAGGATATAATTTCACTTATTAACATTTTTGTGATTAGATTAAAGCTATTTTCGTGTTTCTACTGTTGTGCATAAATAAAAGTACTTAAAAGAAGGCAGTGATCTTGGAAGGATTGTATAGTATTATGTTTAATTTTAAGTATTAAATATTCTTATCCAGGCTTTTTTTTTTTTACCAGTAAAAAGTGTTGGTGAAAAATACATCTTTTGGTGGGCCAGGGTCTCCATCCAAAGTCTTGATGTCAAGTCCTTCCAAGGCTTCAGGTGAGTGTTTTATCGAGCGGTCACTTCGTGGAACAGTCCAGTAGTCCTTGGCTTGGACCGGTTATCTCTTTGTAGGTGATGTCAGGGGCTCTTTTCATGTTTTAAAAAAGCCTTTTGTTTTTATCCTATGGTATAATTTTCTGGACTGGTTTTTGAACACTATCTTTAATGTCAGAATCAACTGGATATTTCAAGTACCTTAATGAATAGTTGCTAGGAGAAAATGAT
>NW_011499218.1:0-501 GCF_000754665.1 Bison bison bison | reverse complement strand
ATATGTGAATGACTATCAGATTGACTTTGCCAGGCCTGTGAGCGTATGCCCTGTTTTTGTTGAACATGCCTTTTCTTGTCACCTCAATTTCCCAATAACACCTAGTGAAGACGTCAGGGAAAAAAATCCAAGTTTGAAGTTCTGTTTATTTCTGTTTTATTCACCTGGCTACAAGCAACTGAAAGATCATTATCACCAAAAAGATGTTGATATCAAGAAAGACCTGATGAAAAGTCTTAGGAAAACAGAACTACGTACATTCCTGTGGTTGTCAACTTTTGTGTTTAGAGTCTGAGGAATTGGTATGGGGTGCAAGAGAAGGGGGTAATAAAGACCATCTTCTAGGGGAGTCTGGAGGAAGTGAGTTATGGTGATGTGAATTCTCTGCCTCTAGAGGACAATGCATGTGTGTGTGTGCTCAGGTGCTTCAGTTGTGTCCGACACTTTGTGATCCTATGGACTGTGTAGGATGTGACCCTGTGGACCAGGCTCCTCTGTCCA
>NW_011499217.1:0-538 GCF_000754665.1 Bison bison bison | reverse complement strand
CTGCCCTGCAGGTCGGGCCAACGGGCCGCACCTCTCGTCCGGGGGCGTGCTGTACTTGAGCCGCCAAGCCCTGCGACCGGACTCCAGCCTGCTCGACGCCGGCCCGCCCCCCGAACACCGCCAATACCAGAGCAGCAAGCGCCTGGCCGGCCCGGGGGCCCGAGGGGCTTCCAGGACCCCCCATTGACCCGGAGGGCGTGCGTGCGTGCGTGCGCGCGGGGCCTGGGGGCTGGGCTGAGGGGTGCGGAGGTCTCGGCGCTCTCCCACCCGCGGCCACTACAGACCGGCCGCGCTCGCTGAGCGGGACCTCCCCCCGATCCCATTCGCTGCTCAGGCCCGCGCGGCCCCAGAGGTGTCGGTCTTCGGCGCCCGCCGCCTCCCAACCCCCGCGGCCCAGGGGCCTCTGAAACTCCTGCGGGCCTAGGCGCAGCGAAACTTGAGCGCCCAACTTGCGCGACACCTGTCCGGTGCCCAAACCCACCAGAAGCCAGGAAGGCGCGGACGAGCGGAGCGCCTCAGCCCCTCCCCTTCGCACTAC
>NW_011499216.1:0-515 GCF_000754665.1 Bison bison bison | reverse complement strand
CAATAAGTGAAATTAAAAAACACTCTGGAGGCAACAAATAGTAGAATAACAGAGGCAGAAGACAGGATTAGTGAATTAGAAGATAGAATGGTAGAAATAAATGAATCAGAGAGGATAAAAGAAAACGAATCAAAAGAAATGAGGACAATCTCAGAGACCTCCAGGACAATATTAAACGCTGCAACATTCGAATCATAGGGGTTCCAGAAGAAGAAGACAAAAAGAAAGACCATGAGAAAATACTTGAGGAGATAATAGTGGAAAACTTCCCTAAAATGGGGAAGGAAATAATCACCCAAGTACAAGAAACCCAGAGAGTCCCAAACAGGATAAACCCAAGGAGAAACACCCCAAGACACATATTAATCAAATTAACAAAGATCAAACACAAAGAACAAATATTAAAAGCAGCAAGGGAAAAACAACAAATAACACACAAGGGAATTCCCATACGGATAACAGCTGATCTTTCAATAGAAACTCTTCAAGCCAGGAGGGAATGGCAAGACATACTT
>NW_011499214.1:0-531 GCF_000754665.1 Bison bison bison | reverse complement strand
TCGAGTGACTGCAGGGCCAATAGACTCATCTAGGCTTGTGTCCAGAAGCCAATGTTCCTCTCCAGGGGCGACCGGGATCTCGGGTTGCCTTCCAGACGCACCCGGGAGACAGGCATTCATCTCGAGTGGAAGTAAAGAACCCCGCTCTGCTCTCGAGTCGCGACGGGTATCTCTTGGAGCTCACTGGGTGGACTAAAGGGAGTCAAGCCTCCTGAGGCGTTTGGAGAGAGGTCGCGAGGTTGGCCTCTAGGCCATGCAGGAGACGAAGGCCCTCATCTCCGCGATGACGGGGGAGTCTCGGGGTGGTTCTCGAGCGGCGGCCCCAGGGTGCGGTTTCTCACGAGGTACGACGGCGAGGTCAGTGAGCCTCTCGTGGGGCGCCAGGGAAGTCGGGTCTCCATGCGAGTGGCGAGGGGGAGCGCGTCATTGCTCTCGAGTCATGGTAGGGGAATCTGGCCTCGAGACGTGTTGAAGAAGGTCTCTCGAGGTCTTTCTCGGGTTGAGGCAGGAAACCCTGGCTTCCCTCGACTT
>NW_011499213.1:0-514 GCF_000754665.1 Bison bison bison | reverse complement strand
CACAACAAAGGAAACTATTAGCAAGGTGAAAAAGCAGCCTTCAGAATGGGAGAAAATAATAGCAAATGAAGCAACTGACAAACAACTAATACTCAAAAAATATATAAGCAACTCCTACAGCTCAACTCCAGAAAAATAAATGACCCAATCAAAAAATGGGCCAAAGAACTAAATAGACATTTCTCCAAAGAAGACATACAGATGGCTAACAAACACACGAAAAGATGCTCAACATCACTCATTATCAGAGAAATGCAAATCAAAACCACTATGAGGTACCATTTCACACCAGTCAGAATGGCTGCAATCCATAAGTCTACAAGCAATAAATGCTGGAGAGGGTGTGGAGAAAAGGGAACTCTCTTACACTGTTGGTGGGAATGCAAACTAGTACAGCCACTATGGAGAACAGTGTGGAGATTCCTTAAAAAACTGGAAATAGAACTGCCTTATGACCCAGCAATCCCACTGCTGGGCATACACACTGAGGAAACCAGAAGGGAAAGAGACACGT
>NW_011499212.1:0-519 GCF_000754665.1 Bison bison bison | reverse complement strand
CTTCCTCTCGAGCCCCCTTCTACCCTCCTCGATCTCCGACAGGAGGGTCGACTCCCCTGCTTTGTCTGGAAGGGGTTCCCGACCTTCCGGTCGCACCTCAGGATGAGGCCGGTCTCACGACGACATTCCAGACGTGGCCTCGTGGGTGCTTCCACATTGCGAAGCACCCCGATTTCCCGGTCCCCTCTTGGTAAGAACCCGATGCCCGGACACCTCTCCGAACTCCACCCTGTGAATGAAGTCAACACGAAGGGGCAGTGACTCGCCCGTGCATCGTCCGGAAAAGACCCCCAGGTTCCAAATACCGCTCGACAAGTGGCCTCTCTCCCCGGGGACACCTCGAGAGGCAAGCGGAGTTCCATGCCTCAACCCAAGACGAGGCCTGACTCTCCTGTCCCCAGTCTGCAGGGACCCTGCGATCGGAGTCTGAAATCAGAGGAACCCTGAGGTTCCTGCCTCAACTGGAGATGAGGCCCTCTTCCAATACACCAAACCCCGTGGAGTCCCGAGAGGCCCCCC
>NW_011499211.1:0-512 GCF_000754665.1 Bison bison bison | reverse complement strand
CCGCGGATCCGCGCGGCGCGGATCCTCCGGTCGCGTCTGGCGGGCTGTGCGGCGTGGCGGGCGGCGGCTCCCCGTCGCGGGGCCGCTTGCCTTGCCCCGCCGCCTCCCGTCGCCGGCCCTGGGCCGGGTCTGCCTCGGCCGGTCGCCGGCCGGCCGTCCGTCTGCCGCTCTGGGCCTGCCGCGCCGGTCGCCAGGCGCCTCGCCTCCCCACGCCTTCCGAGCCTCGGGGCTTTCTCCCGCCCCGTCCCCACCCCCCACGCCTCCCGCGGCCGTCTGTCCGGTTCTCCCGCCCTGTTTTCGCCTCTCCCCGTACCTCTGACGCGTGTCCCCTGCCCGCTTGGCGCCCAGCTCCCCGTCGGAGCCCCTTCCCTCCGCGGTGGTGTGGGGGGGGAAGGGTGCCCGGGAACGCGGGTTCGGGTAGGGGCCGCCCCCCAGCGGATGGGCTGGGGCGAGAGGACGGGGTCCGGCGGGGCCGGCCGCACCGGGTGTGTGAGGGTTGGAGGGGCGGGGGC
>NW_011499210.1:0-509 GCF_000754665.1 Bison bison bison | reverse complement strand
GTTATATAAAGTAATGGGACACATTATCATCAATGGCATCCTAGATTTGAGAAATATAATAACCTCTAATTACAAACAATGTAAATAGCTACACAGATCTTACTAAAGAACATGGAGGAAACTGGAGAAAACAATGTCAAATTTGAGAAAGGAGTTGATTCAAAAGGATTGTTGATAAGATTCAAAAAAATTTACACCAGGCAGGAAGGAGGAAGGCTAGGGAGACCTGCAGGGCACAGAGAACAGCAAGAACATTTTACATGTTAATCTTGACACAACTGAGTGATCCTGTGTGCTGGCTTATAGAGGTCCTTGGAAGATTGTTGTAAGATGAAACTGGAAAGGTAAATTGTGATAAGAGAGTAGAAACCTTTAAATGGCTTTAACAATAGCTCTCTGATATCATTTATCTAATATCTTTAAGTTTGTTTGCTTTCTTCCTGTTTCAACTATAGTGAGCTTGTACTAACTTTCCAGACTACCTGTCAATTTTAACTAGCTTAAAGGAG
>NW_011499209.1:0-517 GCF_000754665.1 Bison bison bison | reverse complement strand
AAATGTTATACAGAGAAGTCAATTATATTCAAAATTTGGGTACATCTGTGTTGATAACACTCATTATAGTTGCCAGAATATCTTTGATTTATTTATTTTTTAACTTTTTTAGCTATGTTGCACAGCATCCAGAATCTTAGCTCCCCAGCCGGGGATCAAACCTGCACCGTCAGCAGTGGAAGCATGGGATCTTAACCACCAGGCTGCCAGCGAAGTTCCACCATGGTCTTAATGGTTAAGACATTAAAACTTCATGATTTTAACCCTATGGGTTAAAAACAACAAAAACAGTAACTCCATGTAATGTGGCAAATAGAGAATGGGGAGAACTTAGTATACCCGACTGACACATTTGGGAACAAGAACCAGACAAGGAGAGCTGAGATCCTTCTCCTCCTCGCCTCCTTTTTGGGAACAATTTATTTACAGAGAGTACACATTATCCTCTCTCCTTAACACAACTGAACCATTACATCTCTGCCCCAGGGGAGGAGGCCTGCCTGAGTTCAGACAGGCC
>NW_011499208.1:0-555 GCF_000754665.1 Bison bison bison | reverse complement strand
GGGAAATCGGGGTGCTTCGCAATGTGGAAGCACCCACGAGGCCACGTCTGGAATGTCGTCGTGAGACCGGCCTCATCCTGAGGTGCGACCGGAAGGTCGGGAACCCTTCCAGACAAAGGCAGGGGAGTCGACCCTCCTGTGGAGATCAGGAGGCTAGAAGGGGCTCAGAGGAAGTGGTGCCGGAAAACCTCGGTGTTCCTCTCCAGGGAGACCGGGATGCCGGGGAACTTTGTGGGGGCGCATCAAGGGTGCCAAGTACCGTTTCGACCTCCAATTCCTAACGTGGGACTTCTCCTGAGACGCTGTAGCGGAAAGGGCTTCATCTTGCGATGACGGGGGAACCACGTGGTTTTTCTCGAGTTGCGGCGGGATTCTCGAGTTACGACCGGGAATTCGGGATGCCTCTTGTGTTGGCCCAGGGAAGTCCAATCTTCCATTCGAGTTGCGAAGGAAAGCTGGGGATTGCTCTCGAGTGACTACAGAGCCAATAGACCTCATCTGGGCTTGTGTCCAGAAGCCAATGTTCCTCTCCAGGGGCGACCGGGATCTCGGGGT
>NW_011499207.1:0-506 GCF_000754665.1 Bison bison bison | reverse complement strand
TTAAAGATTGATTAGAAATTGTATTGGTGTAATGGTTTTTCACTTGTTGAGCCATTGTTTGCTGCTAAGTTTCCATATCCCTTACCTGCTGTGTCCCTGGCAGTGTATTGATTAACATAATTGGTGTAAGTAGTAGCTTTAATGTTTGTAACCTGGGACCCTTGAGTTAATTCTTTTTCTTGTTATAGCCCAACACACCTTTGCTCTGTAGGAATGCAACTTTATCTAATGCTTTTTTGGAGGGTGGCTCCTGACCAACCACCTTTAGAGAAAAATAAGTTTTCTGAAGAAAAGGTCTTAAAATGTTAACAGGCCTCCGGGCCAGAAGATGATGCAAATCACCTAAGCTTTTGCATATGATAAGTTTGCAGGAAGAAAGCCTGGTTTGCTGCAAGACTCTACCCCTTCCCCCATTATCCTCTATGCATAACTTAAGGTATAAAAACTACTTTGAAAAATAAAGTGCGGGTCTTGTTCACCGAAACTTGGTCTCACCATGTCGTTCT
>NW_011499206.1:0-503 GCF_000754665.1 Bison bison bison | reverse complement strand
CTGATTTAGGTACTGCAGAGTCAGAAGGCAAGTACAAGATGAAAAGATACTCTCATCCATTCCGCTGATTTCAACAAAGACCCATCTATACCAGCTCAGACCAGTTAACATGGACTCTGTAAGTTAAGGCAGTTAGAGAAGGCGAGGTTGAGGAAAAGAATGAGAGCAGTCTTTTACAGATCACCTTTATGAGGCAAGAAGGGGCATCAGTCAGATTAGTGAGCTGCTGCCCTTACCCAAGAAAAGAGGAAGTATATAGAGGCACGTATGTGGAAAGCTCCTGTCTTAAGGGGCCTGTTCTTCTGCAAGGTTGTTCAGAGTAGTTATCTCTTAAACAGCTGCGGCAAGGAATTCTGGAGATCAGCCAGAGGCTGGGACAGGCTGGGAGCTGGGCAAAATCAACCCAATGTCCATTTTTTCCTTCGGGTGACAGAGTACTTGTTTTGCATAGAATGGTGGGGAGGTCCTGGAGGCCAGTTTTAACTCCAGGCTATTTTGACCAC
>NW_011499205.1:0-512 GCF_000754665.1 Bison bison bison | reverse complement strand
GAACGACATGGTGAGACCAAGTTTCGGTGAACAAGGCCCGCACTTTATTTTTCAAAGTAAGTTTTTATACCTTAAGTTATGCATAGAGGATAATGGGGGAAGGGGTAGAGTCTTGCAGCAAACCAGGCTTTCTTCCTGCAAACTTATCATATGCAAAAGCTTAGGTGATTTGCATCATCTTCTGGCCCGGAGGCCTGTTAACATTTTAAGACCTTTTCTTCAGAAAACTTATTTTTCTCTAAAGGTGGTTGGTCAGGAGCCACCCTCAAAAAAAGCATTAGATAAAGTTGCATTCCTACAGAGCAAAGGTGTGGTGGGCTATAACAAGAAAAAGAATTAACTCAAGGGTCCCAGGTTACAAACATTAAAGCTACTACTTACACCAATTATATTAATCAATACACTGCCAGGGACACAGCAGGTAAGGGATATGGAACCTTAGCAGCAAACAATGGCCCAACAAGTGAAAAACCATTCACCAATACAATTTCTAATCAATCTTTTAACTACTC
>NW_011499204.1:0-501 GCF_000754665.1 Bison bison bison | reverse complement strand
TGCTATTGGGAGTGGTAGGACAAAAAATACAGATTTGTGAGAATAAACAAAACCTGACACAGTACTTATAATACTGCTAAATAGTAACACTGATCTTTATCATTACAACTACATTCATTGGCATATTATTTGATTACAAAACTGAGTCACAGAAAATAACTACTTGTGATATAGGAATTTGATAATTCATACAGCAAATATAAATTTTACTTTACTAAAAGATGAGCACTTATTACATTTTTGTCTAGAGATTATTTCTTATCTCAAGAAAGTAAAAGAAGTGACTAGTAAAACTGCTATGTTAAATTTAAATCTGAAAGAATAAGGATTAAGTGACAATGTTTTCTTGGGGAAAATGATCATGCCATTTAAATGTGTGTGATGGCCAAGACAAAAAGCACTGAGCATGATTAAAGACATTTCCTTTACCTTAAACGTATGAACTTCCTCAACTTCGACAAAAAGACTTCGCACCTTAAAATTTTTGTGGCTAATAAAGAA
>NW_011499203.1:0-524 GCF_000754665.1 Bison bison bison | reverse complement strand
CCATGCCTCAACCCAAGACGAGGCCTGACTCTCCTGTCCCCAGTCTGCAGGGACCCTGCGATCGGAGTCTGAAATCAGAGGAACCCTGAGGTTCCTGCCTCAACTGGAGATGAGGCCCTCTTCCAATGCACCAAACCCCGTGGAGTCCCGAGACGGCCCACCCCCCCCCCACCTCCAGTTTCCCTGACTTCTCAGAGCCACCATGAGAAGCCCCCTGAGGTCACCTGCACAAGTCGAGGGAAGCCAGGGTTTCCTGCCTCAACCCGAGAAAGACCTCGAGAGACCTTCTTCAACACGTCTCGAGGCCAGGTTCCCCTACCATGACTCGAGAGCAATGACGCGCTCCCCCTCGCCACTCGCATGGAGACCCGACTTCCCTGGCGCCCCACGAGCGGCTCACTGACCTCGCCGTCGTACCTCGTGAGAAACCGCACCCTGGGGCCGCCGCTCGAGAACCACCCCGAGACTCCCCCGTCATCGCGGAGATGAGGGCCTTCGTCTCCTGCATGGCCTAGAGGCCAACC
>NW_011499202.1:0-511 GCF_000754665.1 Bison bison bison | reverse complement strand
CAACTAACAAATAGTGGTGACACAGACAAAGAGAGAGAACATGAGAAGTTCTAGAAAATAAGACTAATGGGAATGTAGAAGAATTTTCCTGCTGTTGTCTGAGAATTTTTTAGAACTGATAAAAATACTCCACAAAACCTCAAGCCCTGAGCAGGATAAAGGAGAACACACCTACACTTGGTGGCAACAGTTTACTTTTAAAGAAAAATTTATCAATGAATCAAGTTCTAGAATTCATATGATAACACACATTAGGGACCCTGGAGTTAGAAGGCAGAAGTTTTCATTTCAGCTTTGCCACTTACCTATACAATCTCAACCAAGTCACTTAACCTCTGTAGTTACAAATTCTTCATTGTAAAAGGGAAATAATACCACCAATTCATAATATAGGTTTCAGAATTAATAGAAACAATGCTTGCAAAGTGCTCAGAGTTGAATGATTGCAAAAGATAACATGGCATGCAAAGACAGCGTTTACTGTCTGGCTCTCTACTGCAAAAGATTGTGA
>NW_011499201.1:0-522 GCF_000754665.1 Bison bison bison | reverse complement strand
GAACTCAGAACTTGAGCACTATATCAAAAATCACAAGGCTCACACTGACACAGACATCAATCCAGACAGACAAGACAAGCATCTCCAGTTTCCGCTGAGATGGAAAAGATTTCTTTGAGCCGTTTTTTCTGGGGAGTGGGGGGTGGGGCTGGCGGCCAGGCAGGCTTTGGGAAGGAGCTCATGGTTTGGAATTGCATATGAAAAGAACCAGCTTTCCGGGTTCCAAGGAATCAAGTTTCCTTGCAAACCAACTTTGTCCGGTTCTAGAGAATATCATGGCCCTCCTAGGTCAGGTCATCTTTCCTTTCCGTAGCCCTCGTTTGATCCCTGAATTCTAGACAGCTTGGATTGCCTCTGTGGGCTGGATGGATTGTCCTCCCGTTTCACCGGGCGGCGGGAGCGAGGTCCCAGAGGCTCTCCTGGAACCGGGCGTGGGGGCGGGGCTCACCGGGAGCCCGTGGTGAAGGTGGGCAGCGCACCGGGAGCGCGCCCGGGGCGGGGCGAAGCCGGGCGGCGCGGGTC
>NW_011499200.1:0-513 GCF_000754665.1 Bison bison bison | reverse complement strand
CTCAGGAGAAGTCCCACGTTAGGAATTGGAGGTCGAAAGGGCACTTGGCACCCTTGATCGCGACCCACCAAAGTTCCCCGAAATCCCGGTCTCCCTCGAGAGGAACACTGAGGATTTCCGGCACCCCCTCCTCTGAGCCCTTTCTCCCCTCCTGATCTGGACAGGAGGGTCGACTCCCCTGCTTTGTCTGGAAGGGGTTCCCGACCTTCCGGTCGCACCTCAGGATGAGGCCGGTCTCACGAAGTCATTCCAGACGTGGCCTCGTGGGTGGTTCCACGTTCCGTAGGACCCCGATTTCCCGGTCCCCTCTTGATAAGAACCCGATGCCCGGACACCTCTCCGAACTCCACCCTGTGAATGAAGTCCACACGAAGGGGCAGTTTTTCCGTGCACCGTTCGGAAAAAAACCCCAGGTTCAAAATACAGCTCGACAAGCGGCCTCTCTCCCCGGGGACATCTCGAGAGGCAAGCGGAGTTCCATGCCTCAACCCAAGACGAGGCCTGACTCTCCTG
>NW_011499199.1:0-505 GCF_000754665.1 Bison bison bison | reverse complement strand
GTTTTTGTTTGGTTCGTGAGTCGTTGGGGGGGTGTGTGTGTGTGTGTGTGTGTGTCTGCGTGCGTGCGTGCGGGGAGGGGAGGGGCGCTACTATCACTGATAGGTATGTTCACCAATCTGTCGAATGCCAATATAAAAGTCAGTTCTTGGTTGCTGAAGGGAAATGTATGACTTGGTATTAAAAGAAGGTATGTGGCATGAAATCGCATTTTCTGAAGGCAAACGACGTCGTTCTTTCTTCCAGGTGGCAGTTTCAGGATGGGAGAAGCAAAGGAATGGGTACAGAATGGGATAAGGAGGTTGTAGGGAAAGTGGACCCCCAGAAAAGAGTGTTGTGCCTAGCACAAGGTTTCTTGAGAGGTTGAACTGCCTTTGCTAATGGATTTTAAGTTTCTTTACCTCTTCCGTGATCTCTTCTAGGTTGACCTAGAACAGAAATCTTTTGTTAGCTTTGGCTAAGTGGAGAAGTATTGTTTCACGGTGACTTGTGTGATCCTACCTGACT
>NW_011499198.1:0-511 GCF_000754665.1 Bison bison bison | reverse complement strand
TAGGTTCTGTTCATTTCTCTTTTTTTCTTATTTCTCAGACTGGATAATCTCAATTAACCTGTCTTCATGCTTGCTGATCATTTCTTCTGGCTGTTCAAATTATTTGTTGGAATCCTATCATCAATTTTCATTTCAATTGTTATAATTTCAGCCGCTAGAAATTTTATTTGTTCTTTTCTTAGCATCAAAAAATTTTGTTGATGTTCTGTATTTGGTGACACATTGTTCTCAATCATCTTTAGTTCTTCAGACATGGTTTCCTTTAGTCTTTGAACATAGTTTTAAAAGTTGACTTAAAGTTTTATCCAGTAAGCCCAGCATCTGGAGTTTCTCATGAACAGTTTCTACTGGATACTTTATTTACAATGTATGGGCTATGTTCACCTAGTTCTTTGTGTGTCATCCAACATTTGTTGAAAACTGGACAATTTAATAATATAACATCGTAACCTTGGTAATCAGACTCCCTTTTCTTTGTGGTTAGTTGTTTTTGTCAGACTTTATTATTGTC
>NW_011499197.1:0-509 GCF_000754665.1 Bison bison bison | reverse complement strand
ATTTTTAATTACTATCATGATCCTGTCTCTCATGCTTCCAATTCAAATTATCATCTGGGAGAATGTAAGTAACTTAGAACAATAAATTTGTTATCTATTCTTTCAGCAAATAAGATGAACAAAGAGATCAAGAAGATTACAATCCTTGTTCTCCACAGTGGGACAGTATAAAGTTTTTTAAATGTATTCAAAATAGTAATTTTTTTTTTTTAATGTGGACCATTTTTTAAAATAGTCTTTATTGAATTTGTTAAGACTACTGCTTCTGTTTTATGCTTGGTTTTCTGGCCATGAGGCATGTGGGATCCTAGCTCCCCAACCACACTCCCCCTTGCATTGGAAGGTGAAGTCTTAACCACTAGAGCACTAGAGAAGTTCCCCAGAATAAGTTTTTATGTTTGGGGTTGTTATCATTCCAGCTGAACTTTATGGGCAAAAGCAAGGGTTGGCAAACTTCTGTAAAGGGCAAGAGAGTGAAGACTGGGGCCAATGTGGTCTGTTACAACTAC
>NW_011499196.1:0-500 GCF_000754665.1 Bison bison bison | reverse complement strand
GGACTGTGTTCCTGTGTCCATCTTACCTTCTGATGTTCTATATGGTTCCCGTGAGTGAATGGTTGATTCTGAATGTGATTTTCTCTGAGAGCATTTATGATACGGTTGGAGGCTGTTTATGATTTAGTGGAGAGAAGCAGATTGATGGAAGCCCGTTGAAGTTGGGGAGGATGGAAATGCTCCAGAGGAAAATTCCTCCATCCTCAGTCAGGAAAGGCCTGGGAGTGATGTGTCAGTAATTGTAGTAAATCAGTTAAGAAATAAACTGGACTCTTCATCTTGACACCTGATTGGAGTGGGAGTATCTAGGGGTATTAGGAGATTTGAACTGAATTTAGAGAATTTTTTTTTTGAAGATAAGATGACTGTACACACCAGACTGACCCATGGCCACATAACTGAGATGCAGACTTTAAGAGGACTCGCTGACTTTGTTCAGTACTTGCATGCAGTGGGACAGATGAGTTGTCATTTGGCTGGTCTCATCTCACTTAACCTTT
>NW_011499195.1:0-527 GCF_000754665.1 Bison bison bison | reverse complement strand
GGACTTCCGTGGGCTCACCATTCACATCCTAACACACGTGTGGAAACCATATGTCCTGCCCACCGAACCTCTCCCCTTTAGGGGTCTCCCGACCCCAGACCCCTGCCTGAGGACAACCCCTCCCCGGACAACAATAAACCCTTGCCTCAACTTTGCGCTCCAGCGAGGTCCTCCCCAATTTCTATGCGTTCTCACTGGACACTCTTCTAGCGTTCAGGGTCCTAGCACCAAAAGATGCCAGCAGAGTGCCACATATGCTTTTCTCCCTTCAGGGCCGTTGCTCAAGACCCAAAGCGAGCTCATTTAGAAAGGCATAGGCTTCCTGCAACTTTGGATTCATTTCTGCAGCTCCTTTTCTCTCTCCGCTGTCCCTTTTTTCTTCCTTTTCCTTCTTCCTTTATCTATTTTACTTTTTTTTTTTTCCCCCTGCTTGGTGTTTTTGGGTTTTATGTAGGTTTTTTTTTCCATTTATTTTTAAACTTTTTTTTTAAATTTTGTGTTCATTTTGTTATTTTTTTTGTTGCTTT
>NW_011499194.1:0-523 GCF_000754665.1 Bison bison bison | reverse complement strand
GCTAATCAGAGATGTCAAGAATGATAGTATGAGGAGAGCTCAGTAGGAAAATTCGGTGGAGAAAAGAGACTGAGTAGCTTGGTTTACGCGGAAGACCAATCAAACTTCAAGACAAGAAGTTTGCACCACTTACGTAGGCCGCAGGCGCCCTCTCGAATAGCGAAAGGTGCCTCACCCTAGACACCTTCTCCAGTGGGTCTTAGCAGCCCAGGCATAATTATTAAGCGTGGTGGGTTCCGCGCTCCAGATGGAGACTCAGCTGGAAGTTAAAGGGAAGAATGACAAGGAACTTTATGAATTGGAGTTGTAAGTTAACTCTTTTGACAGAGAGAGCGAGATGGTGGTGGGGGACAGCCCCCAGTGAAATCAGAGGTGAGAGCACAAAGCAATACAGTAGGCAGACTCCGGTTTTTTGGGGGGAGATGCTCGAGAATATCCGGGTGGACTCCTGAGGCTCGATCCCCCATTTGCGTATGCCGAGCCTCCTTCCTCATGACTTTGTCCAGAGTGGAATGCCTCCCCG
>NW_011499193.1:0-501 GCF_000754665.1 Bison bison bison | reverse complement strand
ATAATTGAACACTTATTTCCTTGTGTGTTACTCTATTAATGTTTCAATTAAATAAATATACATATCTCAGTATCTCTCTATCTCTCTGGACCTCTGTAATTAGAACAGTTAGGTAATATAAACTGTATTTGTACTCAAAAACTAGATAATGAAGTGATATAATCAAGGTTAAAGTTGGTGAATTAAATTACTTAGAAGGGAATTTAAAACAATATTAAAGCATAAAGACTAGAGAAAAGGTGAATATGACAAAAAAAATAACATTAAGATAGACCAATAAGAAGTGGTAAGTGATTCAACCATAGAGCTTATAAAGGAAAGATATCAAGTATGATGAGTTTTGACCTGCAAGGCTAGGTCACTTACAAAGAACTTTGGGAGGCTGCTGCTGCTGTTGCTGCTGCTGCTAAGTCACTTCAGTCGTGTCCGACTCTGTGCAACCCCATAGGTGGCAGCCCACCAGGCTCCCCCGTCCCTGGGATTCTCCAGGCAAGAACACTG
>NW_011499192.1:0-504 GCF_000754665.1 Bison bison bison | reverse complement strand
AGCAGAGAGCAGAAGAGTTGGTTTTTGGTTTCACACGTTGGCTGTGCATCAGAGGAGGTTGCAAGCAGGAAGGGAAGTTTCCCCGAGTTCTCGGGCGGTGCGGGGGAGGCGGTGCACACCAGAAGCAGACACACCCCCAGGGAACATGTGGGTGTCCGCACCCCTGTGTCCAGAGCAAGAGCCTTTTTCCCTGATGCGAGTGTCTGCTTAGACGGTTCCACCAGAGGGGGCCGTTCCACTGGAAGTCCCGGCAGGAAATATTTTTACCCAGCTTGGCTGTCCTAGGAGACAAAAATAAGATGTTTGCTTTAGCAATTTACTTAGTCCTGAAAACATTCCTAAACAATGCCAAGGCCTCAGTTGAAAATAGTATGCTCAGCTTATTGGGATGGTCCCAGGAAGGATGTTTTGAGTGAAAATAAAGTGGATCATACCAGGGCTGTTTCCCTCCGCAGGAATCCCGTGAGAGTTCAGAATTACGAGGGTCTCGGGCAACCTGCGGCT
>NW_011499191.1:0-530 GCF_000754665.1 Bison bison bison | reverse complement strand
TCCAATTCCAACGGGAGTGGCTGGCCCCCTACCTGAGGACATTTGTAAGATTTGTCTTGGGGCGTAGCTCGCTTTCTTTTCAAGGAATTTGGGTGGTGTATGGTGTAGTAGATTCTGATTATATTGGAGAAATTAAAGTTTTTGATCTCGCTGCCTACCAAAACTGTGCAAATTAATAAAGGTCAAAGAGTAACAGTTTTTGCTTTTACCTTACTATTAGACAGAAAAACCTCGACTTCTCAAGCTAAGAGACACAGAGCATTTAGATTTAGTGATCTAGCCTTTTGGGTGCAGGAAATTACAGCTCCAAGGCCTTTAAAAGATCTTTTAATTCAAGAAAATAAAATGTCAGGGCTATTAGACACAGGAACAGATGTCTCTTAACATTGCTGGAAAAGACTGGCCTAGTTCCTGGCCCACGTATAATACTGAAAATGAGTTGGTGGGATTAGAGAAAGTGTTATGCGGGGTGAGAATGCTGTAGAAAAAAAAAAAAGGTGAGGGAGAGTTTAAAACCTTGAAGAGTAGTG
>NW_011499190.1:0-505 GCF_000754665.1 Bison bison bison | reverse complement strand
TGGGCCCCCAGCATTGGAAATGCAGAGTCTTAGCCACTGAAACCTCAGAGAAGTTGCTCAGCCTAAAGATTTTTATATTGTTGTTGCTGTTGTTGAGTCGCTAAGTCATGCCCAGCTCTTTGTGATCCCATGGACTGCAAGCTTCTCTGTCCTTCACTATCTCCTGCAGTTTGCTCAAACTCATGTCCATTGAGTTGGTGGTGCCATCCAACCATTTCATCCTCTGCTGCCCCCTTCTCCTCTGTTTTATACAGTCTTACAGATTAGCACGTATTACTAGTATATACCAAGCAGTGGGCAAGCGGGAGTGGAAAGAAGAGTACCGATGGAAAGAAGTGGAAAGAAGACTGATGAAAGTACCGTCAGTCGCCTCTGAGGAACCTGCTCCCAGCAAGAAGTGTAACTAATCAAATAAGCCCTGTTGCCCTTGTGATAAACTGGAGGCGGGACATAAGGCCAGGGGCTACTGTCCTAAATGAGTTTCAGTATTTATTATTTGCAAGTT
>NW_011499189.1:0-535 GCF_000754665.1 Bison bison bison | reverse complement strand
CTCGAGTGGAAGCAAAGAACCCCGCTCTGCTCTCGAGTCGCGACGGGGTATCTCTTGGAGGCTCACTGGGTGGGACTAAAGGGAGTCAAGCCTCCTGAGGCGTTTGGAGAGAGGTCGCGAGGTTGGCCTCTAGGCCATGCAGGAGACGAAGGCCCTCATCTCCGCGATGACGGGGGAGTCTCGGGGTGGTTCTGGAGCGGCGGCCCCAGGGTGCGGTTTCTCACGAGGTACGACGGCGAGGTCAGTGAGCCTCTCGTGGGGCGCCAGGGAAGTCGGGTCTCCATGCGAGTGGCGAGGGGGAGCGCGTCATGGCTCTCGAGTCATGGTGGGGAACCTGGCCTCGAGACGTGTTGAAGAACGTCTCTCGAGGTCTTTCTCGGGTTGAGGCAGGAACCCCTGGCTTCCCTCGACTTGTGCAGGTGACCTCAGGGGGCTTCTCATGGTGGCTCTGAGAAGTCAGGGAAACTGGAGTTGGGGGGGGGCCTCTCGGGACTCCACGGGGTTTGGTGCATTGGAAGAGGGCCTCATCTCCAGT
>NW_011499188.1:0-508 GCF_000754665.1 Bison bison bison | reverse complement strand
CTTATCAAGAGGGCACCGGGAAATCGAGGTCCTTCGCAATGTGGAAGCACGCACGAGGCCACGTCTGGAATGTCGTCGTGAGACCGGCTCATCCTGAGGTGCGACCGGAAGTCGGGAAACCTTCCAGCAAAGCAGGGGAGTCGACCCTCCTGTGCAGATCAGGAGGGTAGAAGGGGCTCAGAGGAAGTGGTGCCGGAAAACCTCGGTGTTCCTCTCCAGGGAGACATGGATGTCGGGGAACTTTGTGGATCGCATCAAGGGTGCCAAGTACCGTTTCGACCTCCAATTCCTAACGTGGGACTTCTCGTGAGACGCTGTAGCGGGAAAGGGCTTCATCTTGCGATGACGGGGCAACCACGTGGTTTTTCTCAAGTTGCGGAGGGATTCTCGAGTTACGACGGGGAATTCAGGATGCCTCTTGTGTTGGCCCAGGGAAGTCCAATCTTCCATTCGAGTTGCGAAGGAAAGCTGGGGATTGCTCTCGAGTGACTGCAGGGCCAATAGACCT
>NW_011499187.1:0-524 GCF_000754665.1 Bison bison bison | reverse complement strand
GACGCACCCGGGGAGACAGGCATTCATGTCGAGTGGAAGCAAGAACCCCGCTCTGCTCTCGAGTCGCGACGGGTATCTCTTGGAGCTCACTGGGTGGACTAAAGGGAGTCAAGCCTCCTGAGGCGTTTGGAGAGAGGTCGCGAGGTTGGCCTGTAGGCCATGCAGGAGACGAAGGCCCTCATCTCCGCGATGACGGGGGAGTCTCGGGGTGGTTCTCGAGCGGCGGCCCCAGGGTGCGGTTTCTCACGAGGTACGACGGCGAGGTCAGTGAGCCTCTCGTGGGGCGCCAGGGAAGTCGGGTCTCCATGCGAGTGGCGAGGGGGAGCGCGTCATTGCTCTCGAGTCATGGGAGGGGAATGTGGCCTCGAGACGTGTTGAAGAAGGTCTCTCGAGGTCTTCCTCGGGTTGAAGCAGGAAACCCTGGCTTCCCTCGACTTGTGCAGGTGACCTCAGGGGGCTTCTCATGGTGGCTCTGAGACGTCAGGGAAACTGGAGGTGGGAGGGGCCTCTCGGGACTCCACTGG
>NW_011499186.1:0-508 GCF_000754665.1 Bison bison bison | reverse complement strand
GGCTTCTGGACTCAAGCCTAGATGAGGCTTTTGGCCCTGCAGTCACTCGAGAGCAATCCCCAGCTTTCCTTCGCAACTCGAATGGAAGATTGGACTTCCCTGGGCCAACACAAGAGGCATCCCGAATTCCCCGTCGTAACTCGAGAATCCCGCCGCAACTCGAGAAAAACCACGTGGTTCCCCCGTCATCACAAGATGAAGCCCTTTCCCGCTACAGCGTCTCAGGAGAAGTCCCACGTTACGGAATTCCGGTAGGCCGTAAACGGTACCTTTGGCACCCCTTCGATCGCGGACCCCACAAGTTACCCCCGGCATCCCGGTCTCCCTGGAGAGGAACACCGAGGTTTTCCGGCACCACTTCCTCTGAGCCCCTTCTACCCTCCTGATCTCCACAGGAGGGTCGACTCCCCTGCTTTGTCTGGAAGGGGTTCCCGACCTTCCGGTCGCACCTCAGGATGAGGCCGGTCTCACGACGACATTCCAGACGTGGCCTCGTGGGTGCTTCCAC
>NW_011499185.1:0-541 GCF_000754665.1 Bison bison bison | reverse complement strand
GCACGGGCGAGTCACTACCCCTTCGTGTTGACTTCATTCACAGGGTGGAGTTGGAAGCGGTGTCCGGGCATCGGGTTCTTATCAAGAGGGGACCGGGAAATCGGGGTCCTTCGGAATGTGGAAGCACCCACGAGGCCACGTCTGGAATGTCGTCGTGAGACCGGCCTCATCCTGAGGTGCGACCGGAAGGTGGGAACCCCTTCCAGCAAAGCAGAGGAGTCGACCCTCCTGTCCAGATCAGGAGGGTAGAAGAGGCTCAGAGGAAGTGGTGCCGGAAAACTTCGGTGTTCCTCTCGAGGGAGACCGGGATGTCGGGGCACTTTGTGGGTCGCATCAAGGGTGACAAGTACCGTTTCGAACTCCAATTCCTAAAGTGGGACTTCTCCTGAGACGCTGTAGCGGCACAGGGCTACATCTTGCGATGACGGGGGAACCACGTGGTTTTTCTCGAGGTGTAGCAGAATTCTCGAATTACGACGGGGAATTCAGGATGCCTCTTGTGTTGGCCCAGGGAAGTCCAATCTTCCATTCGAGTTGCGAA
>NW_011499184.1:0-504 GCF_000754665.1 Bison bison bison | reverse complement strand
CTTCGGGCAAGTAGAGGTAGCCAGCCAGTCTGTGTAGGAGCCTGTATTGGAAGGAATGGGTTAGCTTCTACTATGGGAGAACCTCAAATGTGATCAGGGACTGAAAAACTAGATTCAGGGTCGAGGTTCTCCCCTGTCCTTTGCACGCCTTGGAAAGACATTCCTAGCTTCTAGCTTTAGTGTACTTGAAGTAGCAGGCTGCGGCCGCATGTGATAAATGACTGCCGCGTTTCTGTCCACAGCTCCCCTATTGCCTTTCTATTCGAACCAGAATCCAGGCCTACTTAGAGAGGGGTTAGGGTACAGTGTTTCCAAGCTGCCAAGGGCTACGGCAATGCGAGCTCTGTCAGAGGTAAGAAGAGAGCAATTGGTTGGATTTTCCAGCTGCTGTTGGGCCGCACAGCTTCCGTGCCGCATGAGGCTCCTTGTGGCCCTATTTTGGGTATGCAGCAACATGCACACAGAGTGTCTGTGTTCCCGCCAAAAACTTCCTGACAGACTTAA
>NW_011499183.1:0-512 GCF_000754665.1 Bison bison bison | reverse complement strand
GAGGGAGGAGAATTGGAAATGAGACGTGGAGATGATGAGGGGAGTTTGAGGGAGTCTATGGAACATCCAGGTGAAAATGCCAGATAAGAAGTTAGGTCTGAGTGTCTGGAGCTCCGGGAGCTACTTGAGTGACAAGAAAATATGTGGGTCATGGATTTTTTAAATTTATGGTTAGCATAATTTTTATGTACATTAAATGTGAGGCATTTTTTAAAGTCTTTATTGAATTTTCTACAGTATTGTTTCAGTTTTATGTTTTGATTTTTTGGCTGTAAGGCATGGGGGAATCTTACCTCCCTGACCAGGGATCGAACCCACAACCTCTGAGTTGCAAGGCAAAGTTTTAACCACTGGACTGCCAGGGAAGTCCCTGGGAGTCATGGATCTTTAGGACATAATTGAAGGTATAGGTAGGGATGAGGTCCTCTCTGGACTCTGAAGAGAGGAGAGGGAAGAGGAGAGGGAGGGTCTTGAGAGACCCCTGCATTCATCCCCATGTTAACTGAGTGATT
>NW_011499182.1:0-510 GCF_000754665.1 Bison bison bison | reverse complement strand
GTTTTCTGCCTGGGCGGCCACCGGGTTTTGAAACCCTTGCACCCTACTAAGATTCTAGGGTGCAATTCGTGGACCCTCCCTTTCCCATCCCAGCAGGTGGTCAAGGGCCGCTGGCTCCAAAGTGCCAGAAGCAGGGCTGGGCCAGCGGCCAGAGTTCAGGGTTCTGGCCCTTGGACTTGCAGCGGACACTAGGCTGCTTGGGAAAACCGCGCGGCTCTGACCTTTCAGCAAAGGGGTGGAGCGGTCAAGGCCTTGAGCCCAAAGGCGAGGCCTTTCTGCGACCGCCAGGTGGTGCCAACAGAGGGCGGACTACGTGGTTCCCTGCTCCACGCAGTCCCAGTTCCCTGACCTGTGGTCCGCTACCCCTCCGCCGCGCCCACTGGATGCCGACCCTTGGGGACCCAGGAGCGCACGCAATGGGCGTTCCCAGCCGCCATGGCGACCCCCGACGAGGACAACGGGGAACCCCTCCCCTACCCCCGCCAGGAGCCGACCCCCGCCCCGCGTCCG
>NW_011499181.1:0-504 GCF_000754665.1 Bison bison bison | reverse complement strand
TGCTGCTGCTGCTACTGCTAAGCCCTTCAGTCATGTCTGACTCTGTGAGACCCCATAGATGGCAGCCTACCAGGCTCCTCCGTCCCTGGGATTTTCCAGGCAAGAACACTGGCGTGGGTTGCCATTCCTTCTCCAATGCAGGAAAGTGAAAAGTCAAAGTGAAGTCGCTCAGTCATGTCCAACTCTTAGCAACCCCAAGGACTGCAGCCTACCAGGCTCCTCTGTCCATGGGATTATTTATAGGTAATCTCTGTCTGTCCAACTCTACTATAAAAATATTCCTAAATGTATCCTGTTTATGCCAACATTTTAAAAATGTTAGAAGGACTGTCTTGGACTATCGCCATCATATTTTGCTGCAAGCTGTGTTATGCACACGTTTCTATGGTTATAAATTTAGTTAAAATTAAAATCAATGTCATATAAAATAAAATTCTATATGAATCATTAGCTATAGTGAGCATTAAATACTTGACAACTTCCCAAAGATTAAAGAAAGCATAT
>NW_011499180.1:0-528 GCF_000754665.1 Bison bison bison | reverse complement strand
TTACTTTGTACCTTATATTTGATACATAAAAAAAGTGTAACTATGAAAAAAAACAAGTAGGATTACAGATTTTAATTAACAGCAATATTTGACCTTTAATATAAAGCTCATGGAGGAACAAAAACAAAAAAAGTAGTACATATTAATCTGATAATGCAGAATATGCCACTTTAATGGTGGAAAGTGAACAACTAAAGAGCATGTTGATGAGGGTATGAGAGGAGAGTGAAAAAGCTGGCTAGAAACTCAACATTCATAAACTAAGATCATGGCATCCGGTCTCATCACTTCATGGCAAAATAGAAAGGGAAAAAGGGAAAGTGGTGACAGATTTTATTTTCTTAGGCTCCAAAATCACTCCGAACGGTGATTGCAGCCACAAAATTAAAAGATGCTTGCTCCTTTGAAGAAAGCTATGACAAACCTAGACAGTGTATTAAAAAGCAGAGACATCACCTTGCTGCCAAAGGTCTGTATATTCAAAGCTATGGTTTTTCCAGCAGTCACGTACGAGAGAGTTGGTCCATA
>NW_011499179.1:0-546 GCF_000754665.1 Bison bison bison | reverse complement strand
GGGACCCTGCGATCGGAGTCTGAAATCACAGGAACCCTGAGGTTCCTGCCTCAACTGGAGATCGAGGCCCTCTTCCAATGCCACCAAACCCCGTCGGAGTCCCGACGACGGCCCCCCCCCCCCACCTCCAGTTTCCCTGACTTCTCAGAGCCACCATGAGAAGCCCCCTGAGGTCACCTGCACAAGTCGAGGGAAGCCAGGGTTTCCTGCCTCAACCCGAGAAAGACCTCGAGAGACCTTCTTCAACACGTCTCGAGGCCAGGTTCCCCTACCATGACTCGAGAGCAATGACGCGCTCCCCCTCGCCACTCGCATGGAGACCCGACTTCCCTGGCGCCCCACGAGAGGCTCACTGACCTCGCCGTCGTACCTCGTGAGAAACCGCACCCTGGGGCCGCCGCTCGAGAACCACCCCGAGACTCCCCCGTCATCGCGGAGATGAGGGCCTTCGTCTCCTGCATGGCCTAGAGGCCAACCTCGCGACCTCTCTCCAAACGCCTCAGGAGGCTTGACTCCCTTTAGTCCACCCAGTGAGCTCCAAGAGAT
>NW_011499178.1:0-500 GCF_000754665.1 Bison bison bison | reverse complement strand
AACCCTTTGCAAAAAATTTCAGAATCTGCACACATGACAACATGAAAAACTTTCTCTGTGGACAAACACATACAGGTTTGTCCAAAGATTTAATCTACACTTAAATTGTGTTCGTTAGTTGTCATGGTCTGACTGTTGTACACTTGTTTTGTTGTTGTTGTTTGTATCTTCCTAAAAAATTGTATACTGATGCCCTAACCCCAGAAGATGATAGTATTGGGAAGCAGGCCCTCTGGGATGTCCTTTTGCCACCATAGAGGAACTGTTGGGAAAGGAATCTCTCCGTGTATGAAGGAGACCTCAGAGGGCTCGCCATGAACACAGGCAGCAAGAACCCAGCAGTTTGCAAATCAGAGGAGGATCTACACCAGAACCCTAACCCTACCAGCACACTGATCCTAGACTTACCACAACTGGAAGTGAAACTTTCCATTGTTGAGAAGCCAGTTTGTAGTATTTTGACATAAGAACTTGAATGAAGTGACACACTGGTGACAACA
>NW_011499177.1:0-502 GCF_000754665.1 Bison bison bison | reverse complement strand
AGCCAATGTTCCTCTCCAGGGGCGACCGGGATCTCGGGGTTGCATTCCAGACGCACCCGGGGAGACAGGCATTCATCTCGAGTGGAAGCAAAGAACCCCGCTCTGCTCTCGAGTCGCGACGGGTATCTCTTGGAGCTCACTGGTTGGACTAAAGGGAGTCAAGCCTCCTGAGGCGTTTGGAGAGAGGTCGCGAGGTTGGCCTCTAGGCCATGCAGGAGACGAAGGCCCTCATCTCCGCGATGACGGGGGAGTCTCGGGGTGGTTCTCGAGCGGCGGCCCCAGTCTGCGGTTTCTCACGAGGTACGACGGCGAGGTCAGTGAGCCTCTCGTGGGGCACCAGGGAAGTCGGGTCTCCATGCGAGTGGCGAGGGGGAGCGCGTCATTGTTCTCGAGGCATGGTAGGGGAACCTGGCCTCGAGACGTGTTGAAGAAGGTCTCTCGAGGTCTTTCTCGGGTTGAGGCAGGAAACCCTGGCTTCCCTCGACTTGTGCAGGTGACCTCA
>NW_011499176.1:0-529 GCF_000754665.1 Bison bison bison | reverse complement strand
AGAGGAAGTGGTGCCGGAAAACCTCGGTGTTCCCTCTCCAGGGAGACCGGGATGCCGGGGAACTTTGTGAGGGCGCATCAAGGGTGCCAAGTACCGTTTCGACCTCCAATTCCTAACGTGGGACTTCTCCTGAGACGCTGTAGCGGGACAGGGCTTCATCTTGCGATGACGGGGGAACCACGTGGTTTTTCTCGAGTTGCGGCGGGATTCTCGAGTTACGACGGGGAATTCGGGATGCCTCTTGTGTTGGCCCAGGGAAGTCCAATCTTCCATTCGAGTTGCGAACGGCAAGCTGGGGATTGCTCTCGAGTCGACTGCAGGGCCAATAGACCGTCAGTCTGGCTTGTGTCCAGAAGACCAATGTTCCTCTCCAGGGGCGACCGGGATCTCGGGGTTGCATTCCAGACGCACCCGGGGAGACAGGCATTCATCTCGAGTGGAAGCAAAGAACCCCGCTCTGCTCTCGAGTCGCGACGGGTATCTCTTGGAGCTCACTGGGTGGACTAAAGGGAGTCAAGCCTCCTGAGGC
>NW_011499175.1:0-511 GCF_000754665.1 Bison bison bison | reverse complement strand
AGGCAGGATATCTCGTGAAAGGCGATCTTTTCAAGGGAGAAAATTGTGCATGACGGGGTACTCAGAAAGCCAAACAGGTAACTGAACAGAGGACGGAAACTTCCTACAAATGCTGCTTGATTTGAATATTAAATAATTTTTGCCTTTCAAATGAGATCTGAACCCAGAATCCACTGATAACACTTAATATTAGGAAACTTGTGTAACTATAGGTTAAGTGTCTCATGCCACAGGGCAAAGGGAATAGAGAGCACTGTCTGGGGAATACTGTCACAGGGAGAATCAACCCTGTGTCTGATCACGCCTCTAGGTTTAACTACTGGTTTGCAGAATATGGGCAAGAAGAACATGTTAACACCACAAGGATGCAATTAGCCTGCTTTAGAATAAGGGGAATGCTATATAACAAATGGTTCAGTTTCTCTCTTTCAGCCTCTGCCATGAACATGCTGCTGAATGTAAATGGTGGAAATCAGGCTAAATAAGCTAAACTACTACTAGTGAAAATCTC
>NW_011499174.1:0-523 GCF_000754665.1 Bison bison bison | reverse complement strand
CATGGCAGTCAAGTGGTTAGAACTCCACACTTCCATAGCAGGGGGCATGGATTCAGTCCCTGGTTGGGGAAATAAGATCCCACATGCCATGACGTGGACCAAAAAAATAAATAAAAATAATTTTAAAAAAAAGAAAAACAATGCAAAAAAATACACGGAAGGAGAGATGGTAGAGACACTTCCATTTGCAGAAGGTGCTAAAATAGAAATGAATTGGTCCAATATACATAGCTAGCTCTGAGCTTGGGACGGGAAACAAAGCGGGTTAATACAAGATTGTAGGTAAAGCCAGTACAGGGAATGTTTATAGGGGAACCATAGCTTTTCTGCAGTTTTCTGGATGGACTGAGGAGAAGCATTGACATGAGAACCCTAAAATACCTCCTCTTTATAGAATCATTCAGACCTGTCTGAAGTCAGATGAAGAACAATAATAAAGGGGAGTTTCCTTCTTGACAGCATTGATGATTCCCCAACTTGCCTGCCAAATTCACGCCTCAGGTGGCCCCAAGTGAGCATTTTC
>NW_011499173.1:0-523 GCF_000754665.1 Bison bison bison | reverse complement strand
AACCCTGGCTTCCCTCGACTTGTGCAGGTGACCGTCAGGGGGCGTTCTCATGGTGGCTCTGAGCAGGTCAGGGAACGTGGAGGTGGGAGGGGCCGTCTCGGGACGTCCACGGGGTTTGGTGCATTGGAAGAGGGCCTCATCTCCAGTTGAGGCAGGAACCTCAGGGTTCCTGTGATTTCAGACTCCGATCGCAGGGTCCCTGCAGACTGGGGACAGGAGAGTCAGGCCTCGTCTTGGGTTGAGGCATGGAACTCCGCTTGCCTCTCGAGGTGTCCCCGGGGAGAGAGGCCACTTGTCGAGCTGGATGTGGAACCTGGGGGTTTTTTCCGGACGATGCACGGGCGAGTCACTGCCCCTTCGTGTTGACTTCATTCACAGGGTGGAGTTCGGAGAGGTGCCCGGGCATCGGGTTCTTATCAAGAGGGGACCGGGAAATCGGGGTGCTTCGCAATGTGGAAGCACCCACGAGGCCACGTCTGGAATGTCGTCGTGAGACCGGCCTCATCCTGAGGTGCGACCGGAA
>NW_011499172.1:0-514 GCF_000754665.1 Bison bison bison | reverse complement strand
GGGGCCTCCCCCCTCCTCCTGCCATATGCCAGCCAGCCTCCCCGTGGTGGCCAGTGGGCATTGAAAAACACCAATCTGGTCTTTCTCTCCACCCAGAATAAGAGCCAGACTCATGGCCCACAACCCCAACCTGACCTCACCTCCCTCCATTCTGCCCTGCTCTGCCCGCTGCACCCCCAGGCTGCCCCCAGAGCTCCCCTTAGAGCCTTCCTTTCTCACCCACTCTCCTCCTCCTTCACACACCCTCCCCGGGAGCCCCAGAAGGCTGCCTGCTCAGTATCCAAGCCCCATCTCAAATGTCACCTTCTCCTGGCAAAAGCAGCCATCTCTGTTACATGAATCTGGGTTTATTTCATTTTCTTTATATGCTTACCAGCATTTGAAGAGTACTTTACTTGTGTTCTTATTTATCCTTTTCTCCCAGACCAGAATATAAGTTCCCTGAGGACAGGGACCATGTCTATCTTACTCAAGGTTATGTTGCCGGGGCCTGGACCAGTGCTAGGCACACGGG
>NW_011499171.1:0-531 GCF_000754665.1 Bison bison bison | reverse complement strand
TTTATTATCATTTACTTTGTACCTTATATTTGATACATAAAAAAGTGTACTATGAAAAAAAACAGTGGATTACAGATTTTAATTAACAGCAATATTTGACCTTTAATATAAAGCTCATGGAGGACAAAACAAAAAAAGTGTACATATTAATCTGATAATGCAGAATATGCCACTTTAATGGTGGAAAGTGAACAACTAAAGAGCATGTTGATGAGGGTATGAGAGGAGAGTGAAAAAGCTGGCTAGAAACTCAACATTCATAAACTAAGATCATGGCATCCGGTCTCATCACTTCATGGCAAAATAGAAAGGGAAAAGGGAAAGTGGTGACAGATTTTATTTTCTTAGGCTCCAAAATCACTCCGAACGGTGATTGCAGCCACAAAATTAAAAGATGCTTGCTCCTTTGAAGAAAGCTATGACAAACCTAGACAGTGTATTAAAAAGCAGAGACATCACCTTGCTGCCAAAGGTCTGTATATTCAAAGCTATGGTTTTTCCAGCAGTCACGTACGAGAGAGTTGGTCCATA
>NW_011499170.1:0-557 GCF_000754665.1 Bison bison bison | reverse complement strand
CCGGGAAATCGGGGTGCTTCGCAATGTGGAAGCACCCACGAGGCCACGTCTGGAATGTCGTCGTGAGACCGGCCTCATCCTGAGGTGCGACCGGAAGGTCGGGAACCCTTCCAGCAAAGGCAGGGGAGTCGACCCTCCTGTGGAGATCAGGAGGCTAGAAGGGGCTCAGAGGAAGTGGTGCCGGAAAACCTCGGTGTTCCTCTCCAGGGAGACCGGGATGCCGGGGAACTTTGTGGGGGCGCATCAAGGGTGCCAAGTACCGTTTCGACCTCCAATTCCTAACGTGGGACTTCTCCTGAGACGCTGTAGCGGGAAAGGGCTTCATCTTGCGATGACGGGGGAACCACGTGGATTTTCTCGAGTTGCGGCGGGATTCTCGAGTTACGACGGGGAATTCGGGATGCCTCTTGTGTTGGCCCAGGGAAGTCCAATCTTCCATTCGAGTTGCGAAGGAAAGCTGGGGATTGCTCTCGAGTGACTGCAGGGCCAATAGACCTCATCTAGGCTTGTGTCCAGAAGCCAATGTTCCTCTCCAGGGCGACCGGGATCTCGGGGTT
>NW_011499169.1:0-541 GCF_000754665.1 Bison bison bison | reverse complement strand
GCACGGTGGGTGATCTGGACGGCCACGGCTTCTGATGTGCCCTGTCTGCCTTTTTGCTCCCCTAGATATGGTTTCAAAACCGAAGAGCTCGGCACCCCCAGCGGAGCCCAAGCGGGCCCGGCAACGGCCGGGCCCAGGGGCCAGGCGGCGCACCAGCCACGACGACGACTCCTGCTCCAGAGGACCGAAGGGCCCCACCCGCTGTCCAGAGCACCTCTCCTCCCCTTTCGCCCCTCTCAGCCACAGGAGAGCATGCCACCCTTGGCTGCAGCTGCTCCTTTTGGGGCCCCCACTTTCTGGGTGCCCGGGGCTGCCTCTGGGGTCTGCGTGGGCCAGCCGTTGATGATCTTCGTGGTCCAGCCCAGCCCGGCGGCCCTCCAGCCAAGTGGGAGGCCACCGCCTCCTCCCCAGGGAGCAGCTCCCTGGGCCGCGTGCTCCCCTGCCGTCACGGCCCCCGGGCAGCCTGGGCAAGGGGCCATCCTGCCGCCTGGGCAGCCGGAGACACACATCCCGCGGTGGCCGGAGTCACCCTACGGCGAAG
>NW_011499168.1:0-500 GCF_000754665.1 Bison bison bison | reverse complement strand
TACAGTGGAGGTCCGTCAGATTCCTTTGGGTCGTGGTTGACACCCCACAATCACATTTCTTATTGGAATTACCCAATGACCATAGTGTAAGTTCTAAGGGTTTGGGTCTCTGGATCTAAAAGAGGTCATTGAAATAAACAAATGGTCTCTGATACAATATCTCATAGGGGCTAAAACCAACCTGTTCTCTCGGAGCAATGTGAGTTTGGAGGAGGGCTGTTGGTAAAGCCTCCTTCCATATGAGGGAGATCTCCTGGATTATCTTTTTTATTGCCAATTTTAAGAATTGGTTGGCTGCTTTTTAGTTGTGCAATTTCAAGAAACATACTTGACCTCTCTGTACTTTTTTTTTGCTAGTAAAATCAAAATACTGATTGTATTTACTTCACCAGCTTGTTGTGAGGATTAAAGGTTTTTGAACAGAAACTGGCTTATAGAAATCAGTTATTAAAAAGTTTTTGAAATAAATTTTGATGAGTCTGGGAATCTCTGGGTTACTT
>NW_011499167.1:0-528 GCF_000754665.1 Bison bison bison | reverse complement strand
GAGTAATAGAATGAGGATAGCTCAGTGAGGAAATTCAGTGGAGAAAAGAGGCTGAATAATTCAGCCAGAAGGTAAGAGAAAGAACGACATGGTGAGACCAAGTTTCGGTGAACAAGGCCCGCACTTTTTTTCAAAGTAGTTTTATACCTTAAGTTATGCATAGAGGATAATGGGGGAAGGGGTAGAGTCTTGCAGCAAACCAGGCTTTCTTCCTGCAAACTTATCATATGCAAAAGCTTAGGTGATTTGCATCATCTTCTGGCCCGGAGGCCTGTTAACATTTTAAGACCTTTTCTTCAGAAAACTTATTTTCTCTAAAGGTGGTTGGTCAGGAGCCACCCTCCAAAAAAGCATTAGATAAAGTTGCATTCCTACAGAGCAAAGGTGTGGTGGGCTATAACAAGAAAAAGAATTAACTCAAGGGTCCCAGGTTACAAACATTAAAGCTACTACTTACACCAATTATATTAATCAATACACTGCCAGGGACACAGCAGGTAAGGGATATGGAAACTTAGCAGCAAACAA
>NW_011499166.1:0-507 GCF_000754665.1 Bison bison bison | reverse complement strand
TGTCTACAGAATGGACTTGATGGCAAATGTTGGGGACATTTGTTAGGTTTTTGTCCGCCACGTGCCTTGTAGGATAACCGTGCTAAATGTTTCAGGGGTGGGGAAGTGAGGGCCCAGAAGTGAGTGACACGCCCAAGGTCATTGCTAATATGAGGCAGAGCCCAGACTAGTCCCCGGGTCTTCTGATTCCCAGTGTGGCGATATTTCCACACTGTACTGCTTATAATCATTTCAAGGGATGACCTCCCTACCCCATTATTTTCCGTATTTTCTAGTCTGAAGTGTTTTTCGTTTTGTTTTTAAATAAAGCTTTCTCCTCTTTGAACAGAAGACTGCCAGGTCAGGCCATCCCTAGGAACTGAGTCCAATACTCATTAAAAATGGAGCACTGATGAGATAAAGCTGCGTGTTAACAATACACACACTTCAGTGTAGCCTTTCTCTCTGTTCACAAGGTCTAGGGCCCTTAGAGGAGGTGCAGAGGAAGGAGGGAGACGCAGAGGCAGC
>NW_011499165.1:0-500 GCF_000754665.1 Bison bison bison | reverse complement strand
GCTCTAATTACTATTATTCATTCAAGTCCAATTGTAATCAGCTCTCTGAGTACTTGATAGGATAGTATAACGTCACTGAGCTCTGTTTTTCATGAAAAATCTTTCTATTCCCAGGGAAGTAATTTTATATAGCAAGAATCGTTACAGTCCAGCATCTCATTCCAATCAAATTGTCCACGGCAATTTCTGGGGTGTAAGGTGTGCTCAAGCATCAAAGGAAGGATATTCACTGACCCTCTTATGTTGGCAATAGAATCACACACAGAGAATTATTTGGTGCATAATATAAATTCTCCAATGTATTAAGTGCAGATGTGAAAAGCCTTGGAGTCCAGGGCTGACACTTGTAGCTAATAAGGAAATTTGCCAGAAGAGGGGAAAATCCTGTGTTGAAAATCAGATGTGTTACAGTGGATATGAAAAAAGGTTTAGCCCCAGGAGATCCAGTGTCAGAAATGTTTCTGTCACTTGAAAATTACAGACCTTGGGCAATTTATTTT
>NW_011499164.1:0-523 GCF_000754665.1 Bison bison bison | reverse complement strand
GATAGAAAGTAAAAGAGAAGAGAAGAGGAAGGAAAAAAGATAGAGTGAGGGAAGAAAACTTGAGAAAGATTTAAAGAGAAGAAGGAGAAAAAAATCAGCAGAGGAGAGAGGAGAGGACTTACAGGACACTGTGGCCAGACGCCCTGGCGAGCTACTCCCCCTCTGCGCAACTTTTAAAAAAATGTATCCACCACTTTCTGATTTTGGGGCGATAGCCGCCGCCTCCGTTTGCGCCTTCCAGGGCCCAAGAGTTTCCCACTTTGCCCCCAAAGCCTCTCAAAGTGTTGCCTAAGCCTGAAAAAGATAAAAAGTTTTTTAAACAGTGGAGCTTTTAAAACAGACTGCATGCACAATATGCAGAGCGTGCTCCTTGGAGAAAACCCCCTCAGGGGGGTCTCACCCAGGCTAAGAGAAAAGCCAAACGGTAAGGGGATTTAGCAACAATATTAACCCTTGACGAGGTTACTCCAATTCCAACTGGAGTGGCTGGCCCCCTACCTGAGGACATTGTAAGATTTGTCTT
>NW_011499163.1:0-509 GCF_000754665.1 Bison bison bison | reverse complement strand
GTCCTGCTGTGATCCTGCTGGGTGTGGGGGGCGTGGAGGAGTTCTAGAGAACTTCATCTGGAGTCCCCAGGTATTCCCTACCTAGCTACAAGGTACGCTAGGCAAGTGTTTCTCACACTTGAAATACCCCCTTCGAACGAATAAAAGGACTCTCATTCAATTTCGATATTTTAAATTGAGAATCTATCTACTTTTGGTTTCTTGCTTCTAGACCTTCTTAGCTGGATATTGTGAACAGAATCAAACCTTCACCCTAATGCACATTAACTCTCACGCCTCAGGTTTTCAAGGGTAAACTGGGGAAAGGCAGAGCTCCCTCTCAAGGCCCACCTGAGCCCCAGTGATTTTTTTAAGTTAAATGGTTTGCCTGGAAAGAGCTTAGTTAATAACAGTTATTATTCTATAAATCACCAATTGATTATATCATTGATATTTTCAAGGTGATTGATTTATGGAGAGCAATTGTCCTTCCAGGAAGTGGTGCCTAGACTGTCAGGCATGCTAATTTC
>NW_011499162.1:0-502 GCF_000754665.1 Bison bison bison | reverse complement strand
TACATTCATAAAAACAAAGATAAGGGCATCTGGTCCAATCACTACTTGCAAAATAGAAGGGGTAAACATGTGGAAACAGTGACAAGCTTAATTTTCTTGAGCTTCAAAATTACTAGGAATGGTGACTGCAGTTATCAATTAAATGTCACTTGCTTTTGGATGTAAAAGTTATGACAAACCTAAGCATTGCATTATAAAGAAAACACACCACTTTACTAAATTGTCAGTAATAAAAAATGTCAATTATGGTAAGAGTGGAGACTCTCGGATGTTTTTGAGTAACTTACATGGCTTTTGATTGCTAATTTATTTAGCATCTTTTCATTGTTAATTCAGTAAGTACTTAAAATACATCATTTGGCAGGCACTATGTCTTAGCTGATGTGCAAGATACATAAGGAAACTTGTGTAGACATGAAACACATAGAAGAATTGAATATCTGTGATTAACTTGGTAGGAAGGAAGACAGTTTCTTTCCAATCCCAAACAATGCTTAGGAAA
>NW_011499161.1:0-505 GCF_000754665.1 Bison bison bison | reverse complement strand
TCACTCCAGCCGCGGCTTCTCCCGGTACCCCCGGGCCCCTATACAGTGCACCGGCCGACCCCTGTACCTCTCTCTGAGTCCTTTACGCCACAGGCCCCCAGCAGTGCCACCCCATTCCCAGTCCCAGAAGCTGTCAGGGCGTCACCACAGTGTGTCCCTTCCGTCCCCTAGTCAGGGTCTGGGGGTCAGGGCTGTTCTTCCCCTAGACAGCCTCTGTGGTTTCAGCTACTCCCTTCCTGTCCTGGACAGACCAGCCCTCTCACCCTCCCATGCCCTGGCCAGAAAGGCTGGTGAGGTGCGGCCCAGCAGGACAGGGGTTTGAGGCCCTTCGAGGGCCACAGAAGGGGGACCCAGCATCCCTGATCTGTATTCACAACCCTCCACCCTGTTGTCCGTGGGTGTGGGCTGCTCAGCTTCTCCTCCCTGGGTGTGGGCACCAGATCACCCACATTCCTGGGCTCCAGCCTGGCACCTTCCCCAGGACAGTGGACGCCATCGCTCTAGC
>NW_011499160.1:0-531 GCF_000754665.1 Bison bison bison | reverse complement strand
CCGGGGAAATCGGGGTGCTTCGCAATGTGGAAGCACCCACGAGGCCACGTCTGGAATGTCGTCGTGAGACCGGCCTCATCCTGAGGTGCGACCGGAAGGTCGGGAACCCTTCCAGCAAAGCCGGGGAGCTGACCCTGCTGTGGAGATCAGGAGGGTAGAAGGGGCTCAGAGGAAGTGGTGCCGGAAAACCTCGGTGTTCCTCTCCAGGGAGACCGGGATGCCGGGGAACTTTGTGGGGGCGCATCAAGGGTGCCAAGTACCGTTTCGAACTCCAATTCCTAACGTGGGACTTCTCCTGAGACGCTGTAGCGGGAAAGGGCTTCATCTTGCGATGACGGGGGAACCACGTGGTTTTTCTCGAGTTGCGGCGGGATTCTCGAGTTACGACGGGGAATTCGGGATGCCCCTTGTGTTGGCCCAGGGAAGTCCAATCTTCCATTCGAGTTGCGAAGGAAAGCTGGGGATTGATCTCGAGTGACTGCAGGGCCAAGAGACCTCATCTGGGCTTGTGTCCAGAAGCCAATGTTCCTC
>NW_011499159.1:0-573 GCF_000754665.1 Bison bison bison | reverse complement strand
TCGCCGCCCCCCACCCCACCTCCGGCCCCCTCCCACCCTTCGCCACCTCCCACCCTCCCACCCTTTCGCACTCCCCGGTCTCCCGCTCCCCCTCCCTCTGCTGCCCTGGCATAGGGAAGGAGTTCTCCTGTGTGGACTGCTGGAAAGACGGGACCAGAAGACAGAAGAGCCAGACACAAAGAACTTGTGCCGGGCACGGGGTTTCTTTCCGGGCCCATGGAATGTTCCCTCTGAGGCAGCCCCTTGGTCACTGCCATGCAGGGAGGGCTTGAGGCTTCAGGTAGGGTGTCCCCGTTTGGGGCGGGGCCCAGCTTCCCAAAGGTCCAGCACTCGGGTTTGTCCCCAGGGTTGTCCGTAGACATCCCGTCTGTATTCTCTCCTCTTCCCACACAAAACAGCTCCCACCCACCCACCCACCCACCCTTTCCCCGAGCTCCGTGGCCCCACATCCCAGGCAAGGAGACCTGAACGTGGCTAGGGGGAGAAGGTGGCCCCTTCCTTCCTCTCCCTCTAAGCCCCAGGGCCTGGGGAGCCTGGCAGCATGTCGAGGAGGGCCTGGTACTCGTCCTCACT
>NW_011499158.1:0-521 GCF_000754665.1 Bison bison bison | reverse complement strand
GCGTCCGTCGTACCTCGCCCACGGGACGTCCTCGAGAAGTGTCGGCGTGTCCTCTTTCCTGTCCGCGTCGCTGACTGAGCGGAGAAACTGCGCCCTAGGATGGGCCCGTCTTGGCACGAGTCCCTGCTGGTCTCCCTCGGAGCTTCTAGGCTGCGGCCGGCTCTCCGGACAGCGGGTTGGTTGTCGGGCGCCACCTGCCTGTCGGTCGCTTTTTTTAGAGGGTCCTGCAGGGGGGGCGGGAGGACCACGGATGGAGCAGGCAGGCGGGGCCGGCGAACTCTTGAATGCCCTGGGGCTGTGGAAGGAGGCTGTGGGGGGAGGGGCACCTTGGGCCACAGGTCAACGGGGCGGGATGGGTTTAGCCCCCTTGGGCTTTTTTAGGTTTGGATTGGAAACCCCGTGTGGGGAAACTTGATCCATTTTGGAGGACAGCTATTTTGAACCCAAGGGAGCTGTGACTTCCTTCTTTGGGGCCTTGTCTCCTCCTTGGCATGTGGGGGCTTTTCCGTCTCCCGCCAAGG
>NW_011499157.1:0-502 GCF_000754665.1 Bison bison bison | reverse complement strand
TTCCTTTTGACTGTAGTTAGAGTGTGTGGGAGCAGTAACGTGAGGAGGGCTTAAGGTGGTCTGCAGCTCCCTGGTTGCTTATAAATGCTTTCAAAGCACTAAAAGGGGCTTTGGTCTCCCTTAGAACATGGGCTAAATATGAGGTCCCTCTAGTCTCTGCTCTTGTTCAGGCCACTGTCACCCCAAAGTCCTTCTCACACTGTAACATTCCTTTCTGGTTCCTCACAGTTGGCCTCACAAAGCAGAAGGGACTCAGACAGCTAAAGTCAGGGTTGGCTCAGGCCTTGTCTGGCTGGGTGTGACCTCCCACTTGCCCCGGGAGTTGCCAGGGTCTTGGCCTCTCTACCTGGAGCTGGTGTCCTCTGTGGCTGCCATCTCTCTGAGTCTGTGGGCTTGCTGGGCCTGTGTGGTTCCTCTGGGGAATTCCTGGTTCAAGAAGTGTCTCCTGGTAAGGGCCTCAGGACCCTCCCTCAGTTTTTGGGCTTCCTTACACTAAAGGGCT
>NW_011499156.1:0-531 GCF_000754665.1 Bison bison bison | reverse complement strand
CAATATAAGTGAAAAATAGAGTATACTACCCAAAGCAATTTATAGATTCAACGCAATCCCCATCAAGCTACCAACAGTATTCTTCACAGAGCTAGAACAAATAAATTTACACAATTTGTATGGAAATACAAAAAACCGACAAATAGCCAAAGCGATCTTGAGAAAGAAGAATGGAACTGGAGGAATCAACCTACCTGACTTCAGGCTCTACTACAAAGCCACAGTTATCAAGACAGTATGGTACTGGCACAAAGACAGAAATATTGATCAATGGAATAAAATAGAAAGCCCAGAGATAAATCCACGCACATATGGACACCTTATCTTTGACAAAGGAGGCAAGAATATACAATGGATTAAAGACAATCTCTTTAACAAGTGGTGCTGGGAAATCTGGTCAACCACTTGTAAAAGAATGAAACTAGACCACTTTCTAACACCATACACAAAAATAAACTCAAAATGGATTAAAGATCTAAATGTAAGACCAGAAACTATAAAACTGCTAGAGGAGAACATAGGCAAAACACT
>NW_011499155.1:0-509 GCF_000754665.1 Bison bison bison | reverse complement strand
CGGGTGGGGTCCGCGCAGTCCGCCCGGAGGATTCAACCCGGCGGCGAGCCCGGCCGTGCCGGCGGCCCGGCGGATCTTTCCCGCTCCCCGTTCCTCCCGACCCCTCCACCCGCCCTCCCTCCGCCCCTCGCCGCCCGTCCCCTCCGTCGTCCGGGCGGAGGCGGGCGGCGGGGGGGTTCGCGGGGGTGGGCGGGCGGGCCGGGGTGGGGCCGGCGGGGGACCGCCCCCCGGCCGGCGACCGGGCGCCGCCGGGCGCATTTCCACCGCGGCGGTGCGCCGCGACCGGCTCCGGGACGGCTGGGAAGGCCGGCGGGGAAGGTGGCTCGGGGGGGTGCCCCGCCGTCGTCACGGCGGCGGGTCCGCCCTTCGCCCCGAGTGTTACAGCCCCCCGGCAGCAGCGCTCGCCGAATCCCGGGGCCGAGGGAGCCAGCCCTTTGCCGCCGCGCTCTCCCCCCCTGCCGGCGCTCCCTCCCCGCGGGGGGGCCGCTCCCCGCGAGGGGGGCGTCCCC
>NW_011499154.1:0-530 GCF_000754665.1 Bison bison bison | reverse complement strand
GCTATAACAGAGTTGAGTCATTGCAGTAAAGACCATCTGTTCTTCAAAGTCAATTAAAAAAAATATATATATATATATATGTATGTTGCCTTTACAGAAAAAGTTTAGCCAACCCTTCTGTAGGTCAGTGAACATAAGTGGACTACAACTATGTTTGTTAACATGTATGAATATTACAAATAAAATCTTGAGTAAAAAGAAACCACCCTTCCCCAAGAAAAAAATTACACAGATACCATTCTTCAAACAGTGTTTTTGAGCTCCTTTCTCTACCTCTCCTAGAATTTTCTCTGTTTTAAAATTTAACTCTGTCCTTCCAGTTGCCCAGGACAAGAATCTACATTCTCACTTCCAATCTATCAGAAAGTCTTATTGGTTTTTTAATGTACCTTACCTTTGAGGTACATTAAGTGTTCAACCACATCACCACTTCTTCCCTCATCATTCTGGTTCATGGCACCATCACCTCTCATCAGGACTATGGCAATAACCTCACTGGTGTCTCTCCTTCTGCCCTTGGCCCTATTCAC
>NW_011499153.1:0-533 GCF_000754665.1 Bison bison bison | reverse complement strand
ATCATACTATCAGTAATTACCTTAAACGTAAAAGGGTTGAATGCCCAACCCAAAAGACAAAGACTGGCTGAATGGATACAAAAACAAGACCCCTACATATGTTGTCTACAGGAGACCCACCTCAAAACAGGGGACACATACAGACTGAAAGTGAAGGGCTGGAAAAGGATTTTCCATGCAAATAGGGACCAAAAGAAAGCAGGAGTAGCAATACCCATATCAGATAAAATAGACTTTAAAACAAAGGCTGTGAAAAGAGACAAAGAAGGTCACTACATAATGATCAAAGGATCAATCCAAGAAGAAGATATAACAATTATAAACATATAGGCACCCAACACAGGAGCACCGCAGTATGTAAGACAAATGCTAACAAGTATGAAAGGAGAAATTAACAATAACACAATAATAGTGGGAGACTTTAATACCCCACTCACACCTATGGATAGATCAACTAAACAGAAAATTAACAAGGAAACACAAACTTTAAACGACACAATAGACCAGTTAGACCTAATTGATACCTATAGGAC
>NW_011499152.1:0-504 GCF_000754665.1 Bison bison bison | reverse complement strand
TCGCAGGGTCCCTGCAGACTGGGGACAGGAGAGTCAGGCCTCGTCTTGGGTTGAGGCATGGAACTCCGCTTGCCTCTCGAGGTGTCCCCGGGGAGAGAGGCACTTGTCGAGCTGGATGTGGAACCTGGGGTTTTTTCCGGACGAGGCACGGGCGAGTCACTGCCCCTTCGTGTTGACTTCATTCACAGGGTGGAGTTCGGAGAGGTGCCCGGGCATCGGGTTCTTATCAAGAGGGGACCGGGAAATCGGGGTGCTTCGCAATGTGGAAGCACCCACGAGGCCACGTCTGGAATGTCGTCGTGAGACCGGCCTCATCCTGAGGTGCGACCGGAAGGTCGGGAACCCCTTCCAGACAAAGCAGGGGAGTCGACCCTCCTGTCGAGATCAGGAGGGTAGAAGGGGCTCAGAGGAAGTGGTGCCGGAAAACCTCGGTGTTCCTCTCCAGGGAGACCGGGATGCCGGGGAACTTTGTGGGGCGCATCAAGTGTGCCAAGTACCGTTTCG
>NW_011499151.1:0-559 GCF_000754665.1 Bison bison bison | reverse complement strand
GGGCGAGTCACTGCCCCGTCGTGTTGACTTCATTCACAGGGTGGAGTTCGGAGAGGTGTCCGGGCGATCGGGTCTTATCTAGAGGGGACCGGGAAATCGGGGTGCTTCGCAATGTGGAAGCACCCGCGAGGCCACGTCTGGAATGTCGTCGTGAGACCGGCCTCATCCTGAGGTGCGACCGGAAGGTCGGGAACCCCTTCCAGACAAAGCAGGGGAGTCGACCCTCCTGTGGAGATCAGGAGGGTAGAAGGGGCTCAGAGGAAGTGGTGCCGGAAAACCTCGGTGTGCCTCTCCAGGGAGACCGGGATGCCGGGGAACTTTGTGGGGGCGCATCAAGGGTGCCAAGTACCGTTTCGACCTCCAATTCCTAACGTGGGACTTCTCCTGAGACGCTGTAGCGGGACAGGGCTTCATCTTGCGATGACGGGGGAACCACGTGGTTTTTCTCGAGTTGCGGCGGGATTCTCGAGTTACAACGGGGAATTCGGGATGCCTCTTGTGTTAGCCCAGGGAAGTCCAATCTTCCATTCGAGTTGCGAAGGAAAGCTGGGGATTGCTC
>NW_011499150.1:0-511 GCF_000754665.1 Bison bison bison | reverse complement strand
CCACTTCCTCTCGAGCCCCTTCTACCTCCTGATCTCGACGGAGGGTCGACTCCCTGCTTGTCTGGAAGGGTTCCGACCTCCGGTCGCACCTCAGGATCGAGGCCGGTCTCACGACGACATTCCAGACGTGGCTCCTGGGTGCTTCCACTTTGCGAAGCACCCCGATTTCCCGGTCCCCTCTTGGTAAGGACCCGATGCACGGACACCTCTCCGAACTCACCCTGTGAATGAAGTCAACACGAAGGGGCAGTGACTCGCCCGTGCATCGTCCGGAAAAGAACCCCAGGTTCCAAATACAGCTCGACAAGTGGCCTCTCTCCCCAGGGACACCTCGAGAGGCAAGCGGAGTTCCATGCCTCAACCCAAGACGAGGCCTGACTCTCCTGTGCCCAGTCTGCAGGTACCCTGCGATCGGAGTCTGAAATCAGAGGAACCCTGAGGTTCCTGCCTCAACTGGAGATGAGGCCCTCTTCCAATGTACCAAACCCCGTGGAGTCCCGAGAGGCCCCTC
>NW_011499149.1:0-532 GCF_000754665.1 Bison bison bison | reverse complement strand
GGCTCACTGACCTCGCCGTCGTACCTCGTGGAAACCGCACCCTGGGGCCGCCGCTCGAGAACCACCCCGACGACTCCCCCCGTCAGTCGCGGAGATGAGGCCCTTCGTCTCCTGCATGGCCTAGAGGCCAACCTCGCGACCTCTCTCCAAACGCCTCAAGAGGCTTGACTCCCTTTAGTCCACCCAGTGAGCTCCAAGAGATACCCGTCGCGACTCGAGAGCAGAGCGGGGTTCTTTGCTTCCACTCGAGATGAATGCCTGTCTCCCCGCGTGCGTCTGGAATGCAACCCCGAGATCCCGGTCGGCCCTGGAGAGGAACATTGGCTTCTGGACACAAGCCTAGATGAGGTCTATTGGCCCTGCAGTCACTCGAGAGCAATCCCCAGTTTTCCTTCGCACCTCGAATGGAAGATTGGACTTCCCTGGGCCAACACAAGAGGCATCCTGAATTCCCCGTCGTAACTCGAGAATCCCGCCGCAGCTCGAGAAAAACCACGTGGTTCCCCCGTCATCGCAAGATGAAGCCCTTTCC
>NW_011499148.1:0-515 GCF_000754665.1 Bison bison bison | reverse complement strand
GGCCTCTAACCAGCTGCGTGACCTTGGGCAAGTCACCTGTTGTTATGGGCTAGACTGTGTCCCCTCCAAGTTCACGTGTTGAAGCCCTAAGCCACATCTCAGAATGTGCCCGCATTTGGGAGACAGGGCCTTAAAGGGTTACTAAAGGTAACGTGAGGTCACACAGCTGCGCCCTGCTCCAAATAGGACCTGCGTTCTTATAAGAAGAGATTAGGGGTGCTCAGGCCCAGAAAGAAGGCTGTGTGGGCAGGCAGCTGTCTGCAAGCCAAGGAGAAACCAGCCCTGATTCGGGACTTCAGCCTCCAGAACGGTGAGAAAATAAATGCTGTTTAAGCTGGCCCATCAGTGGTATTTTTGTCAAGGTCACCGGAGCAGACCAATTCTCCCCGTTTCTTTGAGCCTTCACCTCCTCATCCATAAATACCTCCCACAAGAGGAGTCATTGACCAGTTCCAGGCACTCATGAGGGCTCAGCACTTGCACGGCCCTGTTTCTTGATCCTGGATCAGGCCCGC
>NW_011499147.1:0-556 GCF_000754665.1 Bison bison bison | reverse complement strand
GTGCGTGTGTGTGTGTGTGTATCTATTTACAGTTTTTAGGTTTCATTGTAGATTCATATATAACTCTCTCCCATCCTCTCTTCCTGGGTGTATATACATGCACACAAATTATTTTTAGTTGTTAGTCTCTTAAGTTTGAATGCATTCTAACAACCCCACATTTTCACTTTACCTCTCCCATCACATTTAATATTCTTGATGTGATATTTTACATCTTCTTATTTTGTGTATCCTTTAACTACTTACTGTGGATATAGACGATTGACTATTTTGTTTTTAACCTTCTATGAATTTTCCATGTTTGATCTATCCCTTTATTGCATGTTTGTCTTATCAATTAGACTTTTCTTTCATAATTTTTATATTTTGGGTTGTGGTCTTTCTTTTTTAACTTATAGAAGTCCTTTTAACGTTTCTTGTAAAGTCAGTTTGTTTGTGCTGAACTCTTTTAGCTTTTGTTTGTGTGTAAAACTCTTCTTCTCCTTTAGATCTGAATGATAGCCTTGCTGGGTGGAGTTCTTGACTGCAGGTTTTTTCCTTTTATCTCTTACAATAT
>NW_011499146.1:0-512 GCF_000754665.1 Bison bison bison | reverse complement strand
AGGCTGCAAGCACCGCCGGCAGCCAGCCTCTCTCTCCCGCGTTCTGGGCATTGGGCTCCAAACCTGGGACCAAAGTACTGCCCGGAGCTCACTGATCATGGGCTGGTCCCCTGCGCTGCGGCTGTGCTAGGGAGCCCAAACGCACAGGGGAAGCCCGCACAGCACATCCACCTGCCTCTAGGCGGGAGGACAGCTCCAGGGAAGGCCCGGTCTGGCAGGCGCTTTCTGGGCACAAACGGAGCAACACTCTGGCTGTGGAGCCGCCTCCCCAAGCCAGGGGCACCGGGACCCTGATTCCCTCCGTGCGGCGCTTAGTCTGGGCGGGGAAGCACCAGCTTGGGAATGCAGCCTGGGGCGCTTCCTTTCCCTCGGAAAGAGCTCTCCCTGCGGGAGGCTTTGGCAGTGTGCACACCCCCAGCCCCTAAGCCCTCTGCAAGGACGCCTGGCTCCTAGGTCCGAAGGGAAGGCGAGAGCTGAGCTGAGGCCCCAGTCAGGCACCAGTCACGTCTCCC
>NW_011499145.1:0-508 GCF_000754665.1 Bison bison bison | reverse complement strand
ATTGGCTTCTGGACACAAGCCTAGATGAGGTCTATTGGCCCTGCAGTCACTCGAGAGCAATCCCCAGCTTGCTCGCAACTCGAATGGAAGATTGGACTTCCCTGGGCCAACACAAGAGGCATCCCGAATTCCCCGTCGTAACTCGAGAATCCCGCCGCAACTCGAGAAAACCACGTGGTTCCCCGTCATCGCAAGATGAAGCCCTGTCCCGCTACAGCGTCTCAGGAGAAGTCCCACGTTAGGAATTGGAGGTCGAAACGGTACTTGGCACCCTTGATGCGCCCCCACAAAGTTCCCCGGCATCCCGGTCTCCCTGGAGAGGAACACCGAGGTTTTCCGGCACCACTTCCTCTGAGCCCCTTCTACCCTCCTGATCTCCACAGGAGGGTCGACTCCCCTGCTTTGTCTGGAAGGGGTTCCCGACCTTCCGGTCGCACCTCAGGATGAGGCCGGTCTCACGACGACATTCCAGACGTGGCCTCGCGGGTGCTTCCACATTGCAAAGCAC
>NW_011499144.1:0-539 GCF_000754665.1 Bison bison bison | reverse complement strand
TCTGATTTCGGACTCCGATCGCAGGGTCCCGTGCAGGACTGGGGACAGGAGAGTCAGGCCTCGTCTGGGTTGAGGCGATGGAACTCCGCTTGCCTCTCGAGGTGTCCCCGGGGAGAGAGGCCACTTGTCGAGCTGTATTTGGAACCTGGGGGTTTTTTCCGGTCGATGCACGGGCGAGTCACTGCCCCTTCGTGTTGACTTCATTCACAGGGTGGAGTTCGGAGAGGTGTCCGGGCATCGGGTTCTTATCTAGAGGGGACCGGGTAATCGGGGTGCTTCGCAATGTGGAAGCACCCGCGAGGCCACGTCTGGAATGTCGTCGTGAGACCGGCCTCATCCTGAGGTGCGACCGGAAGGTCGGGAACCCCTTCCAGACAAAGCAGCGGAGTCGACCCTCCTGTCGAGATCAGGAGGGTAGAAGGGGCTCAGAGGAAGTGGTGCCGGAAAACCTCGGTGTTCCTCTCCAGGGAGACCGGGATGCCGGGGAACTTTGTGGGGGCGCATCAAGGGTGCCAAGTACCGTTTCGACCTCCAATTCC
>NW_011499143.1:0-517 GCF_000754665.1 Bison bison bison | reverse complement strand
AATATAATATAAATATAAATAAATATATATCTATATATAAAATCACTGTGCTGTAATCTGAAACTAACAAGACATTGTGTGTTAGTCCACTATAACTTACAATAAAGAAAAAAAAGAACAAATTTTTTAGTCAGAAATTCAAACCTTAAAGGGCAAGTCAGCCAACTCAAGTCAGCATTACAGACTGAAGCTATGTAGGTTTCACTAGAGTTTCAGTCATACTTTCAGTAATGGATAGCTGAGTTTAACATTTAAAAAAATACTGAACAACCCATGGTCTTTCTCCAATTCTTTAAGTTTAATATCTGAGTAAACAAATTCAATAGAGATCATAGAGTACATTGCATATGGTGTTTTCTCTCATCTCAGTCCATTCAAGCAAACAAATGATTCAGTCTTACAACAACAAAATGTCTACTTGAAATTTTTTCCTGAATTTCTCTTTGAAGAAAAGAACTGCACTGCTTAGCCAGTTTTAATTGATTGATTGACACGTACTCATAGATTCCATTTACCC
>NW_011499142.1:0-501 GCF_000754665.1 Bison bison bison | reverse complement strand
GGGGGTCTTTTCCGGACGAGGCACGGGCGAGTCACTGCCCTTCGTGTTGACTTCATCACAGGTGGAGTTCGGAGAGGTGTCCGGGCATCGGGTCTTACCAAGAGGGACCGGGAAATCGGGGTGCTTCGCAATGTGGAAGCACCCACGAGGCCACGTCTGGAATGTCGTCGTGAGACCGGCCTCATCCTGAGGTGCGACCGGAAGGTCGGGAACCCCTTCCAGACAAAGCAGGGGAGTCGACCCTCCTGTGGAGATCAGGAGGGTAGAAGGGGCTCAGAGGAAGTGGTGCCGGAAAACCTCGGTGTTCCTCTCCAGGGAGACCGGGATGCCGGGGAACTTTGTGGGGGCGCATCAAGGGTGCCAAGTACCGTTTCGACCTCCAATTCCTAACGTGGGACTTCTCCTGAGACGCTGTAGCGGGAAAGGGCTTCATCTTGCGATGACGGGGGAACCACGTGGTTTTTCTCGAGTTGCGGCGGGATTCTCGAGTTACGACGGGGA
>NW_011499141.1:0-544 GCF_000754665.1 Bison bison bison | reverse complement strand
TTTATAGGAAACACAAAAATGTTAGGAGGGTAGAAGCTCAAGGCAATCATTTAACCCCCTTAAGATTTCAGTTTTCTCAACTGTAAATGATGGAGTTGGACTAAATGAATCTCTAAGAATCTTTCTGTAATAAAATGACTATAATTAATTGTGTCATAACTAAAAAAAACAAAAAACCACAAACATTTATTGAGTAGTTAATGAAGTATATGTGAAAACATATAAAGTAGGAAGACATATAAAATACAAAAAAAGATAAGGTTCTTGCTTTCAAGGAACTTAAAATCCTAGTAGAAGACAGACACTTAAATAACTGTCTAAAACACAGGGCAGATATGAGTAATGACTACATAGGGATTTAAGTCCGTAAGTGGGAACACAGAAGCACAACTGATCCATTACAGGGGAAATAAGTGATTTCATACGAATGTTGGTATTTGAACAATCCTGAGGCCCAAATTCTCTGATTCTATCTCTATTACAGTTCTAATTCATATTACCTGTTTTTCTACCCCACAGCTACTGTTCTAAATTAATCTTCCTT
>NW_011499140.1:0-521 GCF_000754665.1 Bison bison bison | reverse complement strand
GGATGGCATCACTGACTCGATGGACATAGGTTTGGTAAACTCTGGGCGTTGGTCATGGACAGGGAGGCCTAGCGTGTTGCAGTCCATGGTGTGGCAAAGAGTCGGCCGTGACTGAGCAACTGAGCTGAGCTGAGCTGAACTGAACTGAACAACATTGTTTAGTTTTTATTTGCTATTTTTGTCTTCTGCGAAAGTTTATTTTCTTTTTTTAATGCTTTATTTTATATTGGAGTATAACTGGTTAGTAATGTTGTGGTAGCTTCTTGTGTACAGCAAAATGATTCAATTATACATACATCTATTTTTTTCAAATTCTTTTCCTATTTAGGTTCTTACAGAGTATTCAGCATAGTTCCCTGTGGTATAGAGCAGGTCCTTGTTGGTTATCCATTTTAAATAGAGCAGTGTGTACATGTCAATCCAAAACATACCTAATTGATATATGTCTTTTATCATAGGTCACTTTAAACCAGCATGGGAAGTAATCAGAATGAACATTTTACTAATGATAACATTAATTA
>NW_011499139.1:0-503 GCF_000754665.1 Bison bison bison | reverse complement strand
AAACAAAGGAAAGAGAAGGGTAGCGAAAAATAAAGGGGGGAAAAAAGTAGGAAAAAGACAGGAAGAAAGGAAGAGAGAGACTGTAAGAGACGCTGTGACCAGGTGCCCTGGCGAGCTCCCCCTCCCCCCATCCCCCTGCGCAAACCTTAAAAAAAACAAAAAAAACTTAACAACCACTTTCTGATTTAAGGCCATTGCTGCCGCCTCCGTTTGCGCCTTCCAGGGCCCAAGAGTTCCCCACTTTGCCCCCAAAGTTTCTCAAAGTGTTGCCTAAGCCTGAGGAAGACAAAAAGTTTTTTGAACAGTGGAGATTTTAAAACAGACTGCGTGCACAATATGCAGTGCTCCTTGGAGAAAACCCCCTCAGGGGGGTCTCACCCAGGCTAAGAAAAAAGCAGACGGTAAAGGGATTTAGCAACAATATTAACCCCTGATATGCCGGCTGCTCCGATTCCAAGGGGAGTGGCTGGCCCCCTGCCTGAGGGCATTGTAGGACTTGTGCT
>NW_011499138.1:0-504 GCF_000754665.1 Bison bison bison | reverse complement strand
GGTTTCGGTTTTTTTTTTTTTTTAACTTTGTTTTTTTGTTTTTCTTTTTTTTTAGTAAAAGATTCCGAAAAATGAGGGAAACAGGAAGCCCAGAGGTGCCCCTGTAGTTTGGCGAAGGGCCTTAGGAGGTCACTTGGAAATGCTGCTGGCTGTGAGGGGGGAGGGGGCAGATGTGCACAGAGCTGTGTAGGCTTGTCCTTTGCATGGATGTTCTTTGTAGAAATCCACCTCGGAGCCATCTCCTGATGTGTAAGAATTTCCCAGACAAACCTTGAGCTAAGCAATGCGTTTTTTCCTTAGGAAATGTTGGTCTTCAGCGATGTTCAAAGCCTGTGTATTTCGGCTAGACTCTGGCTTCAGGTCGGTTCCCCCAAAAGGCTCAGAAGCGACCTGAACCAAACAGTAAGTTTTCCTCTTACCTTGTTCTCCTCATCTATGTGAAGAGTATACTTTAAGAGTATCCTGGCACATACATGTACTGCCTCACCCCTAACCTCAGTCATG
>NW_011499137.1:0-505 GCF_000754665.1 Bison bison bison | reverse complement strand
AGTCATGGAATGAGTGATGGAAATTACCAATTGAGAGACTAAAACATTCCTAGGAATTAATGTCCTGATGAGAGGGATTGATATCCTGGTAAATAGCTGAGGTTTTTTAGCACCAGCTCAGCCGCATCTCTGGGGAATGTCTAAATCAGAAGTCATCATTATACTCTCAAGAACTGCAAATGAAGATTCATAAGCCCATAAATTTCCTTTTCTATGGATGGGCCCCTGACTTGTATTACTCAGTTAAAAGGCAGGTTCAAGAATAAATGCTCTATTTAGTAAATCCAGAGGTTAGGGGCAAAATACTTATTATTTTTATAATTCTCTTTGAAGCAGCCAGTTTAGAAATACCACAGAAATACCTCCCAGGAAATTATCTTCGAAGAAATTTCAGCTTGCTTATTTGGGATTGAATTATATGATCTTTAAGTTTTTATTCAATTTAAATTTCTATAAGCTGGAGTGAAGAATTTTGACCAATAGAATCCATTAGTGAATCTCGACA
>NW_011499136.1:0-517 GCF_000754665.1 Bison bison bison | reverse complement strand
TACGAGTGCAGTCATGGCTGAGGCTTCTGGCTGTTTCGTCGTGTCCCCCTGTTCGAAAAGGGACCATCTCTTTCCCAGGGCACCAGGCTGTCCTTCCTAGCCATTCTTCTCACAGATGTCGCTGGATGGGAAATGTATGCAGCCTGGACAGTGACCCTGAGAGCTCCTGGCTGAAATGAGGGGACTGTGAGAAGTGCAGTAGTGGAGTTGGTAATTGGTTTTAAATAGATCTGAATATACTTAAAAAAAAACTATTCAATATCAAAGACAATAAATGATGAACTGAAAAATCTCTTAAAGAAAGCACATTTGTACTTGAACATGTTTTTCAGTTCTAATTGTTCTCAGGAAGCATCCTTTCAGCCTGTGCTGAAGTGGTTGTGTATGTGATGGTGCCTGCAGCTTGTCCTTTTACCAACAAGCTTGTTTTCAAAGAAGAGAAATCCTTGCCAACTATACACAACTTTCATGTCAGAAAAATAAAAATAAGCCTACAAAAGCCACTGTTAACATGGAA
>NW_011499135.1:0-587 GCF_000754665.1 Bison bison bison | reverse complement strand
CGGCCCCCCGAACCCGGGCCCCCCGGACCCGGCCCCGGGTCGGGTCGGGGGGGGGGCCGGGGGGCCGGCCCTCCCGGACCGCCGTCCTCCGCCTCTCCCCCCCCTCCTCCCCCTCCTCCCGGGTCCCATCCCGCGCCGGCACGGGCGGAGGAGAGGCTCGCGAGCCGGGCGCGGGGCGGGGCGAGGCCCCCGCGCCGCTCTCGGAACCGACCGCGTTAATGATCCTTCCGCAGGTTCACCTACGGAAACCTTGTTACGACTTTTACTTCCTCTAGATAGTCAAGTTCGACCGTCTTCTCAGCGCTCCGCCAGGGCCGTGGGCCGACCCCGGCGGGGCCGATCCGAGGGCCTCACTAAACCATCCAATCGGTAGTAGCGACGGGCGGTGTGTACAAAGGGCAGGGACTTAATCAACGCAAGCTTATGACCCGCACTTACTGGGAATTCCTCGTTCATGGGGAATAATTGCAATCCCCGATCCCCATCACGAATGGGGTTCAACGGGTTACCCGCGCCTGCCGGCGTAGGGTAGGCACACGCTGAGCCAGTCAGTGTAGCGCGCGTGCAGCCCCGGACATCTAAGGGCA
>NW_011499134.1:0-529 GCF_000754665.1 Bison bison bison | reverse complement strand
GAGGCATGGAACTCCGCTTGCCTCTCGAGGTGTCCCCGGGGAGAGAGGCCACTTGTCGAGCGGTATTTGGAACCTGGAGGTCTTTTCCGGACGATGCACGGGCGAGTCACTGCCCCTTCGTGTTGACTTCATTCGACAGGGTGGAGTTCGGGAGAGGTGTCCGGGCATCGGGTTCTTACCAAGAGGGGACCGGGAATCGGGGTGCTTCGCAATGTGGAAGCACCCACGAGGCCACGTCTGGAATGTCGTCGTGAGACCGGCCTCATCCTGAGGTGCGACCGGAAGGTCGGGAACCCCTTCCAGACAAAGCAGGGGAGTCGACCCTCCTGTGGAGATCAGGAGGGTAGAAGGGGCTCAGAGGAAGTGGTGCCGGAAAACCTCGGTGTTCCTCTCCAGGGAGACCGGGATGCCGGGGAACTTTGTGGGGGCGCATCAAGGGTGCCAAGTACCGTTTCGACCTCCAATTCCTAACGTGGGACTTCTCCTGAGACGCTGTAGCGGGAAAGGGCTTCATCTTGCGATGACGGGG
>NW_011499133.1:0-538 GCF_000754665.1 Bison bison bison | reverse complement strand
TAGGGGCGGAGCCGCCTCCCGCTCTCCAAGGTCCTGAGCGGCTGGGTCCCGGCCCACTAGGCCAGCAGTCTGCAGCGTCCGTGCGGCTCTCCCACCATGGCTTCGTCCGGCTCCTCCAGCACCTCACGCGGTACGTTCGCCCTCGGGTCCCTGGGGTCCGGGTCACGTCTCGGGGGATCCGTGGATCGCCTCGGCCACGGGTTCACGGCAAACGTGTCCACCCACCACCGAGAACGGCAGGGACCGGCCGGCTGGGGCCACGGTTCCCAGGAGTCGGCTGTGCCAAAGGGGCATTCGTTTGTTCGTTTTGCTCCTTTGGCACACACGTGGCTTCTCCCTTCTCTTCTCTGGGAAGATGGTGTTGTTTGGAAGGGGGTGGGGTGGGGGTGGGGGTGGGGGTTGCGGGGGCTGGGATGGGGCCCTTTATCCTCCTCTTCCTGCCGGAATGGGAGTCGGGGAGCTCTGGGGCTTGGCCTCCTTCAGTGGCTTTCTCACAACAATGGCCTGGTGCCTTCTGCCATTGAGGGTTGGGCTTCGC
>NW_011499132.1:0-529 GCF_000754665.1 Bison bison bison | reverse complement strand
TTCGAACGTCTGCCCTATCAACTTTCGATGGTAGTCGCTGTGCCTACCATGGTGACCACGGGTGACGGGGAATCAGGGTTCGATTCCGGAGAGGGAGCCTGAGAAACGGCTACCACATCCAGGAAGGCAGCAGGCGCGCAAATTACCCACTCCCGACCCGGGGAGGTAGTGACGAAAAATAACAATACAGGACTCTTTCGAGGCCCTGTAATTGGAATGAGTCCACTTTAAATCCTTCCGCGAGGATCCATTGGAGGGCAAGTCTGGTGCCAGCAGCCGCGGTAATTCCAGCTCCAATAGCGTATATTAAAGTTGCTGCAGTTAAAAAGCTCGTAGTTGGATCTTGGGAGCGGGCGGGCGGTCCGCCGCGAGGCGAGCCACCGCCCGTCCCCGCCCCTTGCCTCTCGGCGCCCCCTCGATGCTCTTAGCTGAGTGTCCCGCGGGGCCCGAAGCGTTTACTTTGAAAAAATTAGAGTGTTCAAAGCAGGCCCGAGCCGCCTGGATACCGCAGCTAGGAATAATGGAATAG
>NW_011499131.1:0-512 GCF_000754665.1 Bison bison bison | reverse complement strand
AAAAACGTGTGTTCTTTGACAAGTCTTTGTGAAAATGGGTGGTTAGATTGAATCATCTCCAGTGCCTCCCCAGCTCTAAAACAGAGTCCATGTTCCGAACCTTCACGATCTTTCTCAGATGCCAGTTACCACCACCCTCACTCTTAGGGATGACACTGGCTCCTACTTTATTGATAAAATTATTGGGCTCAGTTTCTCCTCCTTTCTGTAACATTGGCTTTGCTCACTACCTTCTTTCAGGGAAGGAGGTTGACCCTGTTCAAGGTTAGTCCATTCTATTGCACTCTTCTTTCCTTTTCCCCAGTGATTTTTGTATCTTTTATTGACATAGTGAAATTATGAAAGAAATCCATGTTTGAATTTAAGAATTTGAAAATACAGAAGTGATTAAAATAATAGTGTAGGGACTTTCCTGGTGGTCCAGTGGCTAAGACTCCGTACTCCCAAAGCAGGGGGTCCAGGTTCAATCCTTGATTGATGAACTAGATCCCTCATGCTGCAACTAAGAGCTT
>NW_011499130.1:0-517 GCF_000754665.1 Bison bison bison | reverse complement strand
GAAGGAGAGATGGCCTAGGCGACTATTTATATGCTAATACAGAGATGTCAAGAATAATAGTATGAGGAGAGCTCTGTAGGAAAATTCGGTGGAGAAAAGAGACTGAGTAGCTTGGTTTACGCGGAAGACCAATCAAACTTCAAGACAAGAAGTTTGCACCACTTACGTAGGCCGCAGGCGCCCTCTCGAATAGCGAAAGCTGCCTCACCCTAGACACCTTCTCGAGTGGGTCTTAGCAGCCCAGGCATAATTAGTAAGCGTGGTGGGTTCCGCGCTCCAGATGGAGACTCAGCTGGAAGTTAAAGGGAAGAATGACAAGGAACTTTATGAATTGGAGCTGTAAGTTAACTCTTTGACAGAGAGAGCGAGATGGTGGTGGGGGACAGCCCCCAGTGAAATCAGAGGTGAGAGCACAAAGCAATACAGTAGGCAGACTCCGGTTTTTTTGGGGGGGAGATGCTCGTGAATATCCGGGTGGACTCCTGAGTCTTGATCCCGCTTTTGCGTATGCCCAGCC
>NW_011499129.1:0-516 GCF_000754665.1 Bison bison bison | reverse complement strand
TCGACTTGTGCAGGTGACCGTCAGGGGGCGTTCTCGATGGTGGCGTCTGAGAAGGTCAGGGGAAACGTGGAGTGGGGGGGGTGGCCGTCTCGGGACGTCCACGGGGTTTGGTGCATTGGAAGAGGGCCTCATCTCCAGTTGAGGCAGGAACCTCAGGGTTCCTCTGATTTCAGACTCCGATCGCAGGGTCCCTGCAGACTGGGGACAGGAGAGTCAGGCCTCGTCTTGGGTTGAGGCATGGAACTCCGCTTGCCTCTCGAGGTGTCCCCGGGGAGAGAGGCCACTTGTCGAGCGGTATTTGGAACCTGGGGGTCTTTTCCGGACGATGCACGGGCGAGTCACTGCCCCTTCGTGTTGACTTCATTCACAGGGTGGAGTTCGGAGAGGTGTCCGGGCATCGGGTTCTTACCAAGAGGGGACCGGGAAATCGGGGTGCTTCGCAATGTGGAAGCACCCACGAGGCCACGTCTGGAATGTCGTCGTGAGACCGGCCTCATCCTGAGGTGCGACCGGAAG
>NW_011499128.1:0-516 GCF_000754665.1 Bison bison bison | reverse complement strand
AAGGCTGTCTTTTTCACCTTGCTTATAGTTTCCTTTTGATGTGCAGTAAGCTTTTTAAGGTTAATTTAGGTTCCATTTGTTTATTTTTGGCTTTTATTTCCAATATTCTGGGAGGTGGGTCATAGAGGATCCTGCTGTGATGTATGTCAGAGAGTGTTTTGCCTATGTTCTCCTCTAGGAGTTTTGTAGTTTCTGGTCTTACGTTGAGATCTTTAATCCATTTTGAGTTTATTTTTGTGTATGGTGTTAGAAAGTGTTCTAGTTTCATTCTTTTACAAGTGGTTGACCAGATTTCCCAGCACCACTTGTTAAAGAGATTGTCTTTAATCCATTGTATATTCTTGCCTCCTTTGTCAAAGATAAGGTGTCCATATGTGCGTGGATTTATCTCTGGGCTTTCTATTTTGTTCCATTGATCTATGTTTCTGTCTTTGTGCCAGTACCATACTGTCTTGATAACTGTGGCTTTGTAGTAGAGCCTGAAGTCAGGTAGGTTGATTCCTCCAGTTCCATTCT
>NW_011499127.1:0-565 GCF_000754665.1 Bison bison bison | reverse complement strand
CATTCGACAGGGTGGAGTTCGGAGAGGTGTCCGGGCGATCGGGTCTTCTCGAAGAGGGGCCGGGGAAATCGGGGTCCTACGGAATGTGGAACCACCCACGAGGCCACGTCTGGAATGGTCTTCGTGAACCGGCCTCATCCTGAGGTGCGACCGGAAGGTGGGAACCCCTTCCAGACAAAGCAGGGGAGTCGACCTCCCTGTCCAGATCAGGAGGGGAGAAAGGGCTCAGAGGAGGGGGTGCCGGAAAACCTCAGTGTTCCTCTCGAGGGAGACCGGGATTTCGCGGAACTTTGGGGGTCGCATCAAGGGTGCCAAGTGCCCTTTCGACCTCCAATTCCTAACGGGGAACTTCTCCTGAGACGCTGTCGCGGGAAAGGGCTTCATCTTGCGATGACGGGGGAGCCACGTGGTTTTTCTCGAGTTACGGCGGGATTCTCGAGTTACGACGGGGAATTCAGGCTGCCTCTTGTGTTGGCCCAGGCAAGTCCAATCTTCCATTCGAGTTGCGAAGGAAAGCTGGGGATTGCTCTCGAGTGACTGCAGGGCCAATAGACCTCATCTAGGC
>NW_011499125.1:0-512 GCF_000754665.1 Bison bison bison | reverse complement strand
GATAAATTAGACAAAGTTCCAGTTTTTATATAATTTAAATTATTTTGTGAGGAAGCAAGGAATTATATTTATCAAGAATTTTAAAAAAAGAGATAATCTTAATAGTGTTAAGTAGGGTGACATATAATGTGCCAATTTAGGATGTAAAATAGAGGTAACTATAGAATTTGCTTGAATAAGTGGTTTCTAATGAAATCACAAAATTGGTGTAGGGTGTGTGGGTGGGTTTTGCAGTGCTGGCACAGAGTCAATGTTAAATAAATATCAATTAAATAAAAATCTGGAAAGTGAACAATGTGCTATAATTTTGAAGGAATAATACAATAAATAATCATCCTTTAGTCAGGTAATTCATGATAAAACTGAAGAACAAATCATTTTTATGAGTGGACTCATTTTTGACTTTTTGACTTTTAAGTTAGTTAAGTTGCTCAGTAGTATCTGATTCTTTGCGACCCCGTGGACTGTAGACCACCAGGCTCCTCCATCCATGGGATTCTCCGGGCAAGAAT
>NW_011499124.1:0-515 GCF_000754665.1 Bison bison bison | reverse complement strand
ATGAAGAAGGAGGCTCGGCATACGCAAAGGCGGGATCGAGCTTCAGGAGTCCCCCTGGAAATTCTCGAGCATATACCCCCAAAACCAGAGTCTGCCTACTTTCTGCTTGTGCTTTCCCCTAAATCTCTGACTTTACGGGGGGCTCTCCCCCACTACCTCTCTCTGAAAAAAAGAGTTAGCTTAGAGTTCCTGTTAATAATTCCTGGGTGTGACAGTGTTTAACCTACAAACTCCTTTGGAAATCCTCTAGCCTGCCTGAATAGGTTTTTCCGGCCACATGTGATTGTTCAGAGCCTCCCAACTGTGAGAGGCAGGAGATGTTCTAAACTGTCTAAACACAGATTCTTTTGAGTAGTTAAAAGATTGATTAGAAATTGTATTGGTGAATGGTTTTTCACTTGTTGGGCCATTGTTTGCTGCTCAGTTTCCATATCCCTTACCTGCTGTGTCCCTGGCAGTGTATTGATTAATATAATTGGTGTAAGTAGTAGCTTTAATGTTTGTAACCTGGGACC
>NW_011499123.1:0-570 GCF_000754665.1 Bison bison bison | reverse complement strand
CCTTGCCCCTGACCCTGTCGATTTCGGGGGAGGGGGTCCCAGAACCCGAACCATAACCCGAACCCTAACCCCTAACCTAAACGCTAAAGCTTAACCCCTAACCCCTAACCCTAATCCCTAACACTTAACCCTTACCCTAACCCAAATCTAAACCCTATCCCTAACCCTAACCCCTAACCCTAACCCCTACCCTAACCCTAACCCCGCGGGGAGCCGCGCTCACCCGCCAGGCCAGCAAGCCGGCCATCGCCTCCCCCACCCTCCTCAACCAACAAATCCACCGCCGCCCCCACCGCCCGCCCCCACCGTGCGCGCGCCCTCCTTGACTCCTGCGCAGCCGCCACCGGGAAAAGGCGACTGGAAGGGGAGGAGGCCTTGCGCGAGGCCTACTAGGCCTCATCGGAGCCAGGGCCTCCCGTGAGCGGCCGGCCAGGCAGAGGGAGGGGGCGGGCGCTCACGCGGGACTACGCGAGGCCGGGGCTCGTGACGAGCACCGGAGCCCGCTAAGAAAGATGGCAAGAGTAGAAACAGAGCCATAGCCGCGGGCGGAGGGAAAAATTTGAAGCTTAC
>NW_011499122.1:0-569 GCF_000754665.1 Bison bison bison | reverse complement strand
TCCCTGGCCAACACAGAGGCATCCCGAATTCCCCGCGTAACTCGAGAATCCCGCCGCAACTCGAGAAAACCACGTGTCCCCGTCATCGCAAGACTGAAGCCCTTCCCGCTACAGCGTCTCAGGAGAAGTCCCACGTTAGGAACTTGGACGGCCGAAACGGTACTTGGCACCCTTGATGCGCCCCACAAAGTTCCCCGGCATCCCGGTCTCCCTGGAGAGGAACACCGAGGTTTTCCGGCACCACTTCCTCTGAGCCCCTTCGACCCTCCTGATCTCCACAGGAGGGTCGACTCCCCTGCTTTGTCTGGAAGGGGTTCCCGACCTTCCGGTCGCACCTCAGGATGAGGCCGGTCTCACGACGACATTCCAGACGTGGCCTCGTGGGTGCTTCCACATTGCGAAGCACCCCGATTTCCCGGTCCCCTCTTGGTAAGAACCCGATGCCCGGACACCTCTCCGAACTCCACCCTGTGAATGAAGTCAACACGAAGGGGCAGTGACTCGCCCGTGCATCGTCCGGAAAAGACCCCCAGGTTCCAAATACCGCTCGACAAGTGGCCTCTCTCCCC
>NW_011499121.1:0-518 GCF_000754665.1 Bison bison bison | reverse complement strand
CGTCTTCTGTGATTCCATACAAATTTTAGGAGGGTTTGCTCTGGTTTTGTAAAATTGTCCTTCATATTTTGATAGAAAATATATAAAATACAGAAATTAATGACAAGAAAAAATTGAAAAAAATAAACACATGGAAACTTAACAGCATGCTACTAAACACAAAATAAGTTGATGGATAAATCAAAAAGGAATTAAAAAAAAATACCTTGAGACAAATGAAAATGGAAGCACAGCTGTCCAAAATCCACAGGATGCAGCAAAAGCAGTACAGTGAGGAAAGTTTGCAGTGATACAGGCCTCTCTCAAGAAGAAAAATCTCAAATAAACAATCTAAATATATACTTAAAGGAATTAGAAAAAAGAAGAATAAGCAAAGCCCAAATTTAGTAGAAATGATATTATAAGGATCAGAGCAGAAATAAATAGACTAAAAACAAAAAAGATCAGAGAAACTAAGATTTGTTTCTTTGAAAAGATAAAGCATAATTGACAAATCCTTAGTGAGACTCATCAAGAAG
>NW_011499120.1:0-505 GCF_000754665.1 Bison bison bison | reverse complement strand
TATCCCTTACCTGCTGTGTCCCTGGCAGTGTATTGATTAATATAATTGGTGTAAGTAGTAGCTTTAATGTTTGTAACCTGGGACCCTTGAGTTAATTCTTTTCTTGTAATAGCCCACCACACCTTTGCTCTGTAGGAATGCAACTTTATCTAATGCTTTTTTGGAGGGTGGCTCCTGACCAACCACCTTTAGAGAAAAATAAGTTTTCTGAAGAAAAGGTCTTAAAATGATAACAGGCCTCCGGGCCAGAAGATGATGCAAATCACCTAAGCTTTTGCATATGATAAGTTTGCAGGAAGAAAGCCTGATTTGCTGCAAGACTCTACCCCTTCCCCCATTATCCTCTATGCATAACTTAAGGTATAAAAACTACTTTGAAAAAAAAAGTGCGGGCCTTGTTCACCGAAACTTGGTCTCACCATGGCGTTCTTTCTCTTACCTTCTGGCTGAATTATTCAGCCTCTTTTGTCCACTGAATTTCCTCACTGAGCTATCCTCATTCTAT
>NW_011499119.1:0-529 GCF_000754665.1 Bison bison bison | reverse complement strand
GTTAACTTATTGAAGACTTGAAGAGAACTAACCTCAGATCTTTATATTATAAAGCTAAAATAATTGGTACCAGTGCAGAAATGGACAAGAGATCAATAGGATAAACTAGTAATTCTATCAGTGGACCAAAACACATAGAAAAGTTTAACATGTATAAAAGTAGAACTTCAAACTGTAGCGGGAAAGAAAGGTATCTTATTCAACAAATGGTTTTGGGAGAACCAGGTACCCAACAGGGGGAAAATAAGTTGTATTCATCTCTCACATCTTTCACCAAAATAAATCCCAAACAGATCAAAGATTGGAAACCATGAATAAAACATGAAGACGCTAGAAGAACTGAAGAAAAGGTATTTATAAAAAATAAGCCAACAATGGAGATGATCTTTCTTAGATGAACATAAATTCTAGGAGCCTAAGAGAAAGTTCTATAAGTTTTGGCTATGTAAATTTCCTTTTTAAAACTGCACAACACAAAATCATCAGAAGCAATGTAAAAGACAGCAGACAAAAATATTTGAGACATATT
>NW_011499118.1:0-506 GCF_000754665.1 Bison bison bison | reverse complement strand
TTCGAAGGAGAGACGGCGTAGGCGAAGATACAGGAAACAACTAGCTTAATTAAATGTTAATTAAGGATATAAAGAGTAATAGAATGAGGATAGCTCAGTGAGGAAATTCAGTGGAGAAAAGAGGCTGAAGAATTCAGCCAGAAGGTAAGAGAAAGGACGACATGGTGAGACCAAGTTTCGGTGAAAAGGCCCGCACTTTATTTTTCAAAGTAGTTTTTATACCTTAAGTTATGCATAGAGGATAATGGGGTAAGGGGTAGAGTCTTGCAGCAAACCAGGCTTTCTTCCTTCAAACTTATCATATGCAAACGCTTCGGTGATTTGCATCATCTTCTGGCCCGGAGGCCTGTTAACATTTTAAGACCTTTTCTTCAGAAAACTTTTTTTTCTCTAAAGGTGCTTGGTCAGGAGCCACCCTCCAAAAAAGCATTAGATAAAGTTGCATTCCTACAGAGCAAAGGTGTGGTGGGCTATAACAAGAAAAAGAATTAACTCAAGGGTCCCAG
>NW_011499117.1:0-518 GCF_000754665.1 Bison bison bison | reverse complement strand
GATTAAAACATCAATAACATAGATTAATCTTCATAAGTACTGGAAAAAGAAAAGATACTAATCAATATTAGAAATTAAAAAATAAGCACAACTGAAAAAAAAAATAAGCACAACTGAAGATACAGAGATTTGTAAAGTGGTAAGAACTCTGTATGAATGTGTATTAATGAAATGTGAAAGCCAAGATTCAGTGGGTAATTTTTCAGAAATATGACTTATTCAAACTATCACATGAAATGGTAAAAACCTTGAGTTAACTAATAATTATGAGAAGGAATTGAAAAAAAATTTAAAGATTTGTCCCTACAATGGCCAAAGTTTTACAGGTGAGTTCTAGGAAACTTTTAAAGACTTTCTATATAATCTTGCATGATGTATAAAAAGATAGGACCCTACCTAGTTGGTTTCATGATGATCATGTGACACTAATACCCAAATGAAACAGGGAGGACACAGAAAAAAGAGAGAGCAAGAAGTCAGGGGGCAGGGGAGGTGGTGAGAGGAATGAAAAACTACAG
>NW_011499116.1:0-521 GCF_000754665.1 Bison bison bison | reverse complement strand
TTCATCCTCATGCATTACAGGATTCTCGCATTCCTGACTTGTGGTCACTCAGTGCCAGTAGCACCCTCTCATCATTGAAGTTGTTAAATGCTCCCTACTTTATCAAATACCTACTAAAACTGATAATATTTCTCGTTGAGAACCACTATTTTAAGTTTATTCATTTAGATTAATAGAGCTATGTTCTCCAGATTTATTTTATTATATAATGTGTTTTAATTTTCCTTTTGCTTCCTTCTAGTAATCTACCTAACTCCCAGCCTCCTTCATACCAGAGACGACTTTTAGTTACTAGGTCTGGCAGGAAAATTAAAGGAAGAGGACCAAGGGTAGGTGCTTATTTTCCCAGAAATCCTGATAATATTGCATTTATCTTAAATCTTGGAGTGTTTAATTTTTTTTTCACATAAGTAGTTAAAATTTAGAGTAGATGTGGATATTGAATTGTATGTTCTCTTTTTATAGTACTTCTTTGTGTTGGTTCTTCTATGCTGAAAGTCTACGAGATGTTAATGGATTTT
>NW_011499115.1:0-511 GCF_000754665.1 Bison bison bison | reverse complement strand
CGCATGCTTGTCGTGTATGTCATGTCATGTCTGCAGTCTGAATTTTCCACCTAACTCGACTCCCACCCCACATCCCTACAGATTCTCTAAACCTATAGAGAGAGAAAGGGCTGAACCAGATGGAGAAGGATCCCTTCTCCACTCCCCAGTGAGGCAGTAAAGATCTCAACTCTAAACCTGAATATCCCCCTCGCCCGGTTGTGATTGACAGAAATGCCCTGACAGGAAAGAAGTGATGAGAATATGAAGTAGGGTTTCCTGAGCACCAGAGATAAAGGAAAGTTAACATCACCATTTTTCTTCCAGTGAACTGATTTAATCTTCACTCTAAAATAGATCGTTATCTACGCTAATTTAGGACTGGGAACACGTGCACTGACAGATGTGAGATTTCTGGGCTTTTGTCGGTTCTTCTCCCTGACTTCAGCTGCTGTCGTTCTAGGAGTGGAGATGAGAGGTGGGTGTCCATTGGTTGGCCCCCCTAAACTGGCACTTTGCCATTCTATCTTGT
>NW_011499114.1:0-500 GCF_000754665.1 Bison bison bison | reverse complement strand
AGATCAGTCTGAGCGGCATCCACCATTTTGCTCGAGCGGCTTCCGAATTTGAAAGCTCGAGGGGGTTTCCTCTTCCCTGAGCTTCGGATCATCAGCACCATCACGAGAGAAGTGGAACCCGAAGGGAAGGGGATGAGGACCCGACAGGTGATAGCCCAGAACAGTCGCCCCTGCCTCAGCTCTAAACTGTGCAGCTGAAACCCACTGCGGCTGCCAGGGAAAAATCCCTGCCCTTTTCCTCTGCGGTTTTGGAAACTTGAATGTTTCTATGCTGTTTTGGATTTGCTTCTAAAATCTGACTGTGGGCTGGAGCTCCTTCTGATCTTTGGAAACCCACTTATTGGGGGAGGGGGTGGTTCTTTGATCTTTTCCCAGCTTGACATCAGAGTCAGATAGATCTTGGCGGTTGAGAGGATGGAGACCAGGGCAGGGGATGCAGTTGGGGGATGCTCCTGCTGGCTGGCAGTCCCAGCAGGACAGACCGCCCCCCATTCTCAGAC
>NW_011499113.1:0-502 GCF_000754665.1 Bison bison bison | reverse complement strand
TGAGGAGACATGACTGGTCCAACAGGTTGACATACAACTCGAGAGGAACCCTAAGGTTCCCGTCACAACTCTACGCATACCACGAAATTCTCCCCTGCACGCAAGATGAGGCCCTTTGACGCTGCAGCGTTTCCAAAGAAACACACGTTCCTTCTTGGAACTCGAAAGCGTACTTGACACCCTTTATGGAACTCCAGAAGTTTCCCGATACCCTTCCCCACTCGAAAGGAACACTGAGTTTCCCGTCACAAGTCAAGAAGAGCCCCGTTTTCCCCTCCTGAACTCGAGATGAGGGTCGATTCCCCTACTTCACCAGGAAAGGAAATCTGACGTCCTCGTTGCACTTCAAGAGGAGGCTGGTATCAACGTGACACTGGACGGGAACCCGCGGATCTTGTCACAATCGGAAAGAAATGGGTTTCCCCATCCATTCAAGATAAGGCCTGATTCCCTGGCACTGATTCGAATGTCAGCCAAGAATCAACTCTCAACATGAAGGGAG
>NW_011499112.1:0-519 GCF_000754665.1 Bison bison bison | reverse complement strand
GAATCCGGGAGTTAGTGATGGACAGGGAGGCCTGGCATGCTGCGATTCATGGGGTTGCAAAGAGTGGGACACGACTGAACGACTGAACTGAACTGAACTGAACATATTCTATATGTTCAGAAAGTATTCTATATTCTCCTTCCACTCAACCCTCCATCAAATCAATCCCTCACCCCCATAAACAGAGGTGTAACAAGTCCACTCCTAGTCTGGATTATGTAAACTCCTCCTTACCAACTGCCCTGCTTCCAGACAAAACCTTCTCTGCGTATGAACAAATATGGACATCAAACTCTATCAAGTGTTACATTATGTGGCTCTGGGTTACAGTATAAACAAAGGAAACTGTTCATCCTTAATGCTGTGGCCACACAGATCTTTAAATAATAGCAAATGCTTCCTGGCTTAAAAATAAAATAAAACCCAGCATCTCGTTTTTATGGCAATTTAAGGACTCTCTGACCTTGCCTCGGCCTGCGTGTATGGCCTCATCCCCAGTTTACACTGAAGCAAACACTG
>NW_011499111.1:0-515 GCF_000754665.1 Bison bison bison | reverse complement strand
TGGAGGGCGGCGAGGAGGAGGGGAAATCAGGAGGCCGGAGCAGACAAAGGAGGAAGAAGGCGGTGTCAAGCACCGCGGGGGATGGACGATGAGAGGCACTTCTCTTTGCGCTGTGAACAGGGTGAAAAGAGTGAACTGAAAAGAAACGAACGAGCCACAGCAGCACACCACCACCGCACCCCGCCCCCCGCCCCAACTCCCCTTGCCCCACCCCACCGTCTGGGCCGATGTATTCTTTGGCCAGCCGGGCTTCTAAACCCACCACGGGGCTTCACGTGAGAACAGGCAGGCGTTCGTATGTACTTCAAAACCATGGGGCCTGTGAAACTCACGAACGGGTTTGCAAGTGAAGCACGTACGTCTGTCTGTATGTCTGCCGGTGACGGGAGGATGCTGGCGGCAGGGCGAGCTGAGTCACTGTACTGTGAGGGTCAGAGAGAGAGACAGGGAGATGACGGGCCTTTGCAGATATACGACCGGGCATGTGGGCACACATGGACAGGGAGTCTGGTCGT
>NW_011499110.1:0-508 GCF_000754665.1 Bison bison bison | reverse complement strand
GATATTTGGGCGTATTCATCTGAGGGGCCTGACAGACTGTGACCCTGATGTTTCTGAAGAGTCGCAGAAGGTTAATGACCTGTAGTCTTCTGACTGCGGTGGGAGGAATCACCTGGCTTGTGAATGAGGAGAGCAGATTACTGAGCATCCTGATTTTTTCTTCCTCGTTGTTATAGGGGTGGTAATTCTTATTAAGTATTTAAATGTTTCTTTTGGCTTCTTCACGGAAAATGGTCACAAATGAGAGATAAACTTTAGCAAAGGTTATTAAGTGCTTACTGGTGACATTCATTCATCTGTAGGAAATGGACTACTGCTTGAATCCTGACTTAGGAGACAGTTTGGAGCCCATACGCATATTTCTGTGTTTGTGTGCTTAGGGGATCCTCGCAGTCCAGAGCCCCCACCCAGCTTTCTTCTAGAGAAAAGGAGATGTCGTTTGAGACAAAGGCAGAGCCAGAAACTGGTCCTGTGTCTGAAACCATGGTGGGTGGAGTTCAAGGAGAGC
>NW_011499109.1:0-520 GCF_000754665.1 Bison bison bison | reverse complement strand
TCTGAGGCTCCAAGGTTCTTCATGCAAATTTTCTCGTATGGGTTTTTTAAGCAGCAACAGTAAGGAGTGAGTGTCAAAGGAATCTATCCTCCTAGGTGCCCCCTCACTATATTCATGTAACTAGGAAAATCACTTTTATTAGTTTCCTATTGGAGAAGGAAATGGCAACCCACTCCAGTGTTCTTGCCTGGAGAATCCCAGGAACGGGGGAGCCTGGTGGGCTGCCGTCTATGGGGTTGCACAGAGTCGGACACGACTGAAGCGACTTAGCAGCAGCAGCAGCATGGTTGTGGTGAGTGGCTTAACACAAATCTATTCTTTTATACTTCTGGAAGTCAGAGGGCTAAATTAAGTCCTACAGGGCTAAAATCAGTGGGACTAAAACTGATGTGTCTGCAGGATTGGTTCATTTTGGAAGAGAATCCATTTCTTGCCTCTTCCAACTTTTAGAAGCTGCTAGCATTCCGTGGCTCGTGTCCACATGGCTCCAATCTCTACTCCATTGTTGGCAAGGACCCAC
>NW_011499108.1:0-525 GCF_000754665.1 Bison bison bison | reverse complement strand
TTTCCTGAAGCACGGTACCAGGCAGCCTTTGATGTATGCTCTTTAAACGTACAGGTTTATGTGAAAGATTCTTGACCCTGTGTGTTTTGGAAACAGGATGAAAAAAGGAGAGAGAAGGATCGGGGAAAGTTTGCAATAATTAAAAAATGACTAGCATGTCAGTTGTGATTTTGATTCCTTCCAGTTTGGCTAATGTCTCAACTTTGGAAAAACACTCAGTGGAAATTTCCCCCCCCCCCCCCCAAATCAGTCATGAGAAATGAAAGAAGAGGAAATGGTTATCTACAAAGTGTAAAGCACATTTTCTTTGGTGCTGAATTTTAGCCTGGAATGAATTTTTATGACCACATTATAAACCTCTGAAAATGGAGTTTAGTGGAAGTGCTGAAATGGCCTTAAATATATTTTACTGGCAAATATGCTCCTGGAATGATTTTTGTAAAGGTAAAAATATTAATTTTATGCAATCCATATGTATGTGTGTTTTAAAACATTTGAGGGGTTACTTATTTTCAGCATAACTAG
>NW_011499107.1:0-519 GCF_000754665.1 Bison bison bison | reverse complement strand
CCCCCACAAATTCATCAGAAGAGCATTTAAACGTCGAGTAAATTACCACAAAACAACTTCTGAATGCCGGCAGAGGACATCAGGCACCCAGAAAAGCAATCCAACTCTTCGAAAGGAGGTAGGAAAAGATATAAAAGACAAAAAAGAGACAAAAGAGGGAGGGACGGAGCTCGTCCCGGGAAGGAGTCTTAAAAAGAGAGAAGTTTCCAAACACCAGGAAACCTTCTCACTGCCGAATCTGTGCCGAGCTTTGGAAGCACAGAGGGCAACATAACAGGAAGAAAAAATAAATAAACATTAAAACTCGAAGATTGCGAGTCCTACGGTAACTCCCCCAGTGGAGAAGCAGCGCAGACGCCTGCAGGCGCCATTAACAAGCGGGGGCTGGGCAGGGAGGCGCAGCGCGGGCTGCATCGCTTAGAGTAAGAATCTGGCCTGAATACCCTGAGCACTATCTGAGCGAAATAATTTGGGCTAACAAACCAGACTGTGGGATATCTACTACGCGAAAAGCCAGCC
>NW_011499106.1:0-517 GCF_000754665.1 Bison bison bison | reverse complement strand
TGCCCTGGCTATGGTAAATAGTCAGCCGTGAACATCAGAATGCATTGTATTTTTTTTCTAAATTTATTGGTTTTCCCCCGGGATTTTTTTGTCCCAGGAGTGGGGACTGCTGGTATCATATGGTAGCTCTATTTTAGTTTTTTTAAGGTAACCTCAGTACTGTTTTCCGTAGTGGCTGTACCAGTTTACATTCCTCCCAGCAGTGTTACAAGGCTCCCTTTTCCTCACACCCTCTCCAGTAGTTATTGATTGTAGAAAATTTGGATTATCAAGGTTTCCGTGACAGGTAGCAGTAAAGTACTGCAGTGAATCTTTAAACACATCTATGTGTTCTAAGATCTATTTCTGCATCTAGCCAGGGATGTTTTGCTTCTGAAAATTGAATATAACCCAGATATAAGTAATAATATAGCAAAACAGTATACTGAAGTGCTGAATATTCAAAGTACATTTTTATTTCTGAAGTCCTTCCTAGTTAGATCTAACGTCCTAAAAGTATGGATTTATCCATCTTACT
>NW_011499105.1:0-526 GCF_000754665.1 Bison bison bison | reverse complement strand
GTGAATAGCAGTTGCTTCCATTATCTTAAGTAGAATCTCATCCCTAGTTTGCTCTTTTTCTGTGACTTCCTAGAGCACATGATGCCAGCTGACTCTCCACTTCCTCTTTGATTACCTATATTCCTTCGTTTCTAACAAGCTGTGTCTTAACAGAGCTAGTTAATTGTTTATGCCAGTAGGGTACTATTCCCTTTGGTATTTTCTTTTTTTTTTTAATTTTTTTTGGTTGTTGTTTCTTTTTTTTTTTAACTTCAATGATTTATTTATTATTATTATTATTTTTACTTTACAGTATTGTATTGGTTTTGCTGTACATCAGCATGAATCCACCACGGGTATACACGTGTTCCCCATCCTGAACCTCCCTCCCTCCTCCCTCCCCGTACCATCCCTCTGGGTCATCTCAGTGCACCAGCCCCAAGCATCCAGTATCATGCGTCGAACCTGGACTGGGAGCCAGATGCAGGCAATCCCTTCCCAGCTTCTCCTTTTATCTTGAATTCCTTGGAAACTGAAGGCAAGTGGC
>NW_011499104.1:0-508 GCF_000754665.1 Bison bison bison | reverse complement strand
GCCGGGCGGCGCGGGTCCGGAACCGGGTCGCGGCGGGGATGGGGGGCGGTCCCAGTTGTGCTCCGGGGATCCCCACGTGCGGGCTGGGAAGGCACCGGGAGCGAGTGGCAGGGGCGGGGCGGCGCGGGGCGGGGTCGGCTCCTGGCGGGGTGGGGAGGGCTTCCCCGTTGTCCTCTCGGGGGTCGCCGTGGCGGCTGGGAACGCCCACTGCGTGCGCTCCTGGGTCCCCAAGGAGCGACATCCAGTGGGCGCGGCGGAGGGGTGCGGACCACAGGTCAGGGAACTGGGACTGCGTGGAGCAGGGAACCACGTAGTCCGCCCTCTGTTGGCACAACCTGGCGGTCGCAGAAAGGCCTCGCCTTTGGGCTCAAGGCCTTTACCGCTCCACCCCTTTGCTGAAAGGTCAGAGCCGCGCGGTTTTCCCAAGCAGCCTAGTGTCCGCTGCAAGTCCAAGGGCCAGAACCCTGATCTCTGGCCGGCTGGCCCAGCCCTGCTTCTGGCACTTTGG
>NW_011499103.1:0-516 GCF_000754665.1 Bison bison bison | reverse complement strand
TGCGAGTGGCGAGGGGGAGCGTGTCATTGCTCTCGAGTCATGTAGGGGAAGTCAGGCCTCGAGACGTGCTGAAGAGGGTCTCTCGAGGTCTTTCTCGGGTTGAGGCAGAAACCCTGGCGTCCCTCGGCTTGTGCAGGTGACCTCAGGGGGCTTCTCATGGTGGCTCTGAGAAGTCAGGGAAACTGGTGGTGGGAGGGGCCTCTCGGGACTCCACTGGGTTTGGTGCATTGGAAGAGGGCCTCATCTCCAGTTGAGGCAGGAACCTCAGGGTTCCTCTGACTTCAGACTCCGATCGCAAGGTCCCTGCAGACTTGGGACAGGAGAGTCAGGCCTCGTCTGGGGTTGAGGCATGGAACTCCGCTTGCCTCTCGAGGTGTTCCCGGGGAGACAGGCCACTTGTCGAACGGTATTTCGAACCTGGGGGTTTTTCCCGACGATGCACGGACGAGTCACTGCCTCTTCGTGTTGACTTCATTCACAGGGTGGAGTTTGAAGACGTGTCCGGGCATCAGGTTC
>NW_011499102.1:0-514 GCF_000754665.1 Bison bison bison | reverse complement strand
AGACACTTGGCCATTTACCCAAGGTCTTCTTCTTGTCCTCACCCTCAAAAGGTTCTTTACACAAAACTATTCCTGATGGATCTGAGTTCTTAGTGATCTTGTTTATGTTGGATTATTCTGTCATCCATCAATCTACCTTTGGACATAGCCATACCAGGGACAGTTACTGAGGATTTCCTGTCCCCATTGTGTAGCAGTATCTGTGTAATGCTATCTGCTCTTGAAAATTAACGTCAATCTCACTAGTCAACATTTTAACTCTCATTTCTCTTGTTTGTTCAGTGAAATGAGGATTTCCAAACGGTCAAGTGAGGGTCTCATCTTCTAATTTAATTTAACTTAATTCTTCTGGTAGATCCATTCATTCCTTGAGTTACCAAGACTACTTAAATAATAGAGCCCCAAATTGTGGGGCTACAGGACAAACAACATGTGGGTTAGTCATTAGTTGTATTATGAAGGAGGTGATTAGCTCTTCAACTCCTGGACCCTTGTATGCTGTACCCATGTATGC
>NW_011499101.1:0-515 GCF_000754665.1 Bison bison bison | reverse complement strand
GGGGAATGCAGACACAAACACGGACCTGAACCAATTGACACAAATATTTCAGAGCATAGATAAGAAAATAGAAAAAAATAAATAAAACAAGGAGATGAGAAAGCAAGAATCAGAAAGACGGGTGGCATTGGAGACAGCCCAGGAAAAAGACACCAGGCATCAGCTTAGAAATACCCTAATATATAGAAATACCTCAATATTTACAAATACTGAGCAGGGCCAGCCTCGTGAGCATGCAGATCTGTGCCCTTGCTGTGATGCTCTGGTCTTCTGTCCTAAAGTCTATTTTTTTTTTAATTGAGCCTCATGACATGTGGGATCTTAGTTCCCCAACCAGGGATCAAACCCTTGCTCCTTGCATTGGAAGCTTGGAGTCTTAACCACTGGCCTGCCAGGGAAGTCCCCCAAAAGTCTTAATAATTTTTGAACAAGGAGCCTGATTTTTCACTTTGTCCTGGGCCCTGTGGATCATGTAGCTGGTCCTCCCAGATTGTTGGGGTGAGAGACAAAGAAAC
>NW_011499100.1:0-520 GCF_000754665.1 Bison bison bison | reverse complement strand
GGAAGCGACCCACCGAGGCCACGTCTGGAATGTCGTCGTGAGACCGGCCGTCCATCCTGAGGTGCGACCGGAAGGTGGGAACCCTTCCAGGCAAAGCAGGGGAGTCGACCCTCCTGTGGAGACCAGGAGGGTAGAAGGGGCGTCAGAGGAAGTGGTGCCGGAAAACCTCGGTGTTCCTCTCCAGGGAGACCGGGATGCCGGGGAACTTTGTGGGGCGCATCAAGGGTGCCAAGTACCGTTTCGACCTCCAATTCCTCACGTGGGACTTCTCCTGAGACGCTGTAGCGGGAAAGGGCTTCATCTTGCGATGACGGGGGAACCACGTGGTTTTTCTCGAGTTGCGGCGGGATTCTCGAGTTACGACGGGGAATTCAGGATGCCTCTTGTGTTGGCCCAGGGAAGTCCAATCTTCCATTCGGGTTGCGGAGGAAAGCTGGGGATTGCTCTCGAGTGACCGCAGGGCCAATAGACCTCATCTAGGCTTGTGTCCAGAAGCCAATGTTCCTCTCCAGGGGCGACC
>NW_011499099.1:0-505 GCF_000754665.1 Bison bison bison | reverse complement strand
TTTTTTCTGCTGCCTTGGGGGAAAAGATTTGGCACACTACTATCCCATTTCAAATAACAAAACAAGTGCTTGAAAAAATGTCAGATATCCGGCATGAAGTGAAATAAGCCAGAAAATGCAGAGAAGCAGACATTATCCCCGCATCCTGTCACAGGAAGAAGACACCAACAGTTTGAGTTAAAGGAGAATGTTAAAAACAGTGGCCTGTGTTAGTTTGGTCCTTCAACACCTGGAAATGTTTCCAGCAAGAGAGAAATGAATCAGTGTCAGAGGAATGCTGGGTCTTTGGACCAAATACCTACACAGGAAAATAAGATCTATCCCTTCACTCAGTCTTAGTTGCCTAGCTGTAAGATGGGTTGTTCCTAAAATGGTATGTATTCCCATAGAGAGAAATTATTAAATGGCCTTTCTGTTTTCATCTCCATAACTTCATTCAAATGCTTTTTGCAGTTGAGCAAGGTGATTTTTCTTTTGGATTATTATTTATCATGAATCCTTTACT
>NW_011499098.1:0-517 GCF_000754665.1 Bison bison bison | reverse complement strand
AATATCATGTATGAAACGAGATTCCAGTCCAGGTTCGATGCACGATACTGGATGCTTGGGGCTGGTGCACTGGGAGACCCAGAGGGATGGGATGGGGAGGGAGGAGGGTTCAGAATGGGGAACACATGTATACCTGTGGCAGATTCATTTTGATATATGGCAAAACCAATACAATATTGTAATTTTAAAAAAAAGTCTTGGCAGAACTTCTTGTTATTAAGATTCTTAAATATATACTAATTAGTACAATGGAGGCCCATTTACACAATACCCAACTTCAACTAGTGGCCAAACTTTTTCATCTACTCCTTGTTCCACTTGAATTATTTTAAAACAAATCCCAATCTTCATATAATTTCATCTCTAGATACTTCAGGACTTAGTCTACCAGTTTAGTTCAGTAGCTCAGTCGTGTCCAACTCTTAGTGCCTCTATGGACTGAAGAATGCCAGGCTTCCCTGTCCATCACCAACTCCCAGAGCTTGCTCAAACTCATGTCCATCTAGTCGGCAATGCC
>NW_011499097.1:0-551 GCF_000754665.1 Bison bison bison | reverse complement strand
TTTCCCGGCACGCCGGCCCCTCGTGCTCGCGCCCCTACCTGGTTTGATCCTGCCAGTAGCATATGCTTGTCTCAAAGATTAAGCCATGCATGTCTAAGTACGCACGGCCGGTACAGTGAAACTGCGAATGGCTCATTAAATCAGTTATGGTTCCTTTGGTCGCTCGCTCCTCTCCTACTTGGATAACTGTGGTAATTCTAGAGCTAATACATGCCGACGGGCGCTGACCCCCTTCGCGGGGGGGATGCGTGCATTTATCAGATCAAAACCAACCCGGTCAGCCTCCTCCCGGCCCCGGCCGGGGGGCGGGCGCCGGCGGCTTTGGTGACTCTAGATAACCTCGGGCCGATCGCACGCCCCCCGTGGCGGCGACGACCCATTCGAACGTCTGCCCTATCAACTTTCGATGGTAGTCGCTGTGCCTACCATGGTGACCACGGGTGACGGGGAATCAGGGTTCGATTCCGGAGAGGGAGCCTGAGAAACGGCTACCACATCCAAGGAAGGCAGCAGGCGCGCAAATTACCCACTCCCGACCCGGGGAGGTAGTG
>NW_011499096.1:0-506 GCF_000754665.1 Bison bison bison | reverse complement strand
CCTATACACTAATAATGAGAAAAACAGAAAAAGAAATTAAGGAAACAATTCCATTCACCATTGCAACGGAAAGAATAAAATACTTAGGAATATATCTACCTAAAGAAACTAAAGACCGATATATAGAAAACTATAAAACACTGGTGAAAGAAATCAAAGAGGACACTAATAGATGGAGAAATATACCATGTTCATGGATTGGAAGAATCAATATAGTGAAAATGAGTATACTACCCAAAGCAATTCATAGATTCAACACAATCCCTATCAAGCTACCAACAGTATTCTTCACAGAGCTAGAACAAATAATTTCACAATTTGTATGGAAATACAAAAAACCTCGAATAGCCAAAGCGATCTTGAGAAAGAAGAATGGAACTGGAGGAATCAACCTACCTGACTTCAGGCTCTACTACAAAGCCACAGTTATCAAGACAGTATGGTACTGGCACAAAGACAGAAATATAGATCAATGGAATAAAATAGAAAGCCCAGAGATAAATCCA
>NW_011499095.1:0-505 GCF_000754665.1 Bison bison bison | reverse complement strand
GCCCCATTCTCTGATATTAAGACTTGGTCATCAGGATAAAGTTTGCAGGCCTCCACTTAGGAAGCTGACATTTGCATATTCTATCCCACAGATGTCAAGTTTGCAATGTATCTAAATTTTCAGTTTTCTCTTTTGGGTGGATATATTGAATTCAAAGAGTTGTAAGGGTAACATGTAGTTTACCATTGGGTCTTTTGATTTATTTCTAACACCTGCTGCTTAAAAGTCTGTAGAACTGTACTTTTATATTGTTTTTTTAAATTAAGATTGAAGCTATTTCGATCCTAGCTTTTTCCCAAAGAACACACATACATCAGGTATTCTCTTAATATGTGTAGAAGAGCATGTAGGGGTGTAATTTGTTTGTTTATTTCAGAACTTCTCTTCTTGAATCACAAGCAAGCATGTGTCTGAAGTAAACAAACAAAATGGGCATGTGCATTCTTTCAAGAAACTAATAGGATTTAGGATCAGTTATCACCAGGCCTTGCCAGTTTGTACTAAT
>NW_011499094.1:0-504 GCF_000754665.1 Bison bison bison | reverse complement strand
GGAAACATTTGGCTTTCTGGACACAAGCCCAGATGAGGTCTATTGGCCCTGCAGTCACTCGAGAGCCAATCCCCAGCTTCCTTACGCAACTCGAATGGAAGATTGGACTTCCCTGGGCCAACACAAGAGGCATCCCGAATTCCCCGTCGTAACTCGAGAATCCCGCCGCAACTCGAGAAAACCACGTGGTTCCCCGTCATCGCAAGATGAAGCCCTTTCTCGCTACAGCGTCTCAGGAGAAGTCCCACGTTAGGAATTGGAGGTCGAAACGGTACTTGGCACCCTTGATGCGCCCCCACAAAGTTCCCCGGCTTCCCGGTCTCCGTGGAGAGGAACACCGAGGTTTTCCGGCACCACTTCCTCTGAGCCCCTTCTACCCTCCTGATCTCCACAGGAGGGTCGACTCCCCTGCTTTGTCTGGAAGGGGTTCCCGACCTTCCGGTCGCACCTCAGGATGAGGCCGTTCTCACGACGACATTCTAGACGTGGCCTCGTGGGTGCTTC
>NW_011499093.1:0-500 GCF_000754665.1 Bison bison bison | reverse complement strand
AACATAAGACCAGAAACTATAAAACCCTAGAGGGAAAACATAGGCAAAAACACTCTCCGACATGTATCACAGCAGGATCCTCTATGACCCACCTCCAAGAATATTGGAAATAAAAGCAAAAATAACAAATGGGACCTAATTAAACTTAAAAGCTTCTGCACAATAAAGGAAATATAAGCAAGGTGAAAAAACAGCCTTCAGAATGGGAGAAAATAATAGCAAATGAAGCAACTGACAAACAACTAATCTAAAAAAATATACAGGCAACTCCTGCAGCTCAATTCCAGAAAAATAAATGACCCAATCAAAAAATGGGCCAAAGAACTAAATAGACATTTCTCCAAAGAAGACATACAGATGACTAACAAATACATGAAAAGATGCTCAACATCACTCATTATCAGAGAAATGCAAATCAAAACCACAATGAGGTACCATTTCATGCCAGTCAGAATGGCTTCGATTCAAAAGTCTACAAGCAATAAATGCTGGAGAGGGTG
>NW_011499092.1:0-509 GCF_000754665.1 Bison bison bison | reverse complement strand
TGTGTGTGTGTGTGTGTGTGTGTGTGTGTACGGTGCGTGCGTGCCGGTGCGGGGGGAGGGGAGGGGGCGGCTACTATCACTGATAGGTATGTTCACCAATACTGTCGAATAGCCAAATTAAAAGTCAGTTCTTGGTTGCTGAAGGGAAATGTATGACTTGGTATTAAAGAAGGTATGTGGCATGAAATCGCATTTCTGAGGAAACGACGTCGTCTTCTTCCAGGTGGCAGTTTCAGGATGGGAGAAGCAAAGGAATGGGTACAGAATGGGATAAGGAGGTTGTAGGGAAAGTGGACCCCCAGAAAAGAGTGTTGTGCCTAGCACAAGGTTTCTTGAGAGGTTGAACTGCCTTTGCTAATGGATTTTAAGTTTCTTTACCTCTTCCGTGATCTCTTCTAGGTTGACCTAGAACAGAAATCTTTTGTTAGCTTTGGCTAAGTGGAGAAGTATTGCTTCACGGTGACTTGTGTGATCCTACCTGACTGTTCTAAACCCTTTTGATATCTATG
>NW_011499091.1:0-507 GCF_000754665.1 Bison bison bison | reverse complement strand
CCCCCTCTCCTCCGCCCACCCCGCCCCCGAGCCCCCGCCGCCGCCCGCGTCTCCGTGGAATGTCCCCCCACCACCCTGGAATCGCCTGGGGGGGGATCGCGGCTCTTTCGTGGCAGGCCTCCGGGGGAGAGATCTCCCGGCTCCTCTCCCTTCCTCTGCGGCCGGGGTCGCGTCGCGTCGCGTCGCTCGGCGGCGGAGGCTCCGGGCCGAGCTCGGGCGTTTGGGCGGCCGGCGCTGTGGCGTCCCCGGCGGCCGGCGACAGCGACCCGTCCTCGGGACGTTCGAGCCGGTTGTCGGGAGCCACCTGGCGGCCGCTTGTATATTGTCCCTCCCCCTCCGGAGCTTCGGCGAGCCCTTCAGGAGGGTTGTGACTCAGCCGCCGGGCCCGAGGCAGAGCTCTCAGACACCGGCTATGCTGGCGGCGACAGTCCCGGTGGCGCCGAGGCCTAGGGACGTCCTGCTGTCGCCGGAGATTGGTTCTCTAGGTTTCTGAGGAGGGTGATCGTC
>NW_011499090.1:0-501 GCF_000754665.1 Bison bison bison | reverse complement strand
GAATGGAGCTGGAGGAATCAACCTACTTTGACTTTCAGGCTCTAATTTACAAAAGCCACAGTTTATCAAGACAGTATGGTACTGGCACAAAGACAGAAATATTGATCAATGGAACAAAATAGAAAGTCCAGAGATAAATCCACGCACATATGGACACCTTATCTTTGACAAAGGAGGCAAGAATATACAATGGATTAAAGACAATCTCTTTAACAAGTGGTGCTGGGAAAACTGGTCAACCACTTGTAAAAGAATGAAACTAGAACACTTTCTAACACCATACACAAAAATAAACTCAAAATGGATTAAAGATCTCAACATAATACCGAAACTATTAAACTCCTAGAGGAGAACATAGGCAAAACACTCTCCGACATACATCACAGCAGGATCCTCCATGACCCACCTCCCAGAATATTGGAAATAAAAGCACAAATAAACAAATGGGACCTAATTAAACTTAAAAGCTTCTGCACAACAAAAGAAACTATTAGCAAGGTG
>NW_011499089.1:0-502 GCF_000754665.1 Bison bison bison | reverse complement strand
TAAAGAGTGAAAAGGAGAGAGGAACGGAGAGGAAGGAATCAGGAATGCAGCAAGATAGAAAAAGGAAAAAAGGAAGTTAGAAAAAGAGATACAGAGAGAAAGAGGGAGGAGGAAAGAAAAAAGTTAGAGAGAAAGAGGGTAAAGGAAAAGAAACGAAAGAAAGAGAAGGTAGTAAGAAGGAAGAAGGGAGAAATGAAAGAGGGAAACAAGAAGGAAATGATAGAAAGTAAAGAGAAGAGAAGAGGAAGGAAAAAAGATAGAGTGAGGGAAAGAAAACTTGAGAAAGATTTAAAGAGAAGAAGGAAGAAAAAATCAGCAGAGGAGAGAGGAGAGGACTTACAGGACACTGTGGCCAGACGCCCTGGCGAGCTACCTCCCCCTCTGCGCAAACTTTTAAAAAAATGTATCCACCACTTTCTGATTTGGGGCGATAGCCGCCGCCTCCGTTTGCGCCTTCCAGGGCCCAAGAGTTTCCCACTTTGCCCCCAAAGCCTCTCAAAGT
>NW_011499088.1:0-508 GCF_000754665.1 Bison bison bison | reverse complement strand
TTTGTATGGAAAATACAAAAAAACCTCAAAATAGCCAAAAGCAGTCTTTGAGAAAAGAAGAATGGAACTGGAGGAATCAACCTGCCTGACTTCAGGCTCTACTACAAAGCCACAGTCATCAAGACAGTATGGTACTGGCGCAAAAACAGAAATATAGATCAATGGAACAAAATAGAAAGCCCAGTGATAAATCCACGCATCTATGGACACCTTATCTTTGGCAAAGGAGGCAAGAATATACAATGGAGAAAAGACAATCTCTTTAACAAGTGGTGCTGGGAAAACTGGTCAACCACTTGTAAAAGAATGAAACTAGAACACTTTCTAACACCATACACAAAAATAAACTCAAAATGGATTAAAGATCTAAACATAAGAACAGAAACTATAAAACTCTTAGAGGAAAACATAGGCAAAACACTCTCCAATGATAACCACAGCAGGATCCTCTATGACCCACCTCCCAGAATATTGGAAATAAAAGCAAAATAAACAAGTGAGACCTAAT
>NW_011499087.1:0-529 GCF_000754665.1 Bison bison bison | reverse complement strand
TTCGCAAATGTGGAAAGCACCCGCGAGGCCACGTCTGGAAATGTCGTCGTGAGACCGGCCTCATCCTGAGGTGCGACCGGAAGGTGGGAACCCCTTCGAGCAAAGCAGGGGAGTCGACCTCCTGTCGAGATCAGGAGGGTAGAAGGGGCTCAGAGGAAGTGGTGCCGGAAAACCTCGGTGTGCCTCTCCAGGGAGACCGGGATGCCGGGGAACTTTGTGGGGGCGCATCAAGGGTGCCAAGTACCGTTTCGACCTCCAATTCCTAACGTGGGACTTCTCCTGAGACGCTGTAGCGGGACAGGGCTTCATCTTGCGATGACGGGGGAACCACGTGGTTTTTCTCGAGTTGCGGCGGGATTCTCGAGTTACGACGGGGAATTCGGGATGCCTCTTGTGTTGGCCCAGGGAAGTCCAATCTTCCATTCGAGTTGCGAAGGCAAGCTGGGGATTGCTCTCGAGTGACTGCAGGGCCAATAGACCTCATCTAGGCTTGTGTCCAGAAGCCAGTGTTCCTCTCCAGGGGCGACCG
>NW_011499086.1:0-500 GCF_000754665.1 Bison bison bison | reverse complement strand
CTGATGTCACTGCCTGACTCATAGTCCCTTTTGGCCATGCCGGGAGGTCACTTTGCAGATGGCTCTAGTCTATGCCAAAAACTTCCTGCGTCTCTAAAGCCCAAACTGCATCTGGTCCTGCGAGGCTGCTCTCCCCAGGCACGGGACTTCACTGAAGTCTTCACTGCAGGGTCACAGCCCCAGAATCGCCCTTGACAATGAGGGAAGGAGTTGGTGGATAAATCCCCCAGCTACGTCCTGCCTCGGGGGGTAATTCTGAGGTGCGTTGTGTGTTCTGCAAAGTCACTCACAGGGACCCCGGTGGCATCATGCCTGGTTGACCACAGTGGTAACCTGCTCATGGCAAACCCTTCATTGCTTCCTTCCCTTTCCTGCTTCTGCTGGCTCTCCTCCTCCCGTGTATCTGCATGGAAGTGTTTCGCATGGTCTGTTTCTGAGGGAACCCCAAATAAGACAATATCTGATCTCCTTTAAGAAATGTTTAGGCCAGACATAGAATC
>NW_011499085.1:0-515 GCF_000754665.1 Bison bison bison | reverse complement strand
GGAAGAGAGAAAAAGTACTGGAAGAGTTTTACTACATCAGGATGAATGGTAACTGCAGTGTGCTGCAGTGCAGTGAAAACCAGAAAAAAAAAAAAAAGGTAGTTAAGAGATCTTTTTCCATAAATACATACAGGATTTGATAAAAGGTTTCCTCTTAGCCATCAAAAACAGACTTGACAAAACTAGTAACAGAACCTAGAATTGAGTGGCCACAAAAAACACTCTGGACAGCTTTTAAGAGACTCAGGAGTTGGAACTTGGGCCAGCTATAAAACAGCTTGGACTATGGGATTTAAAAAAAAAAAACATTTTCAATTGGAGAGATGATGAAAAATATTTTTACTTTGGTTATGGAAAGTTTTCTTGCAAATATTTAAAGAAAAAACTAAAAAGTCTGACGTATACAAAACATGAAAGACCTTCTAACAAATACTTGCCCAGAGAAGACCTTTACAATAATATCAAAGATCAGTGGACTTAAAGTTTCAAAAATCGCAAGTCTTTTTCTTTAGAGT
>NW_011499084.1:0-504 GCF_000754665.1 Bison bison bison | reverse complement strand
AGAGACCCAGAGGCAGGAAGAGAAGTAGCCACTCGGAGATGAAAAAGGGGTCATGTCAACCAGCGGGGACAAGGGAGAGAGTAGGCCACATCAGGGAGGAGCCTGGGCTCAGGCCTGAGCAGCTCGAGGCCAGAGGCTGTTTCCTGAGGTGAGGAGGGCGGCTGGGCGGGGAGCTAAGCCGGGCCTCAGCCCTGTTGAGGTGGACGAGCCCATTGGGTGTCCCGGGGACGTGTCAGGAGAACAGCTGAGTGTTCCGGCCTGCATCCGGGAGAAAACTCATTCAGGTCAGGGTGGACTTCGGGTCGTGGGCATACAGATGGCATTTAAAGGCACGAGCACAGTAAAGTCACCAGGCGGGTGCCGGTGGAGAGAGATGGGGTGCAAGGGTAGGGCTGTGGGGCATCCTGCATTCCAAGGTTGAGAAGGGGCGCAAGGGACTGAGGAATAACCGCAGGGAGGGCAAGGCGTGGAGCCCAGGGAGAAACATGCTGGGGGCAGGGGGTG
>NW_011499083.1:0-513 GCF_000754665.1 Bison bison bison | reverse complement strand
AAGATATACAAACACATGGAGATTTAAATATCACATTTTCTAAATAACCAAAAAGGTGACTGAAGAAATCAAAAGGGAAAATCAAAAAAATTTACTAGAAACAAAATGATGGTGAAAACACAACAAGTCAAAACCTATGGGTTACAGCAAAAGCAGTCCTCAGAGAGAAGTTTAGAGCAATACAATCCTACCTAAAGAAACAAGAAAAACATTGAATAGATAACCTAACTTTACACCTAAAATAACTCGAAAAAAGAAGAATAAAATACCCCCAAAATTAGTAGAAGGAAAGAAATCATAAAGATCCAAGCAGAAATAAATGAAAAAGAAATGAAAGAAACAATAGTCAAGATTAATAAAACTAAAAGATGATTCTTTGAGAAGATAAATAACACTGACAAGCCTTTAGCCAGACTCATCAAAAAAAAAGAAGAATCAAATCAACAAAATTAGAAATGAAAGAGGAGAGGTTACAACAGACAATGCAGAAATACAAAAGATTATAAGAGACTA
>NW_011499082.1:0-523 GCF_000754665.1 Bison bison bison | reverse complement strand
AAAAATAAAAACTCAAAAATAGGATTAAAAGAATCTAAACAATAAGAACCAGAAAACTATAAAAACTACCTAGAGGAGAACATATGCAAAACACTCTCCGACATACATCACAGCAGGATCCTCTATGACCCACCTCCAAGAATATTGGAAATAAAAAGCAAAAATAAACAAATGGGACCTAATAAACTTAAAAGCTTCTAGCACAACAAAGGAAACTATAAGCAAGGTGAAAAGACAGCCTTCAGAATGGGAGAAAATAATAGCAAATGAAGCAACTGACAAACAACTAATCCCAAAAATATACAAGCAACTCCTACAGCTCAATTCCAGAAAAATAAATGACCCAATCAAAAAATGGGCCAAAGAACTAAATAGACATTTCTCCAAAGAAGACATACAGATGGCTAACAATCACATGAAAAGATGCTCAACATTAGTCATTATCAGAGAAATGCAAATCAAAACCACTATGAGGTACCATTTCACACCAGTCAGAATGGCTGCGATCCAAAAGTCTACAAGT
>NW_011499081.1:0-501 GCF_000754665.1 Bison bison bison | reverse complement strand
TATTAACCCCGGACATGCTGGTTACTCCAATTGCAACGGGAGTGGCTGGCCCCCTACCTGAGGGTATTGTACGATTTGTGCTCGGGCGTAGCTCGCTTTCTTTTCAAGAAATTTCACTGGTGCCTGTTGTAGTAGATTCTGGTTATATTGGGGAAATTTAAGTTTTGATCTTGCCACTTACCAAAACTGTGCAAATTAATAAAGGTCAAAGAATAACACAGCTTTTGCTTTTAAGTTATTATCAGAAAGGTAAAAAACTTGACTTCTCAAGCTAGGGGCCACAGAGTATTTGGATCTAGTGATCTAGCTTTTTGGGTTCAGGAAATTACAGCTTCTAGGCCTTCAAAAAATCTTTTAATTCAAGGAAATGAAATAGCGCTGTTAGATACTGGAGCAGACGTCTCTAGCATTGCTGGACTTTAACCTTTAGAAGGGACAATTTTAGTTTTCACAGATGATTCCTCTAACGTTAAAGCAGACACAATTATTGATAAAATATCC
>NW_011499080.1:0-500 GCF_000754665.1 Bison bison bison | reverse complement strand
GAGTTGCGAAGGAAGCTGGGGATTGCTCTCGAGTGACTGCAGGGCCAACAGACTCATCTGGGCTTGTGTCCAGAAGCCAATGTTCCTCTCCAGGGGCGACCGGGATCTCGGGGTTGCATTCCAGACGCACCCGGGGAGACAGGCATTCATCCCGAGTGGAAGCAAAGAACCCCGCTCTGCTCTCGAGTCGCGACGGGTATCTCTTGGAGCTCACTGGGTGGACTAAAGGGAGTCAAGCCTCCTGAGGCGTTTGGAGAGAGGTCGCGAGGTTGGCCTCTAGGCCATGCAGGAGACGAAGGCCCTCATCTCCGCGATGACGGGGGAGTCTCGGGGTGGTTCTCGAGCGGCGGCCCCAGGGTGCGGTTTCTCACGAGGTACGACGGCGAGGTCAGTGAGCCTCTCGTGGGGCGCCAGGGAAGTCGGGTCTCCATGCGAGTGGCGAGGGGGAGCGCGTCATTGCTCTCGAGTTATGGTAGGGGAACCTGGCCTCGAGACGTGTT
>NW_011499079.1:0-535 GCF_000754665.1 Bison bison bison | reverse complement strand
GGCCTCGCCTTGGGCTCAAGGCCTTTACCGCTCCACCCCTTTGCTGAAAGGTCAGAGCCGCGCGGTTTTCCCAAGCAGCCTAGTGTCCGCTGCAAGTCCAAGGGCCAGAACCCTGATCTCTGGCCGGCTGGCCCAGCCCTGCTTCTGGCACTTTGGAGGCCAGCGGGCCCTTGACCACCTGCTGGGATGGGAAAGGGAAGGGTCCACGAATTGCACCCTAGAAACTTAGTAGGGTGCATGGGTTTCAAAACCCGGTGGCACCCCGGCAGAAACAAGGAGAGGGCACCCTGCTGCCCTTTCATGGCAGCATCTGTGGCTGTCCTGCTGAGGGGGCCTTTCCATGGGGACCGTGTGCAGTACAAGTTTGGTGTTTTGGAACCGAATAATTAGAACGTGTAAAAATTTTAAATGATGTGGTGGTTTGATTCAAACAAAACAAAACAAAACAAAATACCAAGCTCCAAGTTTTTTGCAAATTTAGGTCTTTAATATTGAAGGCCTGTTTTCCTTCCACTGTGGCATTCTACGAAGGAAT
>NW_011499078.1:0-504 GCF_000754665.1 Bison bison bison | reverse complement strand
GTTTGCTGGTAAGATTTTTGTATTACAGTTTCAATTTCCGTGCTTGTGATGGTCTGTTAAGATTTTCTATTTCTTCCTGGTCGAGTTTTGAAAGTTGTACTTTCTAGAATTTGTCCATTTCTTCCACGTTGTCCATTTTTTTGGGCATATAATTGTTGATAGTAGTCTCTTATGATCCTTTGTATTTCTGTGTTGCCTTTTGTGGTCTCTCCATTTTCGTTTCTAATTTTATTGATTTGATTTTTCTCCCTTTGTTTCTTGATGAGTCTGGCTAATGGTTTGTCAATTTTATTGATCCTTTCAAAGAACCAGCTTTTGGCTTTGTTGATTTTTGGTATGGTCTCTTCTGTTTCTTTTGCATTTATTTCTGCTCTAATTTTAAGATTTCTTTCCTTCTACTAACCCTAGGGTTCTTCATTTCTTCCTTTTCTAGTTGCTTTAGGTGTAGAGTTAGGTTATTTATTTGACTTTTTTTCTTGTTTCTTGAGGTATGCCTGTATTGCT
>NW_011499077.1:0-501 GCF_000754665.1 Bison bison bison | reverse complement strand
ATGGACGGAGAGCCTGGCAGGCTGCAGTCCTGGGGTCGCTCAGAGTCGGACACGACTGAGCGACTTCACTTTCACATTTCACTTTCATGCATTGGAGGAGGACATGGCAACCCGCTCCAGTGTTCTTGCCTAGACGAAGCCCAGGGGACTGCGGGGCCTGGTGGGCTGCCGTCCATGGGGTCACACAGACTCGGACACGACTGAAACGACTTAGCAGCAGCAGCAGCAGCAGTGCATAGATATCAAAAGGGTTGAGAACAGTCAGGTAGGATCACACAAGTCACCGTGAAACAATAATACTTCTCCACTTAGCCAAAGCTAACAAAAGATTTCTGTTCTAGGTCAACCTAGAAGAGATCACGGAAGAGGTAAAGAAACTTAAAATCCATTAGCAAAGGCAGTTCAACCTCTCAAGAAACCTTGTGCTAGGCACAACACTCTTTTCTGGGGGTCCACTTTCCCTACAACCTCCTTATCCCATTCTGTACCCATTCCTTTGCT
>NW_011499076.1:0-507 GCF_000754665.1 Bison bison bison | reverse complement strand
GGCTAAGATTCTATGCTTTCAGTGCAGGGGGTCCAGGGTTTGATCCCTAGTTAGGGAACTGGATTCTACGTGCTGCAACTGACACTTGGTGCAGCCAAATTAATACATTTTTTAAAAAGTATTCTGTACATTCCACTTTCATAGCATTATGGTCAATCCTACATATCCAGAAAATGGTGGAGGTGACCCTATTATGTGTAGTAGTTTTAAAAATAATTTATTCCAGGTTTTAAATAAGTCTTAGTAGAAACTAGAGTCAAGTCCATATATAAAGTTCAGACTAGGCATTCCATATCTCTTAACATGAATTGCAGAGATGGTAACTAGTCTTCACATTCATTTCATCTTTGGAAAACTGGCCTCTTTTTCAAGGTTAACTCAATAATAAATAATGTTTGAGTGCCCCCAAAAGGAGCAGAACACTCTGTAATGGAACTCACTACCCATCCATCTGTTTATCTATCTGTCCGTCTTCCTCCCTCCTTCCATCCATTGTGTACGGAGTTT
>NW_011499075.1:0-517 GCF_000754665.1 Bison bison bison | reverse complement strand
GTTGGTCGGGTTTTTTTTTTTTTTAACTTTGTTTTTTGTTTTTACTTTTTTTTAGAAAAGATTCCGAAAAATGAGGGAAACAGGAAGCCCAGAGGTGCCCCTGTAGTTTGGCGAAGGCCTTAGGAGGTCACTTGGAAATGCTGCTGGCTGTGAGGGGGGGAGGGGGCAGATGTGCACAGAGCTGTGTAGGCTTGTCCTTTGCATGGATGTTCTTTGTAGAAATCCACCTCGGAGCCATCTCCTGATGTGTAAGAATTTCCCAGACAAACCTTGAGCTAAGCAATGCGTTTTTTCCTTAGGAAATGTTGGTCTTCAGCGATGTTCAAAGCCTGTGTATTTCGGCTAGACTCTGGCTTCAGGTCGGTTCCCCCAAAAGGCTCAGAAGCGACCTGAACCAAACAGTAAGTTTTCCTCTTACCTTGTTCTCCTCGTCTATGTTAAGAGTATACTTTAAGAGTATCCTGGCACATACATGTACTGCCTCACCCCTAACCTCAGTCATGTGTTCCAAGAACTT
>NW_011499074.1:0-518 GCF_000754665.1 Bison bison bison | reverse complement strand
TTACCTTAGACAAACCGAGGCACTATGAACATTTGTGCTTCATGTTGATGACTCTTAGACATGTCTACAGTAGAGGAGCAAAAACAAAACTACTAGATATTTCATATTGACTAGTTCCCAGTTCACGGGACTCTGTCATTCCCTGAGGTCAAAGTTTTCTTGTATTGGAAGCAGTTGGGTTTGCAAGGGCTGCCTTGTCTTGAGACCATTGAAATAAGAACTCAGAACTTGAGCACTATTATCAAAAATCACAAGGCTCACACTGACACAGACATCAATCCAGACAGACAAGACAAGACATCTTCCAGTTTTCCGCCTGAGATGGAAAAGATTTCTTTGAGCCGTTTTTTCTGGGGAGTGGGGGGTGGGGCTGGCGGCCAGGCAGGCTTTGGGAAGGAGCTCATGGTTTGGAATTGCATATGAAAAGAACCAGCTTTCCGGGTTCCAAGGAATCAAGTTTCCTTGCAAACCAACTTTGTCCGGTTCTAGAGAATATCATGGCCCTCCTAGGTCAGGTC
>NW_011499073.1:0-512 GCF_000754665.1 Bison bison bison | reverse complement strand
CTCAACTACAGGAGAAAAAACATTAAAAAATTCCAACATATGGAGGCTGAACAACACGCTGCTGAATAACCAACAAATACACAGAAGAAATCAAAAAGAAAATCAAAATATGCATAGAAACGAATGAAAATGGAAACACAACACCAAAAAACCTGTGGGACACTGTAAAAGCAGTGCTAAGGGAAGGTTCATAGCAATACAGGCATACCTCAAGAAACAAGAAAAAAAGTCAAATAAATAACCTAACTCTACATCTAAAGCAACTAGAAAAGGAAGAAATGAAGAACTCCAGGGTTAGTAGAAGGAAAGAAATCTTTAAAAGTAGGGCAGAAATAAATTAAAAGAAAAAAAAGTGACCATAGCAAAAATCAACAAAGCCAAGAGCTGGTTCTTTGAGAGGACAAATAAAATTGACAAACCATTAGCCAGACTCATCAATAAACAAAGGGAGAAAAATCAAATCAATAAAATTAGAAATGAAAATGGAGAGATCACAACAGACAACACAGAAA
>NW_011499072.1:0-527 GCF_000754665.1 Bison bison bison | reverse complement strand
GACTTTTTTCTTGTTTCTTGAGGTGTGCCTGTATTGCGTATGAACTTTCCCCTTAGGCTGCTTTTACTGTTGTCCCTACAGGTTTTGGGTTGTTTGGTGTTTTCATTTTCATTCGTTTCTTATGTCAAATTTTGTATTCTTTTTTGATTTCTTCTGTGATTTGTTGGTTATTCAGCAGCGTGTTGTTCAGCCTCCATATGTTGGAATTTTAATAGTTTTTCTCCTGTAATTGAGATCTAATCTTACTGCATTGTGGTCAGAAAAGATGCTTGGAATGATTTCTATTTTTTTGAATTTACCAAGGCTAGCTTTATGGCCCAGGATGTGATCTATCCTGGAGAAGGTTCCATGTGCGCTTGAGAAAAAGGTGAAATTCATTGTTTTGGGATGAAATGTCCTATAGATATCAATTAGGTCTAACTGGTCTATTGTATCATTTAAAGTTTGTGTTTCCTTATTAATTTTCTGTTTAGTTGATCTATCCATAGGTGTGAGTGGGGTATTAAAGTCTCCCACTATTATTGTGT
>NW_011499071.1:0-504 GCF_000754665.1 Bison bison bison | reverse complement strand
TATCCTAATCAGAGATATCAAGAATAATAGTATGAGGATAGCTCAGTCGAAAATTCGTGGGAAAGAGACTGAGTAGCTGGGTTTACGCGGGAGACCAATCAAACTTCAAGACAAGAAGTTTGCACCACTTACGTAGGCCGCAGGCGCCCTCTCGAAGAGCGGAAGGTGCCTCACCCTAGACACCTTCTCGAGTGGGTCTTAGCATCCCAGGCATAATTAGGAAGCGTGGTGGGCTCCGAGCTCCAGATGGAGACTCGGCTGGAAGTTACAGGGAAGAATGACAGGAACTTTATGAATTGGAGCTGTAAGTTAACTCTTTTGACAGAGAGAGCGAGATGGTGTGGGGGACAGCCCCCCAGTGAAATCAGAGGTGAGAGCACAAAGCAATAAAGTAGGCAGACTCTGGTTATTTTGGGGGGGAGATGCTCGAGAATATCCGGGTGGACTCCTGAGGCTCGATCCCGCATTTGCGTATGCCGAGCCTCCTTCCTCATGACCTTTGTC
>NW_011499070.1:0-510 GCF_000754665.1 Bison bison bison | reverse complement strand
AATAAGAAAATAAAGATTTTATATGTATATAAACAAAACACACACGTACCTTTATAGGTAGGTTTTTCATTAATAAGCATAATTTTAATGCTTAATGTCTTGGCATGGAAATGTGTTCCCATTCTGTAATTATACTTATCTTCTGCTAGATACGAAGAGTAAATTCAATGTGTAAATGAACAAGTGCTCATTTACTTATTCTCAAGGTTAAAAATGTAGCCCTTTATCTATACAATCCTCAGGTGGACTTTGTCTATATTCACAAAATGCTCACTGATATAATATTCATTTTTTTGATTGGGAAACAGAGTAATTAGAGTCTTTGAAAGAAAATTTTCACCTGGGAAAACATCCATCAATTTTTCAAATTTTCTCAATATTACAACCATTCAGAAATTCCCAGTCAACACTCTGGCACAAACATAGACATAATAATTATTAGTCATTCAGAACAGATAAAGAGAACTGGACTCTTCAATAAGAACACTTGAGTAGAACACTCTGGGCTTA
>NW_011499069.1:0-507 GCF_000754665.1 Bison bison bison | reverse complement strand
GGTGCCCCTGTAGTTTGGCGAAGGCCTTAGGAGGTCACTTGGAATGCTGGCTGGCTGGTGAGGGGGGGAGGGGGCAGATGTGCACAGAGCTGTGCAGGCTTGCCTTTGCATGGATGTTCTTTGTAGAAATCCACCTCGGAGCCATCTCCTGATGTGTAAGAATTTCCCAGACAAACCTTGAGCTAAGCAATGCGTTTTTTCCTTAGGAAATGTTGGTCTTCAGCGATGTTCAAAGCCTGTGTATTTCGGCTAGACTCTGGCTTCAGGTCGGTTCCCCCAAAAGGCTCAGAAGCGACCTGAACCAAACAGTAAGTTTTCCTCTTACCTTGTTCTCCTCATCTATGTTAAGAGTATACTTTAAGAGTATCCTGGCACATACATGTACTGCCTCACCCCTAACCTCAGTCATGTGTTCCAAGAACTTCTGTCCGTTGATTTATTTGTTTTGGGTAACATTGAATTCGTTTTGACTATGCTGGGTCTTTGCTGCTCGCTGGAAGTTGCTAG
>NW_011499068.1:0-509 GCF_000754665.1 Bison bison bison | reverse complement strand
AGAGAAATTATTATTATGGATATTAATAGTTTTGTCTGTCATATCTATTGAAAATATATTTTCCAGTCCATCCTTCAACTTTGTCTATCATTTTTTTGTCCATAACTTAAAAAAATATATATGTTAAAAAACATACCTCTCTGATTACTAGGATTTTTGGTCTGTTTGGGGGATTTTTCCCGTTTCAAATTTACTCTCCAAAATATCATTGTAATTCTTTATTGTTTTCTAATATTAAACCTTTACTATTTCTGTTTATGGTATGAGAAAGGGAGGTAGCTTTCTTTTCATGTATCTAATACGTGTGTATATGTTACATATATTTAAGCATCTATCAGGGAGAATGATGTCACCAAGATGGTGGAGTGTGGGGACCCTAAGTCGCCATATCCCAACAAAGATCCATTAGCTACGCACAAACACACTCCCTGGGAGAGCTCTGGAGTTCACTTAAGAAACTTTAGTAACACAGCAGAACCAAAAAACCTGAGAATAACCACACAAAAAGG
>NW_011499067.1:0-512 GCF_000754665.1 Bison bison bison | reverse complement strand
TTTAATGCTACTGAAAGCACATCTGTTAATTCTGTAGCACAGAGTCCCGCAGTCCCAGGGCACTCTCTCAGTGTCAATCTATGATAAATTGATAACAAGTGAGTTGTTTATTTCCTTGTAAAATGATAGTGCAGGGGGTGGAAGGTGAGAGAGATTGGTTTGTACTGTAGAACAGCTTTTCATACAAAGCATAGCTTCAAATCAGGAAGGCTGGGCTTGGTACGCATAATGCCTCAGGAAGGAAAGAGAACCCCAGTCTTGTTTTCTCAGGACCACCTGTCAGCTGAGTGGAAATTTCCTCTCTATTGTATAGACATAAGTATGATAGAATCATATCTACCTGGCTGGAATTCTTACAAAGATGAGTTTGGGCAAGTGCTACATAAGTATTAATAAAAAGCATACTGAATTTCTTCCCCCTATCCTCATAAAGGTATGTGTTCCCTTCCAGTATCTCTTTTATTATTTCCTTCTTAGTTTTCATTGCTTGTGGATGTGCATTTTATTAAAAT
>NW_011499066.1:0-511 GCF_000754665.1 Bison bison bison | reverse complement strand
TTAAAAAAAATAGATCCTATGATTACAAGAAGTTGACTTGTCATAAGGCTTAAAATACATTTTTCCTTTTATTGCCTTTTTTTTTTTTTAAAGGGCTTCCCTGGTGGCTCAGATGGTAAAAGCGTCTGCCTGTAATGTGGGAAACCCAGGTTCGATTCCTGGGTCGGGAAGATCCCCTGGAGAAGGAAATGGCAATCCACTCCAGCACTCTTGCCTGGAAAATCCCATGGACAGAGACGCCTGATAGGCTACAGTCCATGGGGTCGCAAAGAGTTGGAAATGCCTTCACTTCCACTTTCATGCCTTTTTAGGTGGTCAATGTATTTTATGATTAAAACTAAAGTATTATAAAATTCTGATTACTTTATACTAACTAGAAAATATCTATTGATGAAATGCAATAGTGTATAAAATACAAGTAGCCCCAAACTTTCCTGTTTTCTCTTCTCTAATGGACTAAAGAAGAAAAACAGAGGTTTAGACTCTGATAACAGCTCCTTCTGCTGCTAGC
>NW_011499065.1:0-553 GCF_000754665.1 Bison bison bison | reverse complement strand
TGCAGACTTGGGACAGGAGAGTCAGGCCTCGTCTGGTTGAGGCATGGAACTCCGCTTGCCTCTCGAGGTGTTCCCGGGGAGACAGGCCACTTGTCGAGCGGTATTTGGAACCTGGGGGTCTTTCCCCACGATGCACGGGCGAGTCACTGCCCCTTCGTGTTGACTTCATTCACAGGGTGGAGTTCGAAGAGGTGTCCGGGCATCGGGTTCTTATCAAGAGGGGACCGGGAAATCGGGGTCCTTCGGAATGTGGAGCCACCCATGAGGCCACGTCTGGAATGTCGTCGTGAGACCGGCCTCATCCTGAGGTGCGACCGGAAGGTCGGGAACCCCTTCCAGACAAAGCAGGGGAGTCGACCCTCCTGTCCAGATCAGGAGGGTAGAAGGGGCTCAGAGGAAGTGGTGCCGGAAAACTTCGGTGTTCCTCTCGAGGGAGACCGGGATGTCGGGGCACTTTGTGGGTCGCATCAAGGGTGCCAAGTACCGTTTCGACCTCCAATACCTAACGTGGGACTTCTCCTGAGACACTGTAGCGGGAAAGGGCTTCATCTTG
>NW_011499064.1:0-504 GCF_000754665.1 Bison bison bison | reverse complement strand
CATGAGCTTGGAAATAGATTTGTCCCTAGTCAAGACTTCAGATGAGACCGCAGTCCAGACTGCTAAATGACTGCAGCCTCGTGAGAGACCTTGAGGCAGAAGTACTCAGCTTAGCTGTGTCTGGACTACTCACCCACAAAAAATAGGCAAAGCAACATCTGTTCTTTTAAACTTGCTAAGTTTCAGGGGTAATTTGTTATGCAGCAATAAATAGCTAATGTAGAACCTATTAATGTAAAACTAGAAGTATTCAAAGAATGTGTCAGTCACTATTGCTCTAGAAATACTAAACCATAAGCCAAGTCTTCCCAATTGAAATTTTGCCCCTGGTAAGATTATATAGCTATGGGTAATACAAATTCCCTTAACCGTGGGAAATCTGAACAGCAGTAAAATTTAATCCTAAAATTTAATTAGGGTTAGTTTAGAACCAATTTAACATATCAGCTAAAGGAGTGGGCTTTAGAATCAGGCAGATCTGACTGAGTCCAGTGGTTATGATTT
>NW_011499063.1:0-501 GCF_000754665.1 Bison bison bison | reverse complement strand
CAGGACTGGGGGACAGGAGAGTCAGGCCTCGTGTTGGGTTGAGGGCGTGGAACTCCGCCTTTGCCTCTCAGGGTGTCCCCGGGGAGAGAGGCCACTTGTCGAGCTGTATTTGGAACCGGGGTTTTTTTCCGGTACGGATGCACGGGCGAGTCACTGCCCCTTCGTGTTGACTTCATTCACAGGGTGGACTTCGGAGAGGTGTCCGGGCATCGGGTTCTTATCAAGAGGGACCGGGAAATCGGGGTGCTTCGCAATGTGGAAGCACCCACGAGGCCACGTCTGGAATGTCGTCATGAGACCGGCCTCATCCTGAGGTGCGACAGGAAGGTCGGGAACCCCTTCCAGACAAAGCAGGGGAGTCGACCCTCCTGTCGACATGAGGAGGGTAGAAGGGGCTCAGAGGAAGTGGTGCCGGAAAACCTCGATGTTCCTCTCCAGGGAGACCGGGATGCCGCAGAACTTCGTGGGGGCGCATCAAGGGTGCCAAGTACCGTTTCGACC
>NW_011499062.1:0-506 GCF_000754665.1 Bison bison bison | reverse complement strand
CAAGCTCTCACTGCTGAGGACCTGAGTTTGATCCTTGGTCTGGGAACTAAGATCCCACAAGTAGTGCAATGCATGACCAAAATAAATAAATAAATAAATAAATAAAAAATCCTTGCCCCTTCCAACCTTTCAAGATCTCTAGAATGCAAATCTATATTTGCATTTCATCCTAAATATAGTGGCAATATTTTTAGTCACTTTCCTAAAGACAAAGTTTCTCCCCTGTTAAAAAAATCTTCAATCCTATGAGTGAATCAAATTTATACTCCTAAAATTTAATTGCTATTATAAGTAAGCCATGTTATATAGTTTGCTCTTCCTTATTGTATCTTTATACTTTTCTCATAGTATAGTTACAAGAAGTATACTCCTTCTAGAAAATTATCTATTTTCTTTCTTTTTTTCTTAAGCTCATGTGGCATATCTAGAATTGTCTTTAGGAATTTAATTAATTTCTTCTAGTAAATTGTATATTATTGCCAAGTGCAGGGACTACATACCCAATT
>NW_011499061.1:0-506 GCF_000754665.1 Bison bison bison | reverse complement strand
CCTGCTGTACGAATTCTTTGAAAGCAAGAACCTCTATGTATGGATATGTCTTCATGCCTTAGATTGTGCCTCGAATATAGTGTACACATCAACCCAGGAAAGGAAAGAATTGAATCGCCAAATATACAAAGAGATCAAAAGTGCCGAGCCAAGTGACCCCTTGAGGCTTCCAAGAGCTTTTCTGTCTTTCACACACTAAGTAAATACTGAGCACCTACGATGAGCTAGGAGGCATGTAATAAGTTTCAGGGAATAGAAGGCGGAGAGAAGAAGACACAGAGTTCCTGCTTTCACTGAGGCGACTCTAATGATACATCACAGGCAGATCCTTTGAGAACCTATAGAGGGGCCTCTTCCCTCACCACAAAACCTGGGTGTCAGGGAAGGCTCTCCAGAGGCACCATTTCGTTGAGGTCCATAGGTTGAACCAAGGTAAACCAGGGTTGAGATGCAGGAAGAATTTCAGGCCGGGAAAATAGCATCTTGGAAGGCTATGTGACCAGGGA
>NW_011499060.1:0-535 GCF_000754665.1 Bison bison bison | reverse complement strand
GATTTTTCCAGGCTAAGAGTACTGGGAGTGGGGTGCCATTGCCTTCTCCCATATCTATTCACAAGCCTGCCTAAATCATTGACTTCTAGCCACCTTTGGGATGCCAATGACCACCTACCCTTACCAGGCCACAGAGGAGAAAAAACACTTACCACAGGAGGTCCGGTAAGGAACAAGGAACTAACAAGCTCCACCAACCAGGATTCTGCAGAGGTCAACAAGAGGTCAGCAAGAGATGGGAGACTGCAGTCCAGAGGTCCTAGCAACTTCCAGCGAGCAGCAAAGACCCAGCATAGTCAAAACGAATTCAATGTTACCCAAAACAAATAAATCAACGGACAGAAGTTCTTGGAACACATGACTGAGGTTAGGGGTGAGGCAGTACATGTATGTGCCAGGATACTCTTAAAAGTATACTCTTAACATAGATGAGGAGAACAAGGTAAGAGGAAAACTTACTGTTTGGTTCAGGTCGCTTCTGAGCCTTTTGGGGGAACCGACCTGAAGCCAGAGTCTAGCCGAAATACACAGGCTT
>NW_011499059.1:0-507 GCF_000754665.1 Bison bison bison | reverse complement strand
GGAAAAGACCCCCAGGTTCCAAATACCGCTCGACAAGTGGCCTCTCTCCCCGGGGACACCTCGAGAGGCAAGCGGAGTTCCATGCCTCAACCCAAGACGAGGCCTGACTCTCCTGTCCCCAGTCTGCAGGGACCCTGCGATCGGAGTCTGAAATCAGAGGAACCCTGAGGTTCCTGCCTCAACTGGAGATGAGGCCCTCTTCCAATGCACCAAACCCCGTGGAGTCCCGAGATGCCCCCCCCCCACCTCCAGTTTCCCTGACTTCTCAGAGCCACCATGAGAAGCCCCCTGAGGTCACCTGCACAAGTCGAGGAAAGCCAGGGTTTCCTGCCTCAACCCGAGAAAGACCTCGAGAGACCTTCTTCAACACGTCTCGAGGCCAGGTTCCCCTACCATGACTCGAGAGCAATGACGCGCACCCCCTCGCCACTCGCATGGAGACCCGACTTCGCTGGCGCCCCACGAGAGGCTCACTGACCTCGCCGTCGTACCTCGTGAGAAACCGCA
>NW_011499058.1:0-506 GCF_000754665.1 Bison bison bison | reverse complement strand
TCCAAGGAGGGACCACTTCACATGAGTCCGATTGGGCCTCACTGCGATGTCTGTCAATAACCAATGCTGGAGAAGATGTGGAGGCAAAGGGAACTCTCCTCCACGGTGAGTAGGAATGGGCGTGGGGAGAGCCGGTATGGAAAAGAATATGGAGGTTCCCGAAGGAACTAAAAGTGGAAGTAGCCTATGGTTCAGCAGTCCGACTCCCAGGCATAGATCCACCCACGGTATAAGTGAACAAGATAGATGCCCCGTTTGGGCACATCTATCTGTGCGTGCGCGCGCACACGCGCATGCGCGATCGCCTGCGAGGCAGGGGGTGGGGCGGGGCCGGGGCAAGCCCCGGGATTGCCTGAGGCAAGCCAAACGAGCCCCAGATGGAGACGGGACTGCCGGTCGTCGGGTGTCCTGGAAGCCGAATGCGAATGCGGAGGGGCTCGCGGGCCGCGCGGAGGCAAGCCAGGTCTGCAGCGGGAGTCGGGGCCCCGGCCAGCCGCTCCCCGCGG
>NW_011499057.1:0-519 GCF_000754665.1 Bison bison bison | reverse complement strand
GGGAGAAGGAGGACGAGACAAATAGAAACAATATGTGTCCTGGGTTAGGATTTGGAGAAGCAAGGAATAGATTGAGGATTCAGATAAGTCACCTCACTAAACTTAAATTCTTTTGACTGAAAGGAAGCAAGGTGAAGAAGATGACGACATTTAGTTTGTCTAGAGTGAGAATCAAATAGAGAATGTGTTGTGTGGTCCTGCATCCCCCAAACTGCAATGCAGGTCAAGTAGTGTGCATAGGGCCTGGAAGATGAAACATGAGGTTAGAAAGCCAACCTGGGAGGGTTGGTTTTTGACTATGTGGAGATGGAATGTTGGATCTGTGATGACAAGGTGTGTAGAAAGGAATGGCTTTTGAAAATTCCCAAACTGACAAAGAAGCAGGACCTTAGGGCTCAAGTCACCCAGCGAGGTGGTGAGAGTATTGAATTTTCCCCTCTTGCCACATACTAAGACCTACTATCAGGTGATAGAAAAGACTAGCCAGAACTACCACCCATGCTTCTGCCACCACAAGCT
>NW_011499056.1:0-504 GCF_000754665.1 Bison bison bison | reverse complement strand
GCATACCCAAACTCGTGTCCATCGAGTAGGTCGATTCCATCCAACCACCTCATCTTCTGTCATCCTCTTCTTCTCCTGCCTTCAATCTTTCCAAGCGTCAGGGCTTTTTCAAATGCGTCATTTATTTGAATCAGGTGGCCAAATTATTGGAGTTTCACCTTCAAAATCAGTCCTTCCAATGAATAATCAGAAACGATTTCCTTTAGCCACCTTAAGGCCAAGAGACCCTTAAGAATCTCCACCAAAAGCACAGATTAAAAGCATCGATTCTTCCACCTTCAGCTATCTTTAGACTCCAAATCTCACATCCATACATGACTGCTAGAAAAGCCATATCTTTGACTATGTGAGCCTTTGTTGGCAAAGCAATGTCTCTGCTTTTCAGTATGCTGTCTAGTTTGGTCATAGCTCTCTTCCAAGGAGGATGTTTTAATTTCATGGTGAAGTCAGCATCTGAAGCAATTTTGGACCCACCAAAATAATGTCTTTTGCTCTTTCCATTGT
>NW_011499055.1:0-540 GCF_000754665.1 Bison bison bison | reverse complement strand
GGTTCCCTGCTCCACGCAGTCCCAGTTCCCTGACCTGTGGTCCGCACCCCTCCGCCGCGCCCACTGGATGCCGATCCTTGGGGACCCAGGAGCGCACGCAGTGGGCGTTCCCAGCCGCCACGGCGACCCCCGAGAGGACAACGGGGAAGCCCTCCCCCACCCCCGCCCAGGAGCCGACCCCGCCCCGCGCCGCCCCGCCCCTGCCATGCTCCCGGTGCCTTCCCAGCCGCAGTGGGGATCCCCGGAGCACAACTGGGACCGCCCCCCATCCCCGCCGCGACCCGGTTCCCGACCCGCGCCGCCCGGCTTCGCCCCGCCCCGGGCGCGCTCCCGGTGCGCTGCCCACCTTCACCACGGGCTCCCGGTGAGCCCCGCCCCCACGCCCGGTTCCAGGAGAGCCTCTGGGACCTCGCTCCCGCCGCCCGGTGAAACGGGAGGACAATCCATCCAGCCCACAGAGGCAATCCAAGCTGTCTAGAATTCAGGGATCAAACGAGGGCTACGGAAAGGAAAGATGACCTGACCTAGGAGGGCCATGAT
>NW_011499054.1:0-526 GCF_000754665.1 Bison bison bison | reverse complement strand
GTCGTAGACAATATATATATATGAGCAGATGTGTCTGTGTTCCATAAAAACTTCATTTACAAAAACAGACAGGCTGGATTTGGTCCATGGACAATAGCTTTCTGACCTCTGTAATAGCCTTGTATGCATACCTCTATTCTATATAATCTCCAGTTTGGAGATGTAAGTTTGTCTCCATTTTTAAATTACAATAAATAATGTTCCAGTGAACATTCTTGTGGGCAGTTCATTGGGCATATCTCAGATGACACGTCTAGAACAAATCCTAGAAATGTGGTTCTTGGGTAAAAAAAGTGTGTGTATTTTTCCCTAGGCTGACCTTTTGCAAAGCCACAATAATTCACATTCCCAGGGGAGCACAGCACAGTCTACCACATGCTCAGAATAGCCAATTCTTCATACGTAGATACACAGGGACTGGGGTAAAACACCCGGATAACAGCTTTCATTCATATTTTACACACAAATTTTAAAATACTGGAACAGGTTATTTTTCTGGTTATCCTGAGTTTCGACTGTTTAATGT
>NW_011499053.1:0-506 GCF_000754665.1 Bison bison bison | reverse complement strand
AGGGAGTTTCAATTGACAATATGGTTTCATTATTTGAATGGGAGTGAATTCCAAGATTATTGGAAATACCTATATACTATACTACCAAACAAAAGAATAAACTTTTTTTTGAATTATATGATATTTGGTGCTATTCATGCTTAATGTTCCTCTCCACTAAAATAAAGACTGCATGTTGAGTACTGGGAGACTTGCTTTCCATTTCCCTTCTGTCAGTGTGATTAAAAGGTGAACACATATTATTTAGCCCCAGGCAACATCTTGCACAGGATCTCTGGCATTCAGTAGGGAATTACTTTGCAGTTAATAAACTACTGAAAACATTTCTAGCCAAGCAAAATATTTTATCAAATTCATTTTCTTCTTTTAAAATATATGCTTATTACTTTTGGCACATGAGGGAAATGCCAATTTTAAAAAAGTCATTTAAAGTTAAAAATGGTTTGTAATCAAATATGGTTGGAGGGTGGAGGCATGGTAAAGAGCAAAGCATTAAAACAGCCCTA
>NW_011499052.1:0-501 GCF_000754665.1 Bison bison bison | reverse complement strand
GGATGAGGCCGGTCTCACGACGACATTCCAGACGTGGCCTCGTGGGTGCTTCCACATTGCGAACGCACCCCGACTTTCCCGGTCCCCTCTTGGTAAGAACCCGACTGCCCGGACACCTCTCCGAACTCCACCCTGTGAATGAAGTCAACACGAAGGGGCAGTGACTCGCCCGTGCATCGTCCGGAAAAGACCCCCAGGTTCCAAATAGGCTCGACAAGTGGCCTCTCTCCCCGGGGACACCTCGAGAGGCAAGCGGAGTTCCATGCCTCAACCCAAGACGAGGCCTGACTCTCCTGTCCCCAGTCTGCAGGGACCCTGCGATCGGAGTCTGAAATCACAGGAACCCTGAGGTTCCTGCCTCAATTGGAGATGAGGTCCTCTTCCAATGCACCAAACCCCGTGGAGTCCCGAGAGGCCCCCCCCACCTCCAGTTTCCCTGACTTCTCAGAGCCACCATGAGAAGCCCCCTGAGGTCACCTGCACAAGTCGAGGGAAGCCAGG
>NW_011499051.1:0-533 GCF_000754665.1 Bison bison bison | reverse complement strand
TATAGTAAACAGTAGAGAGACAGATTTGGTTTTTGGTAGCAGATGCTCGAGCAGGTCCAGGGAATCCCTTGACTTCTGATCGCCTTTGCCTGTCAGGTCTTCTCCTGGCTCCTGGCATCTTCCCTTTTTATTTTTTTAAAACTAGCCAGATGTAATTCAGTCACGAGCTTCTGAGTGCTCTGTCCAAGAGTTCTGACAATACAAGGAAGAATAATTATGAGAAGCAGAATTAGAGTGGCCACGGCAGCGTAGCTAAAAATAGTAGACAGAATGTTTTTTTCCTGAAATAAGGTTCAAAAATATAAGAAAAAAGGTCATTTGCTGCTCCTGAGGTGGAAAAATCCAATGGGAATGTTCCATGGTCTTTATCTGAGTGTGAAGTTTGCCTAAATCTAAACTAATGCTGGAGCTATTCCATACCCCCGAAATATGATTTCTAATTTTCTCCCAGTTATAATCTGTCTTGTTTACTTTCATGGGTGTTACACAAATCCACCAGTAGTCGGCATGACAGGACAGTGACAGGTTTACTT
>NW_011499050.1:0-500 GCF_000754665.1 Bison bison bison | reverse complement strand
TTTCTCGGGTTGAGGCAGGAAACCCTGGGTTCCCTCGACTTGTGCAGGTGACCTCAGGGGGCTTCTCATGGTGGCTCTGAGAAGCCAGGGAAACTGGAGGTGGGAGGGGCCTCTCGGGACTCCACGGGGGCTTGGTGCATTGGAAGAGGGCCTCATCTCCAGTTGAGGCAGGAACCGCAGGGTACCTCTGATTTCAGACTCCGATCGCAGGGTCCCTGCAGACTGGGGACAGGAGAGTCAGGCCTCGTCTTGGGTTGAGGCATGGAACTCCGCTTGCCTCTCGAGATGTCCCCGGGGAGAGAGGCCGCTTGTCGAGCTGTATTTGGAACCTGGGGTTTTTTCCGAACGATGCACGGAAAACCTGCCCCTTCGTGTGGACTTCATTCACAGGGTGGAGTTCGGAGAGGTGTCCGGGCATCGGGTTCTTCTCAAGAGGGGATCGGGGAATCGGGGTCCTACGGAATGTGGAACCACCCACGAGGCCACGTCTGGAATGTCTT
>NW_011499049.1:0-512 GCF_000754665.1 Bison bison bison | reverse complement strand
TCCAGCACGCGACGGCGGCGACGGACAGGCGGCGGCGAGACGGGCAACGGATCGGGACCGCGGGGGCCCCGGAAGCCGAGACACACCAGGGCGGGCCCCGGGAGGCAGCAGACGGCGAGCGGACTGAGGCGGACGGACAGACGGAGAGGGGGCACCGACGGGGGTGCGGCCACGCGAGGCCAACGCCACGGAACAGGGGCGGTGTTGGTGGGGCGGCCGCGCGCCACCGCGAGGGGCATGGCTCAAAGCGACCCGTGCTGGGGGGCAGGGGGAAGCGCGAGTCGGCCGCCGGGGCCCACCGCGGGATCTCACCGCCGGAGGCCTCCCAGCACAGGGACGGTCCCACCGCACGCCCGGGACGACGGACTGGCGCCCCCGCCCCCCCCCGGCACCCTCACGGGGGCTCACGCCCACCGCCACCGACACACACACCCGAGAGCCGCAAGCCGGCCAGGGAGAACGCTCTCCCGCCGCGCACCGGCGGCCCCCACGTCCCCCACACGCGCAAGGCT
>NW_011499048.1:0-546 GCF_000754665.1 Bison bison bison | reverse complement strand
GTTAAAAGATTGATTTAGAAATTGTATTGGTGTAATGGTTTTTCACTTGTTGGGCCATTGTTTGCTGCTAAGGTTCCATATCCCTTACCTGCTGTGTCCCTGGCAGTGTATTGATTAATATAATTGGTGTAAGTAGTAGCTTTAATGTTTGTAACCTGGGACCCTTGAGTTAATCTTTTTTTATGTTATAGCCCACCACACCTTTGCTCTGTAGGAATGCAACTTTATCTAATGCTTTTTTGGAGGGTGGCTCCTGACCAACCACCTTTAGAGAAAAATAAGTTTTCTGAAGAAAAGGTCTTAAAAATGTTAACAGGCCTCCGGGCCAGAAGATGATGCAAATCACCGAAGCGTTTGCATATGATAAGTTTGCAGGAAGAAAGCCTGGTTTGCTGCAAGACTCTACCCCTTCCCCCATTATCCTCTATGCATAACTTAAGGTATAAAAACTACTTTGAAAAATAAAGTGCGGGCCTTGTTCACCGAAATTTGGTCTCACCATGTCGTTCTTTCTCTTACCTTCTGGCTGAATTCTTCAGCCTCTTT
>NW_011499047.1:0-510 GCF_000754665.1 Bison bison bison | reverse complement strand
GAGGGGCGGGGCGGCGGCGGGGCGGGGGTCGGCGTCCGTGGCGGGGGTGGGGGACGGGCTTCCCCGTTGTCCGTCTCGGGGGGTCGCCATGGCGGCTGGGAACGCCCATGGCGTGCGCTCCTGGGTCCCCAAGGGCCGGCATCCAGTGGGCGCGGCGGAGGGGTGCGGACCACAGGTCAGGGAACTGGGACTGCGTGGAGCAGGGAACCACGTAGTCCGCCCTCTGTTGGCACAGCCTGGCGGTCGCAGAAAGGCCTCGCCTTTGGGCTCAAGGCCTTTACCGCTCCACCCCTTTGCTGAAAGGTCAGAGCCGCGCGGTTTTCCCAAGCAGCCTAGTGTCCGCTGCAAGTCCAAGGGCCAGAACCCTGAACTCTGGCCGGCTGGCCCAGCCCTGCTTCTGGCACTTTGGAGGCCAGCGGGCCCTTGACCACCTGCTGGGATGGGAAAGGGAAGGGTCCACGAATTGCACCCTAGAAACTTAGTAGGGTGCATGGGTTTCAAAACCCGGTG
>NW_011499046.1:0-533 GCF_000754665.1 Bison bison bison | reverse complement strand
GGTATAGCTATTAATAATGCATACTTTGGTTTAGAACACCACCTATAAAAGGAGAAAATATGGGAAAACTACTCCAATTCCATCACCTCATTATGTATTACTGTTAGCTTAGTAGATTATATTTTTTCTTTAGACCTTTTGTCTCTGATTATTTTCTACATAATTTCAATTATAGATACCATTTTGTAGCTCCAGTTTTAATAGATAATTAATTTATCATTTTGATTGTTTTCACATTTATAATATTAAAGGCTATAGAGAATTTCAGTAGGAGATTGTGGTGGGATTTTTTTTATCCCTTTGCTGTTTTTTACTAGCCCTACTTGCTGTATAGGTGAGGACGGTAAGGCTCATAAAATTTAAACAGTGTTCCAAAGGTCCCATAATTAGTGACAGTCACAAAACAAAGACAGATATTTGTTTTAAATTCTGTTGTCTTTCCACTAGACATCTCTGCATTTGTTTTACACAAAGTCAAAGGATGAAAAACTGAAGAAATCTTTATATTATCCTACAGAGAAAGGCAAAGGGAA
>NW_011499045.1:0-511 GCF_000754665.1 Bison bison bison | reverse complement strand
TGACGCGCTCCCCCTCGCCACTCGCATGGAGACCCGACTTCCCTCGGCGCCCCACGAGAGGCTCACTGACCTCGCCGTCGTACCTCGTGAGAAACCGCACCCTGGGGCCGCCGCTCGAGAACCACCCCGACGACTCCCCCGTCATCGCCGAGGTGAGGGCCTTCGTCTCCTGCATGGCCTAGAGGCCAACCTCGCGACCTCTCTCCAAACGCCTCAGGAGGCTTGACTCCCTTTAGTCCACCCAGTGAGCTCCAAGAGATACCCGTCGCGACTCGAGAGCAGAGCGGGGTTCTTTGCTTCCACTCGAGATGAATGCCTGTCTCCCCGGGTGCGTCTGGAATGCAACCCCGAGATCCCGGTCGCCCCTGGAGAGGAACATTGGCTTCTGGACCCAAGCCTAGATGAGGTCTGTTGGCCCTGCAGTCACTCGAGAGCAATCCCCAGCTTTCCTTCGCAACTCGAATGGAAGATTGGACTTCCCTGGGCCAACACAAGAGGCATCCCGAATTCC
>NW_011499044.1:0-552 GCF_000754665.1 Bison bison bison | reverse complement strand
GGATGGCCTCAGCAGCAACACTCTGTGCTCTGTTGCAGACGAGAAACCCCAATCGGAAGAAGGGCCAGAGAGAGCGGCGCCCGCGCAAGGACCGGAAGCTGGACGGCAGGGGGGATCGGGAGGCCCCGGCCAGCGCCCACCTAGGCACCCAACCTGCAGCCAGGGCCTTGGCCAATTCAGGAGTTCTCTCTCACCCCTTCACTCTCTAGCTGTTCCCCCTCCTCTCCCTTCCCTGTTCTCTTTTTCTCATTCACATCTCCTCTCTCTTTTCTCCTGCATTTCCTACATTTCTGCCACCTCGGTTTTCCCCTCCTTCCTACCCTTCCTTTCTCCTTTTTCTTGCTTTCCTTTTATCTTTTCCTTTCCTCCTGTTTTTTCTCCACTGTGTCCCCACCACCACCATGCACATACTAAGACAGAGACCAACTCCTGTGCACCCCGCCCCCCCCAACTCCTCACTCTCTATTCCTCCTTAAAGAAAGCACACCTCTTTTTCTAGGTCTTTCCCTGACCCTCCTCAGCCCCATTGCAGAGAAGGTGTTTCTAAGAGCG
>NW_011499043.1:0-530 GCF_000754665.1 Bison bison bison | reverse complement strand
CTGGAGTGGGTTGCCATTTCCTTCTCCAATGCATGAAAGTGAAAAAGTGAAAAATGAAGTCGCTCAGTCGTGTCTGACTCTTCACAACCCCATGGACTACAGCCCACCAGGTTCCTCCATCCATGGGATTTTCCATGGAGTGGGTTGCCATTGCCTTCTCCAAATAATCTTAAGTATGATACAAACCTAGAACACTTATTAGAATAAATCAGCTGGTGGATGGATTTGGATCACTATGTTAGCTTGTAGAAAGTAGCCTTGGACGCTTTTGCACTTCATTTATTTTTTTGTACATTGGGAAGAAAGTGTAAATGAGGTCTCTGGTCAAGTCTTATAACAGTAGAAAATCTCAGAGAAGCAAAGTCAAGAATTCTGACTTAATTAACATTTGTATGATCTATTGGTACAACATTTAGAACTGCTAGGTTTGCAAGTTATCAGAACCTTGGAGAGCTCCAAGCAAAGGAGTGGGGTTGGTGCTTGGGTTGCCTCTGAACTTTGAAATGTACTAGTTTGTCATTAACTTACTT
>NW_011499042.1:0-524 GCF_000754665.1 Bison bison bison | reverse complement strand
CCGTATTCCATACAGATAGGAGCATAGAGTGCACAGAGAAATGGCCGGAAGTCCCGAGAGCAATCCAAATTCACCATAGGGTGGAATGGCTGGAAAAAGTTCAAATCAAATCATTAGATGAAGAGTTGTATACAAGTTAAAGTTTCCTTCATATATAATATGGCAATATTCTTGCTTTTTCTGTTTTAGAAGACTTCTGAAGGCAATTAAAATTTTCTGAAGGGAAGCTTTCTTTTTTTCAACAAAACCCTCTTCACCCAGAATCACCTAGAGATTCTGATATGGTTAAGTATGAGATGTATTGCAGAATCCATATGGATATTTTAATTATTACAGGTGATATTAATGAAAAGGCTTGGCTAAGAACGATAAATAACAATACAGTCCATTTTACAAAGAAAAATCCACAAAAGATACGTGTCAAATGCTCAGAAACCTAATTACTGCTTGGTAATGGGATTACAAGAGATTTCAATTTTCTTTTTCTTATGTACTTCAATTTCTGTATTTTTGTCAACTAACAT
>NW_011499041.1:0-532 GCF_000754665.1 Bison bison bison | reverse complement strand
CTTAATTAGGTTCCTTTTTTTATTATTTGTTTTTATTCCTTTACTCTAGGCAATGGGTCATAGAGGATCTTGCTGTGTCTTATTTTAGAGTGGTTATACCTATGTTTTACTCTAAGGGTTTTATATTTTCTGGTCTTACATTTACATCTGTAATCCATTTTGAGTTATTTTGAACATGATGTTAGATACTGTTCTAGTTTCTACACATAGCTGTCCAGTTTTCCCAGTAACACTTTTTGAAGAAAATATATTTTTCGGTTGCATATTTTTGCCTCCATTGTCAAAGATAATGGGTGCATGAATTTATCTTTGGACTTTATATTTTGTTCCATTGGTCTGTATTTCTATGTTTGTGCAAGTTTCATACTCTCTTGATATCTTTGTGGTGTAGTCTTATCAGAAAGTTTGACTCTTCTAGTTCCATTCTTCTTTCTCAAAATTGCTTTGTCTCTTCAAAGTCTTATGTGTTTCCATGCAAATCATAAAATAATTTGTTCTAGTTTTATGAAAAATATTGTAGGTATTGCATTGA
>NW_011499040.1:0-513 GCF_000754665.1 Bison bison bison | reverse complement strand
TTTTGTACCTTGTACTTTCTTTATAATTTTCGTCGTACCTTGTTTGTTTTTGTTTGTTCGTTTTTTCTTCTTCTTTCTTTTCCTTCTTCTTTCTTTTTAACTATCGTATTTTTGAAATTCCAAACTCTACTCTAGATTTTTAATTTTCGCTTTCTGGTATTAGTTATCAATTTTGTACCTGTACTTTCTTTATAATTTTCGCGACCTTGTTTGTTTTTGTTTGTTCGTTCCTTCTCTCTTTCTTTTCCTTCTTCTTTTCTTTAACGTCGTATTTTTGAAATTCCAAACTCTACTCTAGATTTTTAATTTTTGCTTTTATGTATTTGTTACCAATTTTGTACCTTTAAGGACCCAATCTTCAGGACCCATTTTTCACTAGGGAGTGAGATTACTGGCTTGACTGCTCTCTCTCCCTTTGGACCCTCCTTTTTCTCCACCAGGTCGCCTGTGTCTCCTCCCTAACCCCTCTCTACTCTACCCAACTCTGTGAATTTCTGTGTATTCCAGACGGTG
>NW_011499039.1:0-526 GCF_000754665.1 Bison bison bison | reverse complement strand
CCATATGTGACTACTGGAAAAAACCATAGCTTTGTCTAGCTGGACCTTGTTGGCAAAGTAATGTCTCTGCTTTTTAATATGCTGTCTAGGTTTGTCATAACTTCCTTCCAAGGACCAACGTTTTTAATTTCATGGCTGCAGTCACCATCTGCGGTGATTCTGGAACCCCCAAAAGTAAAGTCTGTCACTGTTTCCATTGCTTCTTTTAGAAAAGGCAAATATACTTATGGACTTGTAAATCCATAAGTCATGTGGAGTCAAAGAAAGGCTTTTAACCATGGAAATTACACAAAACAGATTACAGTGGAATCCTCAAGGAACTGTGCAGAGGACTTGGAGAAGTAAGCCCAGAGGCAGGAGAACTGTTAGAAGACCCAAGACCAGGTCGTAGATGAGGCCCTCGATTAAGGCAGTGTCTTTAGGGACAGAGAAGGGATAATGGATTTGGTAGATATTTTGGACAAATAGCTAAATCAAGATGTACCACATTCTTGAGTAAATATTTGAACTTGACGCTGTGCTACAA
>NW_011499038.1:0-555 GCF_000754665.1 Bison bison bison | reverse complement strand
CAAGAAACAAAAGGGAGAAAAAATACAAATACAATAAAAATTAGAAAATGAAAAATAGGAGAGATACACAACAGACAACACAGAAATACAAAGGATCATAAGAGACTACCAGCAACAATTATATGCCATAAAATTGGACAACGTGGAAGAAATGGACAAATTCTTGAAAAGTACAACTTTCCAAAACTCGACCAGGAAGAAATAGAAAATCTTAACAGACCCATCACAAGCACGGAAATTGAAACTGTAATCAAAAATCTTCCAGCAAACAAAAGCCCAGGTCCAGACGGCTTCACAGCTGAATTCTACCAAAAATTTAGAGACGAGCTAACACCTATCCTACTCAAACTCTTCCAGAAAATTGCAGAGGAAGGTAAACTTCCAAACTCATTCTATGAGGCCACCATCACCCTAATACCAAAACCTGACAAAGATCCCACAAAAAAAGAAAACTACAGGCCAATATCACTGATGAACATAGATGCAAAAATCCTTAACAAAATTCTAGCAATCAGAATCCAACAACACATTAAAAAGATCATACACCATGACCAA
>NW_011499037.1:0-528 GCF_000754665.1 Bison bison bison | reverse complement strand
ACTACGTTTGGGTCAGAAACACACAATTTTTATTGTGATTTACAGATCAAGAGGCATAACCACCGTGACCCAAAATATTCTTCTCTCTGTCCCACTCCTCATGCAAGCCCTGGCTGATTAAATTACTGAAATTTATATGACTGAAGCCTGTATTTCTGAAAATGTAATTCTTTGCATATTGGTCTCCTTGCTAGAAAGCACCATGAGGCCAGGAATTATATATTTTCATTTTTCTTAAAAAAATGTTTTGTAAAGGCCTAGCACATGGAATTTTTAAACTAATGTTTATTAACAAATGGATAGAATTTGTGTGTTCTGATTTGCGACATGACACCGAAGAAATATATAACCTTGGTCAAATTTCTTCATATCTCTAAGCATCTAATTCTGTGTCTCAAAGACAAAAGAACTTTTACTAAATGATTTTGGGAGTTTCTTTTCACACCAGCATTCTAAAATACTTTTTCTTGTTTCAAGATGCCTGTGGTTTGGTTTTACCCAAATTTGATTATACCACAAGGGAAACAG
>NW_011499036.1:0-505 GCF_000754665.1 Bison bison bison | reverse complement strand
TCACACCTCACTCTCTTGCCTTCGATCCAAATGTCCATTCCTTCTCTGTCCCCTTGGCAGGTTTCATCTCTTCTCCAAACAGTAAAATTTGGAATTCCATTAAGTCCTCAGCCCTCTTTCTTCCTACTGTATTCCATTCTAAACTTCTTCAACATTCACACCTTCAATAACTACCTAGAAGCCATCAACTCAAATACTTAGATCTCACCAGCCACACCCATTCTTTGGGATCCAGGCTCATGCATTCAACTTCCTTTTTACTGTTGTCTCCTTGGTTAAATCAGTGAATATTTTTTGAGAGCCTATTATGTTCTGAATGTGTTTTTGGATATTTAAAAGGTCTCCAAACCTCTTATCCAAACTCAATCTATGATTTCTCACTCCTTTCCCTAACCCTTTCATTTTCCCTTGTTCCCTTCTCTAGTGAGAGGTTTCAACACCATCCATCCAATCTCACAACCAAGAGCCTAGGAGATCTTTGGTTCCCTTTCTTATGGCTCCCTTT
>NW_011499035.1:0-532 GCF_000754665.1 Bison bison bison | reverse complement strand
GAGAGGCAAGCGGAGTTCCATGCCTCAACCCAAGACGAGGCCTGACTCTCCTGTCCCCAGTCTGCAGGGACCCTGCGATCGGAGTCTGAAATCACAGGAACCCTGAGGTTCCTGCCTCAACTGGCATGAGGCCCTCTTCCAATGCACCAAACCCCGTGGAGTCCCGAGAGGCCCCCCCCACCTCCAATTTCCCTGACTTCTCAGAGCCACCATGAGAAGCCCCCTGAGGTCACCTTCACAAGTCGAGGGAAGCCAGGGTTTCCTGCCTCAACCCGAGAAAGACCTCGAGAGACCTTCTTCAACACGTCTCGAGGCCAGGTTCCCCTACCATGACTCGAGAGCAATGACGCGCTCCCCCTCGCCACTCGCATGGAGACCCGACTTCACTGGTGCCCCACGAGAGGCTCACTGACCTCGCCGTCGTACCTCGTGAGAAACCGCACCCTGTGGCCGCCGCTCGAAAACCACCCCGAGACTCCCCCGTCATCGCGGAGATGAGGGCCTTCGTCTCCTGCATGGCCTAGAGGCCAAC
>NW_011499034.1:0-507 GCF_000754665.1 Bison bison bison | reverse complement strand
GCCTCCGCCGCGGCCCGCCGAGCCCCTCCGCCATTCGCATTCCGGCTTCCCACGGACACCCGACGACCGGCCAGTCCCGTCTCCATCTGGGGCTCCTTTGGCTTGCCTCAGGCAATCCCGGGGCTTGCACCGACTCCAGCCAGAGCCCGGCCCCGCCCACCCCCTGCCTCGCAGGCGATCGCGCATGCGCGTGTGCGCGCGCACGCACAGATAGATGTGCCCAAACGGGGCATCTATCTTGTTCACTTATACCGTGGGTGGATCTATGCCTGGGAGTCGGACTGCTGAACCATAGGCTACTTCCACTTTTAGTTCCTCCGGGAACCTCCATATTCTTTTCCATACCGGCTCTCCCCACGCCCATTCCTACTCACCGTGGAGGAGAGTTCCCTTTGCTCCACATCTTCTCCAGCACTGGTTATTGACAGACATCGCAGTGAGGCCCAATCGGACTCATGTGAAGTGGTCCCTCCTTGGAGTTTGGAGTTGAGCCTCTCCAATCATTAG
>NW_011499033.1:0-522 GCF_000754665.1 Bison bison bison | reverse complement strand
GTGGTTCCCCCGTCACCGCAAGATGTAGCCCTGTGCCGCTACAGCGTCTCAGGAGAAGTCCCACTTTAGGAATTGGAGTTCGAAACGGTACTTGTCACCCTTGATGCGACCCACAAAGCGCCCCGACCATCCCGGTCTCCCTCGAGAGGAACACCGAAGTTTTCCGGCACCACTTCCTCTGAGCCTCTTCTACCCTCCTGATCTGGACAGGAGGGTCGACTCCTCTGCTTTGTCTGGAAGGGGTTCCCGACCTTCCGGTCGCACCTCAGGATGAGGCCGGTCTCACGACGACATTCCAGACGTGGCCTCGTGGGTGGTTCCACATTCCGAAGGACCCCGATTTCCCAGTCCCCTCTTGATAAGAACCCGATGCCCGGACACCTCTTCGAACTCCACCCTGTGAATGAAATCAACCCGAAGGGGTAGTGACTCGCCCGTGCATCGTCGGGAAAAAACCCCCAGGTTCCAAATACCGCTCGTCAAGTGGCCTGTCTCCCCGGGAACACCTCGAGAGGCAAGCGG
>NW_011499032.1:0-512 GCF_000754665.1 Bison bison bison | reverse complement strand
TACTAAGTTTCTAGGGTGCAATTCGTGGACCCTTCCTTTCCCATCCCAGCAGGTGGTCAAGGGCCCGCTGGCCTCCAAAGTGCCAGAAGCAGGGCTGGGCCACCCGGCCAGAGTTCAGGGTTCTGGCCCTTGGACTTGCAGCGGACACTAGGCTGCTTGGGAAAACCGCGCGGCTCTGACCTTTCAGCAAAGGGGTGGAGCGGTAAAGGCCTTGAGCCCAAAGGCGAGGCCTTTCTGCGACCGCCAGGTTGTGCCGACAGAGGGCGGACTACGTGGTTCTCTGCTCCACGCAGTCCCAGTTCCCTGACCTGTGGTCCGCACCCCTCCGCTGCGCCCACTGGATGCCGATCCTTGGGGACCCAGGAGCGCACGCAGTGGGCGTTCCCAGCCGCCACGGCGACCCCCGAGAGGACAACGGGGAAGCCCTCCCCCACCCCCGCCAGGAGCCGACCCCCGCCCCGCTCCGCCCCGCCCCTGCCATGCTCCCGGTGCCTTCCCAGCCGCAGTGGGGA
>NW_011499031.1:0-541 GCF_000754665.1 Bison bison bison | reverse complement strand
ACACTTCTAAGGCTGACATCAACCCATCCCGCCTCTAAAACCAACCAACCCCAAATACACTCTTCCCAACCATCTATAAAAGCCCAACAGTTTGCTTTGCTTAGAGAAATTTGCATGATCAATATGGCTCTTCCTTTACTTAAGAAATATTTTCAGGACTTCCCTGGTGGCCTAGTGGTTAAGAATCTGCCTGCAAATGCAGGGGACACGGGTTCTATCCCTGGTTTGGGAGGATCCCACATGCCATGAAGCAACTAAGCCCTTGTGCTGTAACTACTGAGCCTGAGCCCATGAACCTCAACAAGAGAAGCGCCTACAATGAGGAGCCCATGTGCCAAAACTAAAGAAAACCTGTGCACACCAACGAAGACCCAGCACAGCCAAAAATAAAAAATAAATAAAAAATATTTTCCGATTTTGAGCAGTGGTCTTCTCCTTTGATAAGTCTGGAGGTTCCAATGAAATTACTTGAAAGCCCTCAATCCAACAGACAGAGAAGGTGATGGCACCCACCCCAGTACTCTTGCCTCGAAAATCCCAT
>NW_011499030.1:0-505 GCF_000754665.1 Bison bison bison | reverse complement strand
ACAGAGTCCAAAAGACTGTTCTACACATAGTGTCTCTTTTGCTGTCTCGTACACAGGTTATTGTTTACCATCTTTCTAAATTCCATATATATGCGTTAGTATACTGTATTGTATGTTTTTCTTTCTGGCTTACTTCAGTCTGTATAATAGGCTCCAGTTTCATCCACCTCATTAGAACTGATTCAAATGTATTCTCTTTAATGGCTGAGTAATACTCCATTGTGTATATGTACCACAGCTTTCTTATCCATTCATCTGCTGATGGACATCTAGGTTGCTTCCATGTCCTGGCTATTGTAAACAGTGCTGTGATGAACATTGGGGTACACGTGTCTCTTTCCCTTCTGGTTTCCTCAGTGTGTATGCCTAGCAGTGGGATTGTTGGATCATAAGGCAGTTCTATGTCCAGTTTTTTAAGGAATCTCCACACTGTTCTCCATAGTGGCTGTACTAGTTTGCATTTCCACCAACAGTGTAAGAGAGTTCCCTTTTCTCCACACCCTCT
>NW_011499029.1:0-522 GCF_000754665.1 Bison bison bison | reverse complement strand
CCGGACGATGCACGGGCGAGTCACTGCCCCTTCGTGTTGACTTCATTCACAGGGTGGAGTTCGGAGAGGTGTCCGGGCGATCGGGTCTTACCAAGAGGGACCGGGAAATCGGGGTGCTTCGCAATGTGGAAGCACCCACGAGGCCACGTCTGGAATGTCGTCGTGAGACCGGCCTCATCCTGAGGTGCGACCGGAAGGTCGGGAACCCCTTCCAGACAAAGCAGGGGAGTCGACCCTCCTGTGGAGATCAGGAGGGTAGAAGGGGCTCAGAGGAAGTGGTGCCGGAAAACCTCGGTGTTCCTCTCCAGGGAGACCGGGATGCCGGGGAACTTTGTGGGGGCGCATCAAGGGTGCCAAGTACCGTTTCGACCTCCAATTCCTAACGTGGGACTTCTCCTGAGACGCTGTAGCGGGAAAGGGCTTCATCTTGCGATGACGGGGGAACCACGTGGTTTTTCTCGAGTTGCGGCGGGATTCTCGAGTTACGACGGGGAATTCGGGATGCCTCTTGTGTTGGCCCAG
>NW_011499028.1:0-507 GCF_000754665.1 Bison bison bison | reverse complement strand
CCTGTCCCCAAGTCTGCAGGGACCCTGGGATCGGAGTACTGAAATCACGAGGAACCCTGAGGTTCCTGCCTCAACTGGAGATCGAGGCCCTCTTCCAATGCACCAAACCCAGTGGACGTGCCGAGAGGGCCCTCCCACCTCCAGTTTCCCTGACTTCTCAGAGCCACCATGAGAAGCCCCCTGAGGTCACCTGCACAAGTCAAGGGAAGCCAGGGTTTCTGCCTCAACCCGAGAAAGACCTCGAGAGACCTTCTTCAACACGTCTCGAGGCCAGATTCCCCTACCATGACTCGAGAGCAACGACGCGCTCCCCCTCGCCACTCGCATGGAGACCCGACTTCCCTGGCGCTCCACGAGAGGCTCACTGACCTCGCCGTCGTACCTAGGGAGAAACCGCACACTGTGGCCGCCGCTCGAGAACAACCCCGAGCCTCCCCCGTCATCGCGACTTGAGGGCCTTCGTCTCCTGTATGGCCTAGAGACCAATCTCTCGACCTCTCTCCAAAC
>NW_011499027.1:0-536 GCF_000754665.1 Bison bison bison | reverse complement strand
CCATTTGGGAATGATTAAGGTCTTATTGCTTCTGTCTTGGATATGAAAGACTTGAAACACATCAGTTTGATGTAACCAGGGTTGAATGACAACTCTATGCATGTAGTTAGCAAAGTTCATTGAGAAGGAAAGAGGAGCACTGAATTTCAGGAAAGTTAAACTGTAAGAATTGAGGACCTTGATTGAATTTGATAGCTCTTAATGGGAAACTGTACTGAACTGGCGAAAAAAAAAGAAAAAGCAATGAGATCTGATGAAAAGGATCAAACTCAAATTTAGTTTTTAAAAATACCTCAGAATTAATCTTGCCCATTTAATTCAGGCAATAGTAGAAATCATTTTACATAATAAAGGGGGACAATGCCAGAAATAGCAGGGTGGAATTTCAGAAGCAGAATTAGAGGAGGACCACAGGGAGAAGCTAATTTGCTTTTCTGCTTCAAAATATTTCCCACAATCATATTTTGGGGTCTATTTGATCCTTTTACAGTAAAGGTAGAGTGGGGCTTTCTAAGGAAGATTTCTGGATGGAGCTT
>NW_011499026.1:0-504 GCF_000754665.1 Bison bison bison | reverse complement strand
CGGTAAAAAAGTTTTAATTAAAATAATACTGCATTGTTGAGCCAAAGTTTGCTACAAGTTTCCTTATCCCTTACCAATGTGTGCCTGGGAGTGCATTAGTTAATAAATTAGAATGTAGAAAAACAAGCAGTAGCCTTGGCATTAGCAACATAAGACCCTTCAGTTATAAGTTCTTCTTTGTTGTAACCCACTGCACCTTTGCTCCATAAGAATGTAACTTTGTTTTCTGAGGGGGACACAGATTAGAAAAATAAAGAAAAAACACTTTAAGGGAAAAACAAGTTTTCTGGTTGACCAGCCTTTATCAGGAAAGAGTCATAAAATGTTAGCAGACCACAGGGCCAGAAGATAATGTACATAACATAAGACCCTTGTAAATGGAAAGGTATGCAGGAAATGTCCTGGTTTCGATAAAGGTAAAACTGATGGAATGTTGAGCTGACTCTGTATGACCCTGCATCTTTCATTTCTGGAAATGTGTAACTCAGGGTATAAAAGCTCCTT
>NW_011499025.1:0-547 GCF_000754665.1 Bison bison bison | reverse complement strand
GGAAACGACCACAATAAAGAGAACTCCACAAACTGCCAGAATACAGAAAGGAACTCCCAAACTCAGCAATTTAAACAAGATGAACAGACAGAGGAATACCCAGCAGATAAAGGAACAGGATAAATGCCACCAAACCAAACAAAAGAGGAAGAGATAGGGAATCTACCTGATAAAGAATTCCGAATAATGATAGTGAAATTGATCCAAAATCTTGAAATTAAAATGGAATCACAGATAAATAGCCTGGAGACAAGGATTGAGAAGATGAAAGAAAGGTTTAACAAGGACCTAGAAGAAATAAAAAAGAGTCAATATATAATGAATAATGCAATAAATGAAATTAAAAACACTCTGGAGGCAACAAATAGTAGAATAACAGAGGCAGAAGATAGGATTAGTGAATTAGAAGATAGAATGGTAGAAATAAATGAATCAGAGAGGATAAAAGAAAAACGAATTAAAAGAAATGAGGACAATCTCAGAGACCTCCAGGACAATATTAAACGCTACAACATTCGAATCATAGGGGTTCCAGAAGAAGAAGACA
>NW_011499024.1:0-541 GCF_000754665.1 Bison bison bison | reverse complement strand
GGAGTGCAATCAATGACACAAATTTCTTTTGTTACATCAGCACCCTAAATATGGCCATGATCTCTCTATAACCACAGGACAGTTGCTGCATGAGATTTATGAAACATTGCCACATCCAGGGAAGACGAAAACAGGCATTTTTCCCATGTGTCTTTTTGGGGAAAAACTTTTTTTCATAAAATTACAAGTGAATTTTCCCTTTGATCCTAAGTTTCCAGAATTAGATCAGTATCAAAGAGGTTATGGGGCGGGGCAGGGTGGGAAATCCCAAATTTGGGATTCTTCAGAGATAGATGAAATCTGTCATTAAATAATGTAGTGGGGTAGTTGGTCCTGACCTAATAGAAGACTGTGTATTTCAAAGCACATACCATTACTCATCTTGAGGGCTACCAAAACCTAAAATATTATCATCAGTAATGGTGTTTAAAAGATGTGTTAAACTTTCACCAAGTCAGTTGCAGACATTTAGAGCTTAACTATTAAATGTACTTTTAGTGTGGTATCTATATCTTTTTTATGAACCCAGTAGAAGTCTATA
>NW_011499023.1:0-504 GCF_000754665.1 Bison bison bison | reverse complement strand
CTTGACATTCTTAATATCTAAATTTAAGATTTATCTCAGTCAAAAATTACAGCCTAAGGCAAAAATAGTCAAAAGTCCAAGAGTCCTTAGAAGTAAATGAGAATATGGCATAACAGATGAAAGCAAGAAGGACTCGACATAATGTACTTTTCATAAGAATTTTAGATCTTCAGAGGAATTCTCACTGAACTGAATTAAAATGCAAGCTTTAGTTTAAAATGCAAACCTTTTTTGGTATTATGTTTCTATGTTGAGACTGAAATGTTATTATGTATGTGTGAGATATTAAGCAATACTGTGTAGCTATTAAAATCATATTTTAAAATCATATTTTCAAAACCTTTAATGACGTTTATAAGCACTTATAGTGGAAAAATAGCTAGGAATAGAAGATGATCCCATATAGCTTTAGATGACAGTACAAATGTGTTGAATGATAGTTTTTAGATTGTATTTATTAATTTTTAATTGAAGGATAACTGCTTTACATTGTTTGGTTTGTTT
>NW_011499022.1:0-505 GCF_000754665.1 Bison bison bison | reverse complement strand
GGCTTCTGGACACAAGCCTAGATGAGGTCTATTGGCCCTGCAGTCACTCGAGAGCAATCCCCAGCTTTCCTTCGCAACTCGAATGGAAGATTGGACTTCCCTGGGCCAACACAAGAGGCATCCCGAATTCCCCGTCGTAACTCGAGAATCCCGCCGCAACTCGAGAAAAACCACGTGGTTCCCCCGTCATCGCAAGATGAAGCCCTTTCCCGCTACAGCGTCTCAGGAGAAGTCCCACGTTAGGAATTGGAGGTCGAAACGGTACTTGGCACCCTTGATGTCGCCCCACAAAGTTCCCCGGCATCCCGGTCTCCCTGGAGAGGAACACCGAGGTTTTCCGGCACCACTTCCTCTGAGCCCCTTCTACCCTCCTGATCTCCACAGGAGGGTCGACTCCCCTGCTTTGTCTGGAAGGGGTTCCCGACCTTCCGGTCGCACCTCAGGATGAGGCCGGTCTCACGACGACATTCCAGACGTGGCCTCGTGGGTGCTTCCACATTGCGAA
>NW_011499021.1:0-520 GCF_000754665.1 Bison bison bison | reverse complement strand
CCTGGGTTAAAGATCCAATGCTGATGCTTGCTATGTAACGGTAGAGAGGGGGCGTTCCCACGTGGCACAGTGGTAAGGAATCCGCCTGCCAATGCAGGAGACGCAAGAGATGTGGGTTCAATCTCTGGGTCAGGAAGATCCCCTGGAGAGAAAACGGCAACCCACTTCAGCATTCTTGCCTGGGAAATCCCATAAACAGAGGAACCTAGCCGGCTACAGCCCAAGGGGTCACAAAGAGTCCGACACAAATGAGCACAGCAGCACGTGGGCAGAGTATGTTGCAGCCCTACACGTCAGCTTCCTCATGTGAAAAACGCAAATATTAAAAAAAAAAAAATTCTGACCCTCTTGTGAGGATTAAAAGTGATTCTGTGTGCAGAATCCTTAGTTCCTAATACATACTGAAGGCTCAATAAATGCTATTTATTACCATTGGCAGTAGTAGTGGTAGAAGAATTTAGGAGAGCAAAAAAGAATAGGCTTGGTGAGGGTAACACTTTGAGCGCTGTTGGGTCCTGGG
>NW_011499020.1:0-532 GCF_000754665.1 Bison bison bison | reverse complement strand
TTAAAGTGTCACATGCTCAGAATGGAAATGAAGCATTCTGTTTTGGTCCTAGAGGGTTTTCTTTGGGGGAGGTGAGGATGGGATATAAGGCATAATTAATCCTTTGGGGAAGAGGCAACAATAGTACTTGAGCCCTGAGGCCTGCCTAATGCCCCAGCATTCAGGCTTCTACCTGGCTACTTAAGTGGAGTATGTTAGGTGGGTTCTGGTGCTCTCAGGACCTGGGACTGAAGCTTGTAGGGGTCAGACCCTACTCTGCAGCTCCCCATAAGGTTCCTTCCCTGCGTGCTGACCCCCTCCCCTAGGTGCAGCCCTAACATGTGTGAGCATGACGGTCGCTGCTACCAGTCTTGGGATGACTTCATCTGCTACTGTGAACTGACAGGCTACAAGGGGGAGACCTGCCACCAGCGTAAGCCAGTTGGAGTGTGGGGGAGAGTCTGGGGGAGAGTCAGGAAGTTTCTGGGGATCGTGAGGCCGCTAAAGATGGTGGGGCTGGCCCTTCTAGCCCCCAACCCCATAACTACCTTTT
>NW_011499019.1:0-543 GCF_000754665.1 Bison bison bison | reverse complement strand
ACAGGAGAGTCAGGCCTCGTCTTGGGTTGAGGCATGGAACTCCGCTTGCCTCTCGAGGTGTCCCCGGGGAGAGAGGCCACTTGTCGAGCGGTATTTGGAACCTGGGGGTCTTCTCCGGACGATGCACGGGCGAGTCACTGCCCTTCGTGTTGACTTCATTCACAGGGTGGAGTTCGGAGAGGTGTCCGGGCATCGGGTTCTTACCAAGAGGGGACCGGGAAATCGGGGTGCTTCGCAATGTGGAAGAACCCACGAGGCCACGTCTGGAATGTCGTCGTGAGACCGGCCTCATCCTGAGGTGCGACCGGAAGGTCGGGAACCCCTTCCAGACAAAGCAGGGGAGTCGACCCTCCTGTGGAGATCAGGAGGGCAGAAGGGGCTAAGAGGAAGTGGTGCCGCAAAACCTCGGTGTTCCTCTCCAGGGAGACCGGGATGCCGGGGAACTTTGTGGGGGCGCATCAAGGGTGCCAAGTACCGTTTTAACCTCCAATTCCTAACGTGGGACTTCTCCTGAGACGCTGTAGCGGGAAAGGGCTTCATCTT
>NW_011499018.1:0-513 GCF_000754665.1 Bison bison bison | reverse complement strand
GGGGCTGCAAGAGTTGGACACAACTTAGCAACAACTCAACAACCTAAGGTTACTCAACATGCTTAGTCTAAAAGCAGTTAAATATTTTAAAAACAAGCATCTTCCAGAGTATCTTCAAACAGAAATACTTTTAAAAGAAACAAAATCAGGAACCCTAGATTCTATTACTAAATTTTCTACTAAACAGATACGGGGTTAATAGACAGGAAGCCTAGCATGATGCAACCCTGGGGTTGCAAAGAGTCAGACACAACTGAGAGACTGACCCACAAAAACCAGATACTGAACAGACTATATAATTACTCTGGACCTCATTTTCTTCATCTCTAAGATTGTCCAGCTAAGTTATTGTCACTTTCTCTCTAAAATTCCATTTGACTCTAGCTTTAGAAATTTGCATAAGTATTTCTGATTTTAGCATCCTAATATGGAATACAGGCCTCTTTATGACATACGTTTTCATATTTATCTCTTGTATTAATTCTAATTGCTTGGTTATGCAGTCTGCTTGAA
>NW_011499017.1:0-506 GCF_000754665.1 Bison bison bison | reverse complement strand
TAGCCCGCCAGGCTGCTCTGTCCATGGAATTTGCAGACAGATACAGGAGTGGGTTGTACATTTCTTTCCCAATTAATCTCTTATCAGGTATCTAATTTGAAATAGTTTCTCCCACTCTATGGGTTGCCTTTCACTCTGTCCAAACTATGTTTTGTCTCTAAGGTCCTATCACCCTGAATGTGCCTGATCTTATCATATTGTTCTTTGATACAACAAAAGTTTTTAATCTTGATGAAGTTAATTTATCTGTTTTTTTCTTTGTTGCCTGAGCTTTTAGTGTCATATCTAAGTAATTGTAGCCCAATCCAGTATCATGAAACTTTTCCTCTGTCGTTGTTCAGTCACTCAGTTATGTCTGACTCCGCAACCCCATGGATTACAGCACACCAAAGTCCTTGTCCTTCACTATGTCCCCGGAGTTTGCTCAGATTCATGTCCATTGAGTTGGTGATGGCTATCTGATCATCTTATCCTCTGCTGCCCTCTTCTCCTGCCTTCAATCTTTT
>NW_011499016.1:0-564 GCF_000754665.1 Bison bison bison | reverse complement strand
CCGGAAAAACTGCCCCTTCGTGTGGACTTCATTCACAGGGTGGAGTTCGGAGAGGTGTCCGGGCATCGGGTTCTTCTCGAAGAGGGGACCGGGACATCGGGGGTCCTACGGAACGTGGAACCACCCACGAGGCCACGTCTGGAATGTCTTCGTGAGACCGGCCTCATCCTGAGGTGCGACCGGAAGGTGGGAACCCCTTCCAGACAAAGCAGGGGAGTCGACCCTCCTGTCCAGATCAGGAGGGGAGAAAGGGCTCAGACGAGGGGGTGCCGGAAAACCTCAGTGTTCCTCTCGAGGGAGACCGGGATTTCGGGGAACTTTGTGGGTCGCATCAAGGGTGCCAAGTGCCCTTTCGACCTCCAATTCCTAACGTGGGACTTCTCCTGAGACGCTGTAGCGGGAAAGGGCTTCATCTTGCGATGACGGGGCAGCCACGTGGTTTTTCTCGAGTTACGGCGGGATTCTCGAGTTACGACGGGGAATTCAGGATGCCTCTTGTGTTGGCCCAGGCAAGTCCGATCTTCCACTCGAGTTGCGAAGGAAAGCTGGGGATTGCTCTCGAGT
>NW_011499015.1:0-533 GCF_000754665.1 Bison bison bison | reverse complement strand
GTATTACAAATAGGCAAAAAAATACACTCAGAAAAGTATGCAGTCTATTGCATAGACTCCTAAATTTTTTTAAACAGGAGGGGGGTCAATTTTTTCAACTTCCTAATGTTCCCGATAGTGACACAAAACTCTAAAATGCTAAATTGACTTGACTGGCAATATAGACACCACGTCTGCAAAACTCCTGACTGTATGTTACTCAAATGCTTAACCATGATTTTTTTATTTTAACTTTTTTTACTATTCTTTCCTTATTTACTTTTAAAATTTGTTTTGATTTTAATTGGAGGATAATTGCTTTACAGTGTTATATTGGTCGCTTGACCACTACTACTGACAGGATAATATGAAAAACATAGTTACATTAATCTAAACTGATGAAAACTGGAAGAAAGAAGTCAAAACTTTAGGTCATAGAATAGGGCAGTCTTCTAAGATAAGCAAACCCAGCTGTTTGATCACCAGGGATCTACATTCCTGTTTTTGGTAACTGTCTTAACTGGACTCCCCACAAAACTCCACCTATAACTCAC
>NW_011499014.1:0-527 GCF_000754665.1 Bison bison bison | reverse complement strand
TCTGCAGGAGAAGGCACCTCTTTTGGATAAAAATACATAAACTATTTTAGATGATGTGGCAAATGTGAGTAATTTTTCCCATTGCTAGGAGTTCTCCATACATTTGAAATTACTGGAAAGTAAATTATGTTTCAAAACAACCATGTCAATACCACAAAAGAAGTTCAGAGTAGATAGGCATGAAACTTTCTTATACAGGCCAAGACTTACCCAGACGAAGTTCAAGGGAAGCTGTGATGCTCACTGCCCTTGAAGGAGTCCACATGGAATGAAGAACTACTGTGGAAAGTCTACTAGTAACCACCATGTCTTGGGTCCTCTGGATGACCTATTGCAGGAGAAACATATTTAACAAATAAAATGTTTCACATAACTTCACAAAAAGTTGTTAGACTACATTCAGTAAAGCTGAATCATTTCGGATCAATTTACAATCATATAAAATACTATCATTTACAATCCCAATCAATATACAAAAATCACTTGCATTTCTATACACTAAAAACAATCAGAAACAAAAATTAAGA
>NW_011499013.1:0-547 GCF_000754665.1 Bison bison bison | reverse complement strand
ACCACATCATTTACAATTTTTACACGTTCTAATTATCGGTCCAAAACACCAAACTTGTACTGCACACGGTCCCCATGGAAAGGCCCCCTCAGCAGGACAGCCACAGATGCTGCCATGAAAGGGCAGCAGGTGCCTCCTCCCTGTTTCTGCCTGGGCGGCCACCGGGTTTTGAAACCCATGCACCCTACAAGTTTTTGGGTGCAATTCGTGGACCCTTCCCTTTCCCATCCCAGCAGGTGGTCAAGGGCCCGCTGGCCTCCAAAGTGCCAGAAGCAGGGCTGGGCCAGCCGGCCAGAGTTCAGGGTTCTGGCCCTTGGACTTGCAGCGGACACTAGGCTGCTTGGGAAAACCGCGCGGCTCTGACCTTTCAGCAAAGGGGTGGAGCGGTCAAGGCCTTGAGCCCAAAGGCGAGGCCTTTCTGCGACCGCCAGGTTGTGCCGACAGAGGGCGGACTACGTGGTTCCCTGCTCCACGCAGTCCCAGTTCCCTGACCTGTGGTCCGCACCCCTCCGCCGCGCCCACTGGATGCCGATCCTTGGGGACCCAG
>NW_011499012.1:0-513 GCF_000754665.1 Bison bison bison | reverse complement strand
AAGCAGCTTTGGCAATTCGCAGACTCCTGAGCCTAAGAGCTTTATCTTCAAAGTGACAGGAGCTAGAACTGGAATACCCTGTTAAGATTCCTTTGACTCACTCAAGTTCAGATATACACTGATATGGTGGGTGGGAATTTTTGTGATTATATTGTTCATTTTCAAAAAGGCCTTCCCTTCTATTATCAAAGAAAGAGATTATATTAATACCTTTTGTCATTCTCCTGGCTGGTTACAAGTCTTTCTTACTCTTTTCACTTCCTTGATAGTATTGTTCTCATATCCTGTCTTTTTTTATTCCTTTCTGATTTTCTTCTGTTGCAGTTTGAGTTCCCTAGGATGCAAACTCAGATGGAAATTAGTGCACTGGAAATTTCTCAGAAAGTGCCCTTGGGATCAATCAAGCCCTGGGGAGTGGAAGGAAGAAACCAACTCTGGGCAGAGGGGAGGTTAGGCTGTCTTGTAGTTTTGGTGGAAGTCTGACCCCTGGAGGCTCTAAAGCTGGGATGGCGT
>NW_011499011.1:0-554 GCF_000754665.1 Bison bison bison | reverse complement strand
GGTGTTCCCCGGGGAGACAGGCCACTTGTCGAGCGGTATTTGGAACCTGTGGGTCTTCTCCCGACGATGCACGGGCGAGTCACTGCCCTTCGTGTTGACTTCATTTACAGGGTGGAGTTCGAAGAGGTGTCCGGGCATCGGGTCCTTCTCAAGAGGGACCGGGAAATCGGGGTCCTTCGGAATCTGGAAGCACCCACGAGGCCACGTCTGGAATGTCGTCGTGAGACTGGCCTCATCCTGAGGTGCGACCGGAAGGTCGGGAACCCCTTCCAGACAAAGCAGGGGAGTCGACCCTCCTGTCCAGATCTGGAGGGTAGAAGGGGCTCAGAGGAAGTGGTGCCGGAAAACTTCGGTGTTCCTCTCGAGGGAGACCGGGATGTCGGGGCACTTTGTGGATCGCATCAAGGGTGCCAAGTACCATTTCGACCTCCAATACCTAACTTGGACTTCTCCTGAGACACTGTAGCGGGAAAGGGCTTCATCTTGCGATGACGGGGGAACCACGTGGATTTTCTCGAGTTGCGGCAGGATTCTCGAGTTACGACGGGGAATTC
>NW_011499010.1:0-512 GCF_000754665.1 Bison bison bison | reverse complement strand
ATTTCCCAGAAAGAATATTGGAATGGGTGGCCATTTCCTTCTCCAAGGGATCTTTCTGACCCAGGGATCGAACAAGCACCTCCAACATTGGCAGGCAGATTCTTTTAACACTGAGCTACCAGGGAAGCTCTTTGGAAGTACAGTATTCTATGAGGAGTAAAAGGGGTAAAGACCCTTTCTTACTTTCATAGAGACACGTTTTATACTCTTGTACTCAGAACATTACAAACTGAAGCTTATTTATACAGTCATATTCCTTAAAATACTGGAAAAGAGATTAGAAAGGTCTATTAGAGGATCCATGCCTTAGCTGAAGAAAATCAAGGAAGAAAGAAAAAGTAAACCCCATCATAGAAAGAGTCAGCTTCACCAGCATTAGTCCTGAAGAGGCCTCCCTCCCTCAAGTGTACACATGTACTGGTTAATGTGTCTGATGGACCTTTACAGATTCAGATAAAATATTTTTTCAGAATGAAAGAAATATTCCTTAAGAAGAGGTAAAAGTAACTCAG
>NW_011499009.1:0-511 GCF_000754665.1 Bison bison bison | reverse complement strand
GCTCAACTGGAATTCTATCACTGCTGGGAGCCAGTGGGAACTCGCCCACTGACAAAGGTCATGAGGAAGGAGGCTCGGCATACGCAAAGCGGGATCGAGCTTCAGAGTCCCCCTGGGAATTCTCGAGCATATCCCCAAAACCAGAGTCTGCCTACTTTCTGCTTGTGCTTTCACCTAAACCTCTGACTTTACGGGGGGCTCTCCCCCATTACCTCTCTCTGAAAAAAGAGTTAGTTTACAGTTCCAGTTAATAATTCCTGGGTGTGACAGTGTTTAACCTACAAACTCCTTTGGAAATCCTCTAGCCTGCCTGAATAGGTTTTTCCGGCCACATGTGATTGTTCAGAGCCTCCCAACTGTGAGAGGCAGGAGATGTTCTAAACTGTCTAAACACAGATTCTTTTGAGTAGTTAAAAGATTGATTAGAAATTGTATTGGTGAATGGTTTTTCACTTGTTGGGCCATTGTTTGCTGCTCAGTTTCCATATCCCTTACCTGCTGTGTCCCTGGC
>NW_011499008.1:0-533 GCF_000754665.1 Bison bison bison | reverse complement strand
TGACTCTCCTGTCCCCAGTCTGCAGGGACCCTGCGATCGGAGTCTGAAATCAGAGGAACCCTGAGGTTCCTGCCTCAACTGGAGATGAGGCGCTCTTCCAATGCCACCAAACCCCGTGGAGTCCCGACGAAGCCCCCCCCCCACCTCCAGTTTCCCTGACTTCTCAGAGCCACCATGAGAAGCCCCCTGAGGTCACCTGCACAAGTCGAGGGAAGCCAGGGTTTCCTGCCTCAACCCGAGAAAGACCTCGAGAGACCTTCTTCAACACGTCTCGAGGCCAGGTTCCCCTACCATGACTCGAGAGCAATGACGCGCTCCCCCTCGCCACTCGCATGGAGACCCGACTTCCCTGGCGCCCCACGAGAGGCTCACTGACCTCGCCGTCGTACCTCGTGAGAAACCGCACCCTGGGGCCGCCGCTCGAGATCCACCCCGAGACTCCCCCGTCATCGCAGAGATGAGGGCCTTCGTCTCCTGCATGGCCTAGAGGCCAACCTCGCGACCTCTCTCCAAACGCCTCAGGAGGCTTGACT
>NW_011499007.1:0-509 GCF_000754665.1 Bison bison bison | reverse complement strand
CCCCGGGTGCGCTGGAATGCAACCCCGAGATCCCCGGGTGCCCCCTGGAGAGGAACATTGGCTTCTGGACACAAGCCCAGATGAGGTCTATTGGCCCTGCAGTCACTCGAGAGCAATCCCCAGCTTTCCTTCGCAACTCGAATGGAAGATTGGACTTCCCTGGGCCAACACAAGAGGCATCCCGAATTCCCCGTCGTAACTGGAGAATCCCGCCGCAACTCGAGAAAACGACGTGGTTCCCCCGTCATCGCAAGATGAAGCCCTTTCCCGCTACAGCGTCTCAGGAGAAGTCCCACGTTAGGAATTGGAGGTCGAAACGGTACTTGGCACCCTTGATGCGCCCCACCAAGCTCCCCGGCATCCCGGTCTCCCTGGAGAGGAACACCGAGGTTTTCCGGCACCACTTCCTACTGAGCCCCTTCTACCCTCCTGATCTCCACAGGAGGGTCGACTCCCCTGCTTTGTCTGGAAGGGGTTCCCGACCTTCCGGTCGCACCTCAGGATGAGGC
>NW_011499006.1:0-533 GCF_000754665.1 Bison bison bison | reverse complement strand
TCACTTCCTCAGCTATAAGATCCTGCATGATGTGGTCCCAACCTGGCTTTCTAGCCCCATGCCTGGTTTTGAATCTGGAAGCTCAGACAGAGCGCACCCCAGAGTGGCCTTTGCTTCCTTGCCCTGCCTTTTTCTCTCTTTCCGCCTGAAGTGATTCTCTCCCCCACCCAGCTCTGCAGTGTTGCCCTGCACCTTCTCTCTCTTTCCTCTCTCACTCCTGGCAGCCCCTGTAACTGAGGGCCCCATCCCGCATTTTTGAAATAGTTACTTGTTTTTATGAGGGTTTTTTTTGAGACCAAATGAAGTAAAGAAGTCCAGGGAGGGAAGAAAGAGATATGTTTGAGAATCAGAGGACAGTGTTTTTGTGGAGAGCAGGGAAAGCAAAGTGAGAAGGTTCGCTTGGAAAGAACGCTAGGGGTGTATTTATTAATACATGTGGCCTGGGGAGCCTGTCCCAAGTGCTTGAGGGAAACACTCAGCAGGTAATTAGAATCCTAAGTCTGTGTATTTGTGGTAAAATTTGGAGAAAATCT
>NW_011499005.1:0-515 GCF_000754665.1 Bison bison bison | reverse complement strand
TGGGAAGATTTGGAAGAATGACATTGAAACAATGTAAAATAATCATGTAGAAACGAGTTGCCAGTCCAGGTTCGATGCACGATACTGGATGCTTGGGGCTAGTGCACTGGGACGACCCAGAGGGATGGTATGGGGAGGGAGGAGGGAGGAAGGGTTCAGGTTGGGGAACACATGTATACCTGTGGCAGATTCAGTTTGATATTTGGCAAAACTAATACAATTATATAAAGTTTAAAAATAAAATAAAATTTAAAAAAAAGAAGACACTAGGAAACTAGTAGGAAGCCTACTGGTGGGGAGCTGTCCAAGCGAGAGATGATGGTGACTTAGACTGGAATGACAGTGGAGAAAAGCAGACGTGTTTTGGAGAGTGATGCAAAAAGGCTCATGGTAAAATTAAATGTGTGCATGCATGGAAGTAACTGGAGGAGAATCCAGAGTAAGGTCTCAGTTTGGGGTTTGAGCGAGCGCACAGTGGTGGTGCCACTTCCTGAATGACAGGAGCAGATCATTCT
>NW_011499004.1:0-534 GCF_000754665.1 Bison bison bison | reverse complement strand
GCACGGGCGAGTCACTGCCCCTTCGTGTTGACTTCATTCACAGGGTGGAGTTCGGAGAGGTGTCCGGGCATCGGGTTCTTATCAAGAGGGACCGGGAATCGGGTGCTTCGCAACGTGGAAGCAGCCACGAGGCCACGTCTGGAATGTCGTCGTGAGACCGGCCTCATCCTGAGGTGCGACCGGAAGGTCGGGAACCCCTTCCAGACAAAGCAGGGGAGTCGACCCTCCTGTGGAGATCAGGAGGGTAGAAGGGGCTCAGAGGAAGTGGTGCCGGAAAACCTCGGTGTTCCTCTCCAGGGAGACCGGGATGCCGGGGAACTTTGTGGGGGCGCATCAAGGGTGCCAAGTACCGTTTCGACCTCCAGTCCCTCACGTGGGACTTCTCCTGAGACGCTGTAGCGGGAAAGGGCTTCATCTTGCGATGACGGGGGAACCACGTGGTTTTTCTCGAGTTGCGGCGGGATTCTCGAGTTACGACGGGGAATTCAGGATGCCTCTTGTGTTGGCCCAGGGAAGTCCAATCTTCCATTCGAG
>NW_011499003.1:0-520 GCF_000754665.1 Bison bison bison | reverse complement strand
CAGGGTCCCTGCAGACTGGGGACAGGAGAGTCAGGCCTCGTCTTGGGTTGAGGCATGGAACCCCGCTTGCCTCTCGAGGTGTCCCTGGGGAGAGAGGCCACTTGTCGAGCTGGATTGGGAACCTGGGGGTGTTTGCGGACGATGCACGGGCGAGTCACTGCCCCTTCGTGTTGACTTCATTCACAGGGTGGAGTTCGGAGAGGTGTCCGGGCATCTGGTTCTTATCAAGAGGGACCGGGAAATCGGGGTGCTTCGCAATGTGGAAGCACCCACCAGGCCACGTCTGGAATGTCGTCGTGAGACCGGCCTCATCCTGAGGTGCGACCGGAAGGTCGGGAACCCCTTCCAGAGAAAGCAGGGGAGTCGACCCTCCTGTCGAGATCAGGAGGGTCGAAGGGGCTCAGAGGAAGTGGTGCCGGAAAACCTCGGTGTTCCTCTCCAGGGAGACCGGGATGCCGGGGAACTTGGTGGGGCGCATCAATTGTGCCAAGTACCGTTTCGACCTCCAATTCCTAACGTG
>NW_011499002.1:0-531 GCF_000754665.1 Bison bison bison | reverse complement strand
GAGGCGTTTGGAGAGAGGTCGCGAGGTTGGCCTCTAGGCCATGCAGGAGACGAAGGCCCTCATCTCCGCGATGACGGGGGAGGTCTCGGGGTGGTTCTCGAGTGGCGGCCCCAGGGTGCGGTTTCTCACGAGGTACGACGGCGAGGTCAGTGAGCCTCTCGTGGGGCGCCAGGGAAGTCGGGTCTCCATGCGAGTGGCAGGGGGAGCGCGTCATTGCTCTCGAGTCATGGTAGGGGAACCTGGCCTCGAGACGTGTTGAAGAAGGTCTCTCGAGGTCTTTCTCAGGTTGAGGCAGGAAACCCTGGCTTCCCTCGACTTGTGCAGCTGACCTCAGGGGGCTTCTCATGGTGGCTCTGAGAAGTCAGGGAAACTGGAGGTGGAGTGGGGCGCCTCTCGGGACTCCACGGGGTTTGGTGCATTGGAAGAGGGCCTCATCTCCAGTTGAGGCAGGAACCTCAGGGTTCCTGTGATTTCAGACTCCGATCGCAGGGTCCCTGCAGACTGGGGACAGGAGAGTCAGGCCTCGTCTTG
>NW_011499001.1:0-553 GCF_000754665.1 Bison bison bison | reverse complement strand
GGAAGGGGGACACGCGCGCGGACGCGTGCGACAGCGGCGACAGGCGCGCGCCGCCGGCCCCCCGGCCCGCGCGTCCCCCCGGAAAGGGGGACGGCGTGGCCGCCCTGCGACGCCCCCGGACCCTCGCCCGCGCCACGCCTCTCCCCGCCCCCGTCCGGCCCGCGGGCGAGGGCCCGCGGCGGGGAAGCGGAGGAGGGCGCGGCGCCCCGAGGCCGGGAGGCGCCGCCAGGGGCGCCCCCCCTTCTCCCTCGCGAGCAAGAGCTTGATGATGATTTTAAAGAGCAGTTATGATTGATGTACATTAACTACATATTTTTAAATGCAATTTATACATGTGACGTTTGTATGTGCAGGAAATAATTACAAAAATCAAAATAGCAAGCATATTTATCACACTCAAAAGTTTCCTCATGCCCCAGGTTAGCCCTTCCATCCAGATCCTTACCACTTTACTCTATTCACAGAAAACCACAGATCTGTTTTCAATCACTATAAATTAATGCTGATTTTATGGAATTTTAGAAATATGGCATTATCTAGAACATTCTTTGTT
>NW_011499000.1:0-504 GCF_000754665.1 Bison bison bison | reverse complement strand
CTCACAGTTGGGAGGCTCTGAACAGTCACATGTGCCGGAAAAACCTATTCAGGCAGGCTAGAGGATTTCCAAAGGAGTTTGTAGGTTAAACACTGTCACACCCAGGAATTTATTAACTGGAACTGTAAGCTAACTCTTTTTCAGAGAGAGGTAGTGGGGGAGAGCCCCCCGTAAAGTCAGAGGTTTAGGTGAAAGCACAAGCAGAAAGTAGGCAGACTCTGGTTTTGGGGGTATATGCTCGAGAATTTCCAGGGGGACTCCTGAAGCTCGATCCCGCCTTTGCGTATGCCGAGCCTCCTTCCTCATGACCTTTGTCATGGGCGGAGTTCCTCACTGGCTCCCAGCAGTGATAGAATTCCAGTTGAGCTATTCCAGATCCTGAAAGATGATGCTGTGGAAAGTGCTGCACTCAATAGGCAATATGCAATATGCACTCAATATGCAATATGCCGGCTCACGGAAGTAGAGGAATCTGGCCTCGAGACGTGTTGAAGAAGGTCTCTC
>NW_011498999.1:0-525 GCF_000754665.1 Bison bison bison | reverse complement strand
GGCGTATCCAATTAATGTCCCCTAATAATTTTTGGAAATCATTTAAAAGTTAGTAAACAATCTCTCCACAGCTTCAAAGGGGCATTATCAGTTTTTCAAAAACTTTTTGGCACCTAAATATGAGAAGCAAGTAAAGAGGTGTTGCACAATATCTTTATAAGCTTCTCCAGTTATGTTTTGTAACCTAAATCTGGTCTATAGCTTTTTTAGATGACAAGCAACCATCTAATCTTTGCTTGAATACTTCCAGCAACAGGGAACTCACTACTCTTCAGGTTTTAAACTCTCCCTCACCCTTTTTTTTTTTCCTACAGCATTCTCACACCGCATATCACTTTCTCTAATCCCACCAACTCATTTTTAGTAGTATGTGTGGGCCAGGAACTGGGCCAGTCTTTTCCAGCAATGTTAAGAGACGTCTGTTCTTGTGTCTAATAGCCCTGACATTTTATTTTCTTGAATTAAAAGATCTTTTAAAGGCCTTGGAGCTGTAATTTTCTGCACCCAAAAGGCTAGATCACTAAA
>NW_011498998.1:0-540 GCF_000754665.1 Bison bison bison | reverse complement strand
TTGTGGATCGCTTCTCCTGTTTGGCACTTGGAGCTTCTCCAGCGTACTCCTTGCACCGGACATGGAGCCCCAGGGATCTTTGCGGACGAGCGTCGTGCCGGGGACGCGCGCATCCCCGCCTCATTCCTGCCGGACCCTCCGCCAAGTAGCACGAGGCCTCCCAAGGACAGACACCCATAAAGCCTGCTTGCCCGTCTTCTCCCCGGACGCCTCTCGACGTCTAGGGCATTTTCGAGAGCCTGACCGGCCGGAAGGAGACGGTTCATGGACCTGCACCCGCTCTTCCCTGCCCCCCGAAGGGCTCCCGAGATCTTCTCCTTGCTCGGCTGGCCGTGAGCGCTCTGTGAGGCGTCTCCAGGCCGCGTCACTCACCCGAGGCCAGCGGTGCGGCCAGGGAACGGAGACGGGGAACGAAAGGCAAACCCACACCCAAAGTCCCATCCCGAGAGGACTCTCCCACCCTCGCAGAAGTGGGAGGCCCTCGGACCGTGCCCAGGCCCGCTCATGCACCCCATCACCCCATCCTCTCCAGCGACTTCC
>NW_011498997.1:0-503 GCF_000754665.1 Bison bison bison | reverse complement strand
AGTGTGTGTGTGTGTGTGTGTGTGTGTGTGTGTGTGTGTGTGTGTGTATCTCCTCTTGCCGTCTTGGAGTCTGTCTCGGAATCTTCATGTATTTCTGCCTCTGTATCTCCTGACAGCCCAGCCGCCGGCCCTTTCGTCTGGCCCCGGCCTCTCCCAGGCGCTCTGGCTCTGGCTGAGGAGCTTGCGCAGGCCAGCTGTCTCCCTTGGCGTGGGTGCGTGCGAGTGTCTGTGTGTCTGTCTGTGTGCCTGCCTGTGGCTCGTCTGCTCTCTCAGGAAGGTCGAGGGCTTGGCGTGGGGGCAAAGGGGGGCCTCGGTAGTGCGAAGGGGAGGGGCTGAGGCGCTCCGGTCGACCGCGCCTCCCTGGCTTCTGGTGGGTTTGGGCACCGGACAGGTGCCGGGCAAGTTGGGCGCTCAAGTTTCGCTGCGCCTAGGCCCGCAGCAGGTTCAGAGGCCCCTGGGCCGCGGGGGTTGGGAGGCGGCGGGCGCCGAAGACCGACACGTCC
>NW_011498996.1:0-505 GCF_000754665.1 Bison bison bison | reverse complement strand
AGATACAAGCAGAAGACTTAAAGAAGATGGAAATGATACTGAGTTTTTGCAATATTAAAAGAATTTTCTGAAATGTAGTTAGAAAGGGGCAACTGAATGTCAATTCCAATGCCTCAGGTAAGATACTTGAGGCAACTTTTCAAACTGGTACATATTCTTTATATGATTAAATACAAACAATGGTATGGATGTTTTTATTCTAGGCAGCTGACTGCTGTCCACTTGGGCACCAGACACTTCTGAATGCTCCTGATTTTCTGGTGCCAGTTGACCTTTGAGGGTCTAGAGAAATAAGGGGAGGAGACACTCCTTGGCTTGGAGCAACCCTTCAGTAGATCAGTCCAATGGAAATGTGCCCCTGCCATGGTTCTTTCTCTATTTACTGAGTATCCACAATATGTGTGATTGCTGAAGACTAAGACCAGGGCTGTGCTCCTCTGGAATTCCAACAAGCACTGAACTGGAGCTAGGAAAGAACGTGGCAGGCAAGCGCTGGGGCCAGGAT
>NW_011498995.1:0-503 GCF_000754665.1 Bison bison bison | reverse complement strand
TTTTTCCAAAGTAGTTTTTATACCTTAAGTTATGCATAGAGGATAATGGGGAAAGGGGTAGAGTCATGCAGTAAGCCAGGCTTTCTTCCTGCAAACATATCATATGCAAAAGTTTAGGTGATTTGCATCATCTTCTGGCCCGGAGGCCTTTTTTCTCTAAAGGTGATAATTCTCAAGTCAGGCGCCAGCCTACCAAAAAGCATTAGATAAAGTTGCATTCCTACAGAGCAAAGGTGTGGTGGGCTATAACAAGAAAAAGAATTAACTCAAGGGTCCCAGGTTACAAACATTAAAGCTACTACTTACACCAATTATATTAATCAATACACTGCCAGGGACACAGCAGGTAAGGGATATGGAAACTTAGCAGCAAACATTGGCCCAACAAGTGAAAATCCCTTCACCAATACAATTTCTAATCAATCTTTTAACTACTCAAAAGAATCTGTGTTTAGACAGTTTAGAACATCTCCTGCCTCTCACAGTTGGGAGGCTCTGAACAA
>NW_011498994.1:0-527 GCF_000754665.1 Bison bison bison | reverse complement strand
GCAGGACACATTGATCATCGACACTTCGAACGCACTTGCGGCCCGGGTTCCTCCCGGGGGCTACGCCTGTCTGAGCGTCGCTTGACGATCAATCGCCCCTCCGGGGTGCGCGTGTCCTGTGCGCGCTCCCCGGGGGGCGCGTGGCTGGGGGCTGTCCTCGCAGGGCCTCTGGGCCCTCCGTCCCCCTAAGTGCAGACACGGCGTCCCCACCCCCCCCCGCCTCTGTGGCAGGGGGGGACGTCGCCCGCGAGAGGGGAGAGAAGGGGACGTGAGCTCGCGCCGAGGCCCCTGGCCTGCCGGGGCCTGTGTGGTCGGTCTCCCCTTCGAGAGCTTCCTCGCGCCGCAAGCGGCCTTCGGGTGTCACCGCCCCTGGGGTGTCGGGGGGCTGGGGACGGTCTCGCGCCACGCGGCGGGGGCCCGCGGTGGTGGCGGGGGTGGGGTCGCGCCCTCCGGTCCGCCGTCGTTCGCCGTCCCGCCCTTGGCGGCGGTGTTTGCCGGCGCCCGGCCGGCGTGGCCCTCCGCTCCCC
>NW_011498993.1:0-501 GCF_000754665.1 Bison bison bison | reverse complement strand
ATCATGGTTATTACGTCTTTTTCATATATTCCTTTTGAGACTCTGTTCCATTATACATTATCATAAGATATTCAATACAGTTTCCTAAACTCTACAGTAGGTCCTTGTGGTTTCTTTCATATACAGTACTATGTATTTGTTAATAATTCAATCAAAAAACTGGCACACAAATATTCATAGTGACATTATTCACAATAGCTCAAAGGTAGAACCCATTCAAGTGTCCATAGGTGGGTGACTGAATATGCAACACAGGGTATATTCAAAAGCTTGAACAGTATTCTACCATACAAAAAAATTAAATGGTGCTGCCACTGTGCAAGACATCACAGAAATTACTCCAAAACTAACACACGGAATAAATTCATAGTTCGATTCTAATTCATGCTATGTACCCAAAAGGTATGGGAAAAGGGGCTGAAAAAATGCATGCTTCTGCAGTCATAGTCACAACAGCATGATTCACATTGGCCAACAAACAGAAGCAATCTAAGTGTCCAT
>NW_011498992.1:0-515 GCF_000754665.1 Bison bison bison | reverse complement strand
AGGACTGCCTCCTTTGCTTCAAAAGGGAGAGCCATAATTTACTTCCCTCCTGTAGGCCAGCTGACCTCTGCCTAAAGCCCACTAGGGATTTCTCCCCCTTGGCCTACAAAAATCCTGGGGAGCAGGATCCCTATGCAATAGAGTCGCTGGATCAAAACTGCAGCCCTCTGCAGAGCACATAGAAAGCCAAAGTGGATTTTTAAGTATTAAGTGTGCTCCGTGTGTATGTTAAATCACTTAAGATGTCTCATTTAATCATTATATATTTTCTTTTTTCTAAAGACTCAGATTCATGTACGGAGCAGGGCTATGTTTAAAAATAGCTATACTTGCTTTTTTTTTTGGAGTGAAATGAGAACTATTATTCAGGAATGATCCAGAAATGCAAGTTTCTTTAAGTCTTTTTTTTTCTATCCATTTTTAAAGTGGTATGCAATTTTGTCAATTTTCTTTAGAAAGTCATCATCTTATTTTAAAACTAAAATTTAGAATAAAATGAAAATGAGGATACATAA
>NW_011498991.1:0-545 GCF_000754665.1 Bison bison bison | reverse complement strand
ATGAAGAGGAAATAGGCAAACTGCCTGAAAAACTATTCAGAATAATGATAGTAAAGATGATCAAAAACTTTGAAAATGACATGGAGACAATGCAAGAATCAATGAGCAAACCCCTAGTTGAATTGAAGAATAAGCAAAAAATAAATTGAAAAATAAATAGAGAGACAAACAACAATTACTGAAATTAAAAATACTCTAGAAAGAATCAAGAGCAGGGTATCTGAACCAGAAAATGGATCAGTGTGTTGAAAGACAAAATGGTGGAAACAACTGCGGAAGGGCAGAATAAAGTCGAAAGAATGAAAAGAACTGAGGATAGTCTCAGAGACCTCTTGGACAATGTTAAATGTACCAAGATTCAAATTATAGGGGTCCCAGAAGAAGAGAGAAAAATAAAGGGTATGAGAAAAGTTTAGAGGAGATTATACTTGAAAAACCCCCAACATGGAAAAGGAAATAGTCAATCAAGTCCAAGAGGTGCCAAGAGTCCCATTTGTGATAAACCCAAGGAGAAACAGCCCTAGACATATACTAAGCAAACTAAG
>NW_011498990.1:0-534 GCF_000754665.1 Bison bison bison | reverse complement strand
AGGCATGGAACTCCGCTTGCCCCTCGAGGTGTTCCCCGGGGAGACAGGCCACTTGTCGAGCGGTATTTGGAACCTGGAGGTTTTTTCCCGACGATGCACGGGCGAGTCACTACCCCTTCGTGTTGACTTCATTCACAGGGTGGAGTTCGAAGAGGTGTCTGGGCATCGCGTTCTTATCAAGAGGGACCGGGTAATCGGGGTCCTTCGGAATGTGTAACCACCCACGAGGCCACGTCTGGAATGTCGTCGTGAGACCGGCCTCATCCTGAGGTGCGACCGGAAGGTCGGGAACCCCTTCCAGACAAAGCAGAGGAGTCGACCCTCCTGTCCAGATCAGGAGGGTAGAAGAGGCTCAGAGGAAGTGGTGCCGGAAAACTTCGGTGTTCCTCTCGAGGGAGACCGGGATGTCGGGGCACTTTGTGGGTCGCATCAAGGGTGACAAGTACCGTTTCGAACTTCAATTCCTAAAGTGGGACTTCTCCTGAGACGCTGTAGCGGCACAGGGCTACATGTTGCGATGACGGGGAACCACGT
>NW_011498989.1:0-501 GCF_000754665.1 Bison bison bison | reverse complement strand
TTATGTCTCCTGCATTGTCAGGCGGGTTCTTTACCACTGGTGCCACCTGGAAAACCCCTATACTGATTATACTTCCCCTCAATTCCTATCATGTTCAATTTGTGCTTCCTATGATATAGCACACCTTATTTTCTGCGTTAGTAACTGTGTCCATTCCTCATCTCTCCAACTAGATTGTAAACCTCTTGAGGACAGTTCTTTCTCTAATGCATCTTTGTCTCTCCCACTGTGCGAGCACAGTATCTCACACATATATTTGTTGCTTAAGTGAATACATTTTGCTAATGTCATCACTAATAAAGATTTGTATGAATGAATATTTCTCTTTTCATTGTTCATTTTAGATCAGAATTATTGTGGAATGCAAATGTTCTTTACAACTTTTAAAAATGTCCCTTCAGATGGAGTGTTGACATGATTTTAGCACATAGTTTGTGTGTGAAATAGTAAATGAAGTTAACACATATAAACTTTCATCAAAATTGCCATTGTTGAGGATAT
>NW_011498988.1:0-506 GCF_000754665.1 Bison bison bison | reverse complement strand
ATCTTTCTAAATTTCCATATATATGCGTTAGTATTACTGTATTTTATGTTTTTTCCTTCTTGGCTTACTTCACTCTGTATAATAGGCTCCAGTTTTTATCCACCTCATCAGAACTGATTCAAATGTATTCTTTTTAATGGCTGAGTAATACTCCATTGTGTATATGTACCACAGCTTTCTTATCCATTCATCTGCTGATGGACATCTAGGTTGCTTCCATGTCTTGGCTATTATAAACAGTGCTGCGATGAACATTGGGGTACACGTGTCTCTTTCCCTTCTGGTTTCCTCAGTGTGTATGCCCAGCAGTGGGATTGCTGGATCATAAGGCAGTTCTATTTCCAGTTTTTTAAGGAATCTCCACACTGTTCTCCATAGTGGCTGTACTAGTTTGCATTCCCACCAACAGTGTAAAAGGGTTCCCTTTTCTCCACACCCTCTCCAGCATTTATTATTTGTAGACTTTTGGATCGCAGCCATTCTGACTGGTGTGAAATGGTACCTCA
>NW_011498987.1:0-532 GCF_000754665.1 Bison bison bison | reverse complement strand
GAATCCAACAACACTTAAAAAGATCATACACCATGACCAATGGGCTTTATCCCAGGGATGCAAGGATTCTTCAATATCTGTAAATCAATCAATGTAATACACCACATTAACAAATTGAAAATAAAAACCATATGATTATCTCAATAGATGCAGAGAAAGCCTTTGACAAAAATTCCACACCCATTTATGATAAAAAACTCTCCAGAAAGCAGGAATAGAAGGAATATACCTCAACATAATAAAAGCTATATATGACAAACCCACAGCAAACATTATCCTCAATGGTGAAAAATTGAAAGCATTTCCTCTAAAGTCAGGAACAAGACAAGGGTGCTCACTTTCACCATTACTATTCAACATAGTTTTGGAAGTTTTGGCCACAGCAATCAGAGCAGAAAAAGAAATAAAAGGAATCCAAATTGGAAAAGAAGAAGTAAAACTCTCACTGTTTGCAGATGACATGATCCTCTACATAGAAAACCCTAAAGACTCCACCAGAAAATTACTAGAACTAATCAATGACGATAGTAAA
>NW_011498986.1:0-524 GCF_000754665.1 Bison bison bison | reverse complement strand
TCACAGAGTCGGACATGACTGAGACTGAACAACAATAATTAGCTGAGCTGATCTTAGATTTGGAGGGGACGGAAGGAACTAGTTTGGGAATATGAGGAGAACTGGAATTACTGGATGGGGCAAATGTCACCCAAATTAGGGGATTAGGGTAATAAAAGCCAAGTTTGAGAAGGAACAAGTCTAGATAGGGAGGTTGGAGAGCCCAGTTACAGCACTTGGGATTTTTTAAAAGATGTTCCTGTTTGCTCCAATGTTCCTAATCTTCAACAATTGGAGTACAATCGAAAGAACCTGACATTTATGTCCTAAGTGCTTTTATAAACAAAGATTTAATTAAATTAATTTATTTGCTTAACTGTGCTGGGTCTTTGTTGCTGCATGAGGGCTTTTTAATTTGTGGTGAGCATGGACCACACCACTCTAGTTGCGATGTGCGGGCTTCTCATTGTGGTGGTTTCTCTGGTCGTGGAGCACGCACTGTAGGTGCACGGGCTTGCGTGGCTGCGGCTCTCAGACTGTAGAGC
>NW_011498985.1:0-501 GCF_000754665.1 Bison bison bison | reverse complement strand
GTTGGCGTTACAAAATGGATTCCACTGAGCACCCTATAGCCAGAAGAGATACGAAGAAATTGTTAAGGAAGTCAGCACCTATATTAAGAAAATTGGCTACAACCCCGACACAGTAGCATTTGTGCCAATTTCTGGCTGGAATGGTGACAACATGCTAGAACCAAGTGCTAATATGCCATGGTTCAAGGGATGGAAAGTCACCCGTAAGGACGGCAATGCCAGTGGAACCACCCTGCTTGAAGCTCTGGATTGCATTCTGCCACCAACTCGCCCAACTGACAAACCCTTGCGTTTGCCTCTCCAGGATGTCTATAAAATTGGTGGTATTGGTACTGTCCCTGTGGGTCGTGTGGAGACTGGTGTTCTCAAACCTGGCATGGTGGTCACCTTTGCTCCAGTCAATGTAACAACTGAAGTGAAGTCTGTAGAAATGCACCATGAAGCATTGAGTGAAGCCCTTCCTGGGGACAATGTGGGCTTTAATGTCAAGAACGTGTCTGT
>NW_011498984.1:0-510 GCF_000754665.1 Bison bison bison | reverse complement strand
AGGAACTCTGTGTCTTCTTCTCTCCGCCTTCTATTCCCTGAAACTATTACATGCCTCCTAGCTCATCGTAGGTGCTCAGTATTTACTTAGTGTGTGAAAGACAGAAAAGCTCTTGGGAAGCCTCAAGGGGTCACTTGGCTCGGCACTTTTGATCTCTTTGTATATTTGGCGATTCAATTCTTTCCTTTCCTGGGTTGATGGGTACACTATATTCGAGGCACAATCTAAGGCATGAAGACATATCCATACATAGAGGGTCTTGCTTTCAAGGAACTCGTACAGCAGATTTCTACAAGTTAGGGCTTTTCAAATGCTCTAGAAGCATGTGAACGTTCAGTAGGCTCCATTTTCATTTCAAAGAAAGATCGTTTGACTTCCATAGCAAAGGTGGAGACCTTCCAACGTTGAGTCCAATACTTATACCTTGACCATTTCAGGCAAGTCTTGTGGTTCCTTCTGGAGGTGTGTGGCTCTTGCAGAAATGTGAAGATCTTCCATCGTCCTCAGACT
>NW_011498983.1:0-571 GCF_000754665.1 Bison bison bison | reverse complement strand
AGTTGAGGCAGGAACCTCAGGGTTCCTCTGATTTCAGACTCCGATCCCAGGGTCCCTGCAGACTTGGGAAAGGAGAGTCAGGCCTCGTCTTGTGTTGAGGCATGGAACTCCACTTGCCTCTCAAGGTGTTCCCGGGGAGACAGGCCACTTGTCGAGCGGTATTTGGGATGGGGGTTTTTTCCCGATGATGCACGGGCGAGTCACTACCCATTCGTGTTGACTTCATTCACAGGGTGGAGTTCGAAGAGGTGTCCGGGCATCGGGTTCTTATCAAGAGGGGACCGGGAAATCGGGGTCCTTCGGAATGTGGAACCACCCACGAGGCCACGTCTGGACTGTCGTCGTGAGACCGGCCTCATCCTGAGGTGCGACCGGAAGTTCGGGAACCCCTTCCAGACAAAGCAGAGGAGTCGACCCTCCTGTCCAGATCAGGACGGTACAAGGGGCTCAGAGGAAGTGGTGCCGGAAAACCTCGGTGTTCCTCTCGACGGAGACCGGGATGTCGGGGCACTTTGTGGGTCGCATCAAGGGTGACAAGTACCGTTTCGAACTCCAATTCCTAAAGTGGGAC
>NW_011498982.1:0-550 GCF_000754665.1 Bison bison bison | reverse complement strand
TTCTTGCCTGGAGAATCCCATGGACTAGAAAATGTTAAAGCTGACTCTCATGGTTTCTTGAGGGCTTCATTTGGTTAATAATGTTTTTGACTACTAGGACTTCTTCTGTAGTCATTTTCATCACTTTAACTATAATTTCTGCTTTTAGTTTTATATTTTAATGAGCCATACTATTCCCCTACCCACATTCTAAATATTTTTTATTCATTTTAGAGTAAATGTTTATTACTTTGTAATTTTAGGTTTGATCTTTTTTCTGTCTACATTTTCATTGGGGTTTGTGATGAAACAGGCCAGTCAAGTTTCCTCTGTTAACTGAAAAAATTGCTCCAGCAATATTTTTTTTATATCTTCCTTCTACCCCTGTTTTGAAATGCCAGATTTACATAAAATAAAGATACCTCTTTGTGTTCCTAGGATTTCTGGATCTATTTTTCCTGATCTATTTATTTATGGGTAAGAAATATACTAACTTTAATTACTTTTGCTTTGAATTATATCTTAATATTCCCCACCTACTCTTGGCAACATTTAAAACCTTCTGCTATTT
>NW_011498981.1:0-522 GCF_000754665.1 Bison bison bison | reverse complement strand
AAAGAAAATAACTTACAGCCCAGATTATTGTACCCAGCAAGGATCTCATTCAAATATGAAGGAGAAATCAAAAGCTTTACAGACAAGCAAAAGCTGAGAGAATTCTGCACCACCAAACCAGCTCTCCAACAAATGCTAAAGGAGCTTCTCTAGACAGGAAACACAAAAACAGTGTATAAAATTCGAACCTAAAACAATAAAGTAAATGGCAAAGGGATCATACTTATCAGTAATTACCTTAAACGTAAATGGGTTGAATGCCCCAACCAAAAGACAAAGACTGGCTGAATGGATACAAAAACAAGACCCCTACATATGTTGTCTACAAGAGACCCACCTCAAAACAGGGGACACATACAGACTGAAAGTGAAGGGCTGGAAAAAGATTTTCCATGCAAATAGGGACCAAAAGAAAGCAGGAGTAGCAATACTCATATCAGATAAAATAGACTTTAAAACAAAGGCTGTGAAAAGAAACAAAGATGGTCACTACATAATGATCAAAGGATCAATCCAAGAAGA
>NW_011498980.1:0-527 GCF_000754665.1 Bison bison bison | reverse complement strand
GGTCATGGCATCTGGTCCCATTACTTCATGGCAAATAGATGAGTAAAAAGTGGAAACAATGGCAGATTTTTGCTTTCATGGAATTGAAATAATTGTGGTGATGAATTAAAGACCCTTGCTCCTTGGATTTTCTTGGTAAAACTATTAGTCTTTGCCCTGCTTCATTCTGTATTCCAAGGCCAAATTTGCCTGTTACTCCAGGTGTTTCTTGACTTCCTACTTTTGCACTCCAGTCCCCTATAATGAAAAGGACATCTTTTTGGGGTGTTAGTTCTAAAACGTCTTGTAAGTCTTCATAGAACCGATCAACTTCAGCTTCTTCAGCGTTACTGGTTGGGGCATAGACTTGGATTACTGTGACTATTCCGAATGGTTTGCCTTGGAAACAAACAGAGATCATTCTGTCATTTTTGAGATTGCATCCAAATACTGCATTTCGGACTCTTTTGTTGACCATGATGGCCACTCTATTTCTTCTGAGGGATTCCTGCCCCCAGTATTAGATATAATGGTCATCTGAGTTAAAT
>NW_011498979.1:0-517 GCF_000754665.1 Bison bison bison | reverse complement strand
TGAATGCCGGCAGAGGACACCAGGCACCCAGAAAAGCAACCCAACTCTACGAAAGGAGGTAAGGAAAAATATAAAACAAAAAAAGAGACAAAAGAGGGAGGGACGGAGTTCCGTCCCGGGAAGGGAATCTTAAAAAGAGAGAAGTTTCCAAACATCAGGAAACCTTCTCACTGCCGAATCTGTGCCGAGCTTTGGAAGCACAGAGGGCAACATAACAGGGAGAAAAATAATAAACATTTAAAACTCGCAGATTGCGAGCCCTACAGTAATCCCCCCAGCAGAGAAGCAGCGCAGACGCCTGCATCCGCCATTAGCAAACCGGGGCCGGGCAGGGAGGCGCGCCGTGGGCTGCATCGCTGAGAGTAAGAATCTGGCCTGAATACCCTGAGCGCTATCTGAGCGAAGTAATTTGGGCTAGCAAACCAGACTGTGGGATACCTACAACGCGAAAAGCCAGCCCTAACCTAAGACCGCCAGGCCCGCGCACGAAACAAAGGACTGAACAGAGATAGCCGGC
>NW_011498978.1:0-512 GCF_000754665.1 Bison bison bison | reverse complement strand
CCCCCAGCGCAGCGCGGAGTTGCCCCAGGCAGGGGAACTGCCAGGTCCCTACCAAGCCCCGCCCTTTCCCCCTCCTGGCGCGCGGCATGCCCGCCCCTGCTGCGCGGACACCACGCCCCCTTGCTATTTAAGGCCCCTTTATTCGAAAACCCGGTTCCACTGGAAGCTTGGAGTCCTCGCCCCCGTCTACCTCATCGGCCAGCGGCTCAGTAGAGGGGACAGACCCCCAGTCAGACCGGGGACGACCTCGCTCTTTTGTCCCCATAGTTATGCATTTAGGACGCCCCGAAGGAACCCTACGACCTCTACTTTTACGCGCCGGACGCCTGGGTCCCTTCACACATCGCTACCAAGCAGCCACCACCCTACCCCCCCGCTGCCGCCCAAGCGTGCCTCCGCCGCCCCGCGGGGGCCGCCCCCAGCGTCCTAGAACCGCTCTACCCCTGCCACGCTCCCAAACAACTTCCTGTGAGCCTCTCCAAACCTGCGCCAGCCCCAGACGGAGGAAGCAC
>NW_011498977.1:0-549 GCF_000754665.1 Bison bison bison | reverse complement strand
ACTGGTGGCTCTGAGAAGTCAGGGAACTGGAGTGGGGGGGCGGCCTCTCGGGACTCCACGGGTTTGGTGCATTGGAAAGGGCCTCATCTCCAGTTGAGGCAGGAACCTCAGGGTTCCTGTGATTTCAGACTCCGATCGCAGGGTCCCTGCAGACTGGGGACAGGAGAGTCAGGCCTCGTCTTGGGTTGAGGCATGGAACTCCGCTTGCCTCTCGAGGTGTCCCCGGGGAGAGAGGCCATTTGTCGAGCGGTATTTGGAACCTGGGGGTCTTTTCCGGACGATGCACGGGCGAGTCACTGCCCCTTCGTGTTGACTTCATTCACAGGGTGGAGTTCGGAGAGGTGTCCGGGCATCGGGTTCTTACCAAGAGGGGACCGGGAAATCGGGGTGCTTCGCAATGTGGAAGCACCCACTAGGACACGTCTGGAATGTCGTCGTGAGAACGGCCTCATCCTGAGGTGCGACCGGAAGGTCGGGAACCCCTTCCAGACAAAGCAGGGGAGTCGACCCTCCTGTGGAGATCAGGAGGGTAGAAGGGGCTCAGAGGAA
>NW_011498976.1:0-501 GCF_000754665.1 Bison bison bison | reverse complement strand
GATACTGGATGCTTGGGGCTGGTGCACTGGGGACGACCCGAGAGGGACGGGTATGGGGAGGGAGGAGGGAGAGGGTTCAGGATGGGGAACACATGTATACCTGTGGCAGATTCATTTCGATGTTTGGCAAAACCAATACAACATTGTAAAGTTTAAAATAAATAAAATAGATAATGTAACATAAAAGAAATAAAGTCACTTGGCTAATTCCTCTGTCAAGTCATGGTTAAGCCAATACCTTGACTTAAAGCCTAAATGGGACTTGTTTAGGTTAAATTATTTCATTTTTCTTGGGATGCTTATAAATTACTTTAATAAAATTTGGTCTAGTTTTATTTTAAAATGACATAAAGTGTTTACATGATGTAAGGATTTGTTTTAAAATGACACAAAGAATCAGAGATCAAATTGCCAACATCCATTGGATCATAGTAAAAGCAAGAGAATTCCAGAAAAACATCTACTTCTGCTTAATGGACTATGCTAAAGCCTTTGACTGTG
>NW_011498975.1:0-523 GCF_000754665.1 Bison bison bison | reverse complement strand
TTGCTCTCGAGTGACTGCAGGGCCAATAGACCTCATCTAGGCTTGTGTCCAGAAGCCAATGGTTCCTCTCCAGGGGGCGACCGGGATCTCGGGGTTGCATTCCAGACGCACCAGGGGAGACAGGCATTCATCTCGAGTGGAAGCAAAGAACCCCGCTCTGCTCTCGAGTCGCGACGGGTATCTCTTGGAGCTCACTGGGTGGACTAAAGGGAGTCAAGCCTCCTGAGGCGTTTGGAGAGAGGTCGCGAGGTTGGCCTCTAGGCCATGCAGGAGACGAAGGCCCTCATCTCCGCGATGACGGGGGAGTCTCGGGGTGGTTCTCGAGCGGCGGCCCCAGGGTGCGGTTTCTCACGAGGTACGACGGCGAGGTCAGTGAGCCTCTCGTGGGGCGCCAGGGAAGTCGGGTCTCCATGCGAGTGGCGAGGGGGAGCGCGTCATTGCTCTCGAGTCATGGTAGGGGAACCTGGCCTCGAGACGTGTGGAAGAAGGCCTCTCGAGGTCTTTCTCGGGTTGAGGCAGGAAA
>NW_011498974.1:0-541 GCF_000754665.1 Bison bison bison | reverse complement strand
CTGGAATGCAACCCCCGAGATCCCGGTCGCCCCTGGAGAGGAACATTGGCTTCTGGGCACAAGCCCAGATGAGGTCATTGGCCCTACAGTCACTCGAGAGCAATCCCCAGCTTGCCTTCGCAACTCGAATGGAAGATTGGACTTCCCTGGGCCAACACAAGAGGCATTCCGAATTCCCCGTCGTAACTCGAGAATCCCGCCGCAACTCGAGAAAAACCACGTGGTTCCCCCGTCATCGCAAGATGAAGCCCTGTCCCGCTACAGCGTCTCAGGAGAAGTCCCACGTTACGGAATTTCCGGAGGTCGAAACGGTACCTTTGGCACCCCTTCGACTTGCGGACCCCACAAGTTACCCCCGGCATCCCGGTCTCCCTGGAGAGGAACACCGAGGTTTTCCGGCACCACTTCCTCTGAGCCCCTTCTACCCTCCTGATCTCCACAGGAGGGTCGACTCCCCTGCTTTGTCTGGAAGGGGTTCCCGACCTTCCGGTCGCACCTCAGGATGAGGCCGGTCTCACGACGACATTCCAGACGTGGCCTC
>NW_011498973.1:0-508 GCF_000754665.1 Bison bison bison | reverse complement strand
AACTGAGCTGTCAGGGAAGCCTAAATTAATACACATGACAATATTTCATGTCAGCCAATGAAGAGGTGTAAAGGACAATTTTGTCATACCGTGTGTTTAAATCCTTTCTGGTCTTCTTGAAGGAGAAACTATGAAAGAAAAATAACAAAGTAAATATCAAATTATTTTATGTATGAACCTTATTGTTGTTTCAATAGCGAAGGCACAGTTTTGCTTAGCATGGTTTTCTCCTTAAAAAACAAGGGTGTGAATGTAGGTAGTCTTTTTGGGAAGTGGCCCCAAGAAACAAGAGCAAAGGGCAGTGGAGAATAAAGGAGGGAAGTGGGACAGCTAGCTGAAGGGTGTTTTCTTGAGCTGGTCACTGCTGCGGGCAGGGGGACTCTGACGAGCAGTGTAAAGTGTGCATCAGAATGGGCCATGGAGAGGCTGGAAAAGGGAGCATTCACACTCATCCATTGCCTTGCATTCTCACTGGTCAAGAGTTGCCCTGTGAGCCTTAACTCCCCCT
>NW_011498972.1:0-536 GCF_000754665.1 Bison bison bison | reverse complement strand
TGACACTGAAAGATGAACTCCACAGTTAGTATATGCCCAATACACTACTGGAAAAGAGCAGACAAATGGATCCAGAAGGAATGAAGAGGCTGAGCCAAAGTGAAAGCAACACCCAGTTGTGAATATGTCTGGTGGTGGAAGTAAAGTACTATGCTGTAAGAACAATATTGCATAGAAATCTGGAGTGTTAGGTCTGTGAATCAAGAAAAAAGTGGAAGTGGTAAAACAGGAGATGGAAAGAATGAACATCAACATTTTAGGAATCAGTTAACTAAAATGGAATGGAATGGGGGAATTTAATTCAGATGATCATTATAACTACCACTGTGGGCAAGAAACCCTTAGAAGAATTGGAGTAAACATCATAGTTTAAAAAAAGAATCTGAAATGTAGAACTTGGGTGAAATCTCAAAAGTGGCAGAATGATCAAGGTAAACCATTACAAAACCACAGTAATCAAAGTCTATCGCCCCAACCACTAATGCCAAAGTAATTTGAAGTTGAATTAATTTGTGAAGAACTACAAGACCTTCTAC
>NW_011498971.1:0-531 GCF_000754665.1 Bison bison bison | reverse complement strand
CTTCCACTCGAGATGAATGCCTCGTTCCCCCGGGTGCTCTGGAATCGAACCCCGACGATCCCTCGTCGCCCCTGGAGAGGAACATTGGCTTCTGGACACAAGCCTAGATGAGGTCTATTGGCCCTGCAGTCACTCGAGAGCAATCCCCAGCTTTCCTTCGCAACTCGAATGGAAGATTGGACTTGCCTGGGCCAACACAAGAGGCATCCTGAATTCCCCGTCGTAACTCGAGAATCCCGCCGTAACTCGAGAAAAACCACGTGGCTCCCCCGTCATCGCAAGATGAAGCCCTTTGCCGCTACAGCGTCTCAGGAGAAGTCCCACGTTAGGAATTGGAGGTCGAAAGGGCACTCGGCACCCTTGATGCGACCCACAAAGTTCCGCGAAATCCCGGTCTCCCTCGAGAGGAACACTGAGGTTTTCCGGCACCCCCTCCTCTGAGCCCTTTCTCCCCTCCTGATCTGGACAGGAGGGTCGACTCCCCTGCTTTATCTGGAAGGGGTTCCCGACCTTCCGGTCGCACCTCAGGAT
>NW_011498970.1:0-504 GCF_000754665.1 Bison bison bison | reverse complement strand
TTGGCGTTCTGGACACAAGCCTAGATAGGTCTATTGGCCCTGCAGTCACTCGAGAGCAATCCCCAGCTTGCCTTCGCAACTCGAATGGAAGATTGGACTTCCCTGGGCCAACACAAGAGGCATCCCGAATTCCCCGTCGTAACTCGAGAATCCCGCCGCAACTCGAGAAAAAACCACGTGGTTCCCCCGTCATCGCAAGATGAAGCCCTGTCCCGCTACAGCGTCTCAGGAGAAGTCCCACGTTAGGAATTGGAGGTCGAAACGGTACTTGGCACCCTTGATGCGCCCCCACAAAGTTCCCCGGCATCCCGGTCTCCCTGGAGAGGAACACCGAGGTTTTCCGGCACCACTTCCTCTGAGCCCCTTCTACCCTCCTGATCTCCACAGGAGGGTCGACTCCCCTGCTTTATCTGGATGGGGTTCCCGACCTTCCGGTCGCACCTCAGGATGAGGCCGGTCTCACGACGACATTCCAGACGTGGCCTCGCGGGTGCTTCCACATTG
>NW_011498969.1:0-513 GCF_000754665.1 Bison bison bison | reverse complement strand
TTTGTGTGTGACAGTATATAAATAAGTGACATTTATACTTGAACTTGATGCTAAGCACAATCAATATTTCTAGAATGTAAGAACAGTCATTATAGAAGTTGACACATTCATAAGTTTATGTCCCAGTAACAATAGGAATTCTGTCTTCCCCTCTTTCAATTTTTTAACAAATGATTTTGAAAGTATTTTAGATGCTACTAACTGGCAAATATAAAGTTCCTTTAGCCCTTAAACCAGGAAATAAACCTAGGGGGCTGTACATATTCACAGTGACTTTTAAATGGAATCAAACCTTCTCAACAGATAATGAGGAATATTGCATTAGACAAGAATACCTGGTATGTGAAGACTACAAATTATTCTGGGTGACACCAAGAAACACTGCCGAGTTAACCATAATAAAGGTAGGACTGATTCTTTGTCATTTCATTTACTTCATAAATAATGTCAGTTGAAGCAGTAATTGTAACTCCATAGCACCATCAAAATCCCTCTGTTAGTCTAGGAGCTGCC
>NW_011498968.1:0-518 GCF_000754665.1 Bison bison bison | reverse complement strand
CGAGCGGTATTTGGAACCTGGGGGTCTTTTCCGACGATGCAAGGGCGAGTCACTGCCCTTCGTGTTGACTTCATTCACAGGGTGGATTTCGAAGAGGTGTCCGGGCATCGGTTTCTTATCAAGAGGGGACCGGGAAATCGGGGTCCTTCGGAATGTGGAACCACCCACGAGGCCACGTCTGGAATGTCGTCGTGAGACCGGCCTCATCCTGAGGTGCGACCGGAAGGTCGGGAACCCCTTCCAGACAAAGCAGGGGAGTCGACCCTCCTGTCCAGATCAGGAGGGTAGAAGAGGCTCAGAGGAAGTGGTGCCGGAAAACCTCGGTGTTCCTCTCGAGGGAGACCGGGATGTCGGGGCACTTTGTGGGTCGCATCAAGGGTGCCAAGTACCGTTTCGACCTCCAATACCTAACGTGGGACTTCTCCTGAGACACTGTAGCGGGAAAGGGCTTCATCTTGCGATGACGGGGGAACCACGTGGATTTTCTCGAGTTGCGGCAGGATTCTCGAGTTACGACG
>NW_011498967.1:0-505 GCF_000754665.1 Bison bison bison | reverse complement strand
GCCCCCACGGCCCCGCGCGCACGCACGCACGCACGCCCTCCCGGTCGATGGGGGGTCCTCGGAAGGCCCCTCGGGCCCCCGGGCCCGGCCAGGCGCTTGCTGGTCTGGTGTTGGCGGTGTTCGGGGGGCGGGCCGGCGTCAGCAGGCTGGAGTCCGGTCGCGGGTCGTGCGGCTCAAGTACAGCACGCCCCGCGACGAGAGGTGCGGCCCGTTGGCCCGACCTGCAGGGCAGAGCGAAAGGGAGGCGAAGCGCAAGGCTCTTAGGGCGCCCCGAGCCAACCGCCACCGTCTCAGGCCGTATCAGCCTGAAGGCGCCCGATCTCGTCTGATCTCGGAAGCTAAGCAGGGTCGGGCCTGGTTAGGATCTTGGATGGGAGACCACCTGGGAATCCCGGGTGCTCGAGGCTTTTTGCCTACCAGAAGAGGTCCTTTAGCCCCCGCCGCGCGTCCCGATTCTTGGATCCCCCCCGCAGCCGCAGCCCCTCCCGGGCCGCGGGGAACGGCT
>NW_011498966.1:0-547 GCF_000754665.1 Bison bison bison | reverse complement strand
TGCACGGGCGAGTCACTACCCCTTCGTGTTGACTTCTTTCACAGGGTGGAGTTGGAAGAGGTGTCCGGGCATCGGTGACCGGCAATCGGGGTCCTTCGGAATGTGGAACCACCCACGAGGCCACGTGTGGAATGTCGTCGTGAGACCGGCCTCATCCTGAGGTGTGACCGGAAGGTCGTGAACCCCTTCCAGACAAAGCAGGGGAGTCGACCCTCCTTTCCAGATCAGGAGGGTAGAAGGGGCTCAGAGGAAGTGGTGTCGGAAAACCTCGGTGTTCCTCTCGAGGGAGACCGGGATGTCGGGGAACTTTGTGGGTCGCATCAAGGGTGCCAAGTACCGTTTCGACCTCCAATACCTAACGTGGGACTTCTCCTGAGACACTGTAGCGGGAAAGGGCTTCATCTTGCGATGACGGGGGAACCGCGTGGATTTTCTCGAGTTGCGGCAGGATTCTCGAGTTACGACGGGGAATTCAGGATGCCTCTTGTGTTGGCCCAGGGAAGTCCAATCTTCCATTTGAGTTGCGAAGGAAAGCTGGGGATTGCTC
>NW_011498965.1:0-533 GCF_000754665.1 Bison bison bison | reverse complement strand
TGGAACTCCGCTTGCCTCTCGAGGTGTCCCCGGGGAGAGAGGCCACTTGTCGAGCTGTATTTGGAACCTGGGGTTTTTTCCGGTCGATGCACGGGCGAGTCACTGCCCCTTCGTGTTGACTTCATTCACAGGGTGGAGTTCGGAGAGGTGTCCGGGCATCGGCTTCTATCTAGAGGGGACCGGGAAATCGGGGTGCTTCGCAATGTGGAAGCACCCGCGAGGCCACGTCTGGAATGTCGTCGTGAGACCGGCCTCATCCTGAGGTGCGACCGGAAGGTCGGGAACCCCTTCCAGACAAAGCAGGGGAGTCGACCCTCCTGTCGAGATCAGGAGGGTAGAAGGGGCTCAGAGGAAGTGGTGCCGGAAAACCTCGGTGTTCCTCTCCAGGGAGACCGGGATGCCGGGGAACTTTGTGGGGGCGCATCAAGGGTGCCAAGTACCGTTTCGACCTCCAATTCCTAACGTGGGACTTCTCCTGCGACGCTGTAGCGGGACAGGGCTTCATCTTGCGATGACGGGGGAACCACGTGGTT
>NW_011498964.1:0-504 GCF_000754665.1 Bison bison bison | reverse complement strand
TGCCTCAACCCAACGACGAGGCCTGACTCTCCTGTCCTCAGTCTGCAGGGACCCTGCGATTGGAGTCTGAAATCAGAGGTACCCTGCGGTTCCTGCCTCAACTGGAGATGAGGCCCTCTTCCAATGCACCAAACCCCACGTGGGGTCCCAACGAGGCCCCTCCCACCTCCAGTTTCCCTGGCTTCTCAGAGCCACCATGAGAAGCTCCCTGAGGTCACCTGCACAAGTCGAGGGAACCCAGGGTTTCCTGCCTCAACCCGAGAAAGACCTCGAGAGACCTTCTTCAACGCGTCTCGAGGCCAGATTCCCCTACCATGGCTCGGGAGCAGTGACGCGCTGCCCCTCGCCACTCGCATGGAGACCCGACTTCCCTGGCGCCCACGAGAGGCTCACTGACCTCGCCGTCGTACCTCGTGAGAAACCGCACACTGGGGCCGCCGCTCGAGAACAACCCCGAGATTCCCCCGTCATCGAGAGATGAGGGCCTTCGTCTCCTGCATGGCC
>NW_011498963.1:0-534 GCF_000754665.1 Bison bison bison | reverse complement strand
TAGATAGAAAGTAAAAGAGAAGAGAAGAGGAAGGAAAAAGATAGAGTGAGGGAAAGAAAACTTGAGAAAGATTTAAAGAGAAGAAGGAGAAAAAATCAGCAGAGGAGAGAGGAGAGGACTTACAGGACACTGTGGCCAGACGCCCTGGCGAGCTACCTCCCCCCTCTGCGCAAACTTTAAAAAAAATGTATCCACCACTTTCTGATTTGGGGCGATAGCCGCCGCCTCCGTTTGCGCCTTCCAGGGCCCAAGAGTTTCCCACTTTGCCCCCAAAGCCTCTCAAAGTGTTGCCTAAGCCTGAAAAAGATAAAAGTTTTTTAAACAGTGGAGCTTTTAAAACAGACTGCATGCACAATATGCAGAGCGTGCTCCTTGGAGAAAACCCCCTCAGGGGGGGTCTCACCCAGGCTAAGAGAAAAGCCAAACGGTAAGGAGATTTAGCAACAATATTAACCCTTGACGAGGTTACTCCAATTCCAACGGGAGTGGCTGGCCCCCTACCTGAGGACATTGTAAGATTTGTCTTGGGGCGTA
>NW_011498962.1:0-520 GCF_000754665.1 Bison bison bison | reverse complement strand
ACACACCTGGCACTTGGAATTTTAGTTCTCCACCAGGGAGTGCACTGGAGCTCATCAGTGGATGTGTGCAGTTTTAATCACTGGACCACCAGAAAGTCCCAAAGGCAGTATGTTAAATTTCTCTTTCTAGTACCTGATTGTTAGTTTGTAGAAGCACAACTGATTTTTTGTATACTGATTTTGTATCCTGCAACTTTACTGAGCTAATCAAAGTTTTAATATCAAGCTTGCAATATTTTAAGAGGAAATTGCTAATTTCACCCAATTTTTTTTCAATTATTTTTCAGATACTTCAGTCAAAGGAAGAAATAGCTCTTCTCCTAAGATGGAACCTGTTGTTTGGGAATGTGGTTGATCAACTTGACACGTTGGCCACATGGTACCCGATGTAAGAAAATGAAAAGAAGAGGCAAGATGATGTCATTTTCCCATATTGTGAAACCAAAAACAAATGCCTTTTGTGAGACCAAGCTAACAAACCTCTGACGGTGCAGAGTAATTCTGTTTGAAGAACTTAACA
>NW_011498961.1:0-534 GCF_000754665.1 Bison bison bison | reverse complement strand
CGACGAGCAATCCCCAGCTTTCCTCCGCAACTCGAATGGAGATTGCACTCCCTGGGCCAACACAAGAGGCATCCTGAATTCCCCGTCGTAACTCGAGAATCCCGCCGCAACTCGAGAAAACCACGTGGTTCCCCCGTCATCGCAAGATCGAAGCCCTTTCCCGCTACAGCGTCTCAGGAGAAGTCCCACGTTAGGAATTGGAGGTCGAAACGGTACTTGGCACCCTTGATGCGCCCCCACGAAGTTCCCCGGCATCCCGGTCTCCCTGGAGAGGAACACCGAGGTTTTCCGGCACCACTTCCTCTGAGCCCCTTCTACCGTCCTGATCTCGACAGGAGGGTCGACTCCCCTGCTTTGTCTGGAAGGGGTTCCCGACCTTCCGGTCGCACCTCAGGATGAGGCCGGTCTCACGACGACATTCCAGACGTGGCCTCGTGGGTGCTTCCACATTGCGAAGCACCCCGATTTCCCGGTCCCCTCTTGATAAGAACCCGATGCCCGGACACCTCTCCGAACTCCACCCTGTGAATGAAG
>NW_011498960.1:0-547 GCF_000754665.1 Bison bison bison | reverse complement strand
CATACACACACACACACCACTGAAAAAATATAGTCAGTAAAAGAAGGTCTTTTGCCCAAGGGCAAACAGGAAGAGAAAAAGAGCTGGAAGCAACCCAAACTCTTGTCATCAGCTCAAGGATATATTTGGCTGAAACAATCATCATGTAATATTTACACCTTACCCCTTGAGCTTGGGCTCCATGTTCTACAAAGCAATTAAACATCTCTTGCCTGTCCTCTAAAAGTCTACAGTTTAAAAATAGGTAACTAATAAACGGACAAATTGAAGAACTTTGAGGACAAACTACCTGCTTAAGGTAGAGTTCTTAAAGGAACAATTTTCAAGATCAGTTCAGTCCCAAAGGTGAGGATGTTAACAGATTTTTGTCCTTCTCTTTGAAAACAACAAATATCAGGGAGAAATATTAAAACTGCATGGTTTGGTTCTTAAAAAGCTAAAAACAGACTATCCAGCAATATACTAGGGTAACTTCTGAGTATATACCCAAAAGAAGGGAAAGCAGACTCTGGAAGAGATGTTCATATATCCATGTTCACAGCAGCAT
>NW_011498959.1:0-526 GCF_000754665.1 Bison bison bison | reverse complement strand
GCAAGAGACGAAGTGAAAGAGCTCTCACTTCTGGTTCTAGTCACCTGGTAGTCCTGTGAACTTGGCCAAGTTACTAAGACTTCTAAGCCTCGATTCCTCATCTGCATAGCTGGAATTACAGCAATAATCTCACAGGACTATCACCAGGATTGAATTCAGTTACCTGTATTTAGTACCTCAGACAAAGTAGATACTTACATTAGTTCCCTTTCCACTTTGGTCACTGGAAATCTGATGGTCCAGAGAACAAAGGGGAAATGGAAAGTTGTTGAAAGGTCGGGAAGTAATGTTTTTTTCCCCAGACCCCTTTTATCTTTCACTAAATATTTAGAAGAGAAAAACAACTCTTCCTAGTTTTTTGAATTTGATTCTCTCCAAATACGTCAGTCATGATAATTTTATGAGCAAACCAAACATCTTTATATTCATCAATAATGACTTTAGACCTCTAAATGGCACTTTAACAACACTGTATATACACAAAAATAAATTCGAAATGTATTACAGACCTAAATGTAAGACCAGA
>NW_011498958.1:0-531 GCF_000754665.1 Bison bison bison | reverse complement strand
CTCAAATAGATCAACAATTACAAACACGAATTAATGAGTTACAAACTGTGGTTATCCACTTAGGAGATCAAGTGCAGCAACTGACTTTCCAAACACGTATACATTGTCACTGGAATTTTACTCTTTTTGTCTGACTAACATGCCCTATAATAGCACTGAATATCCTTGGGATAAGTTAAAGCGCATTTGCAGGATCTCACAGATAACTCAAGTTTAGACATCAATTTGTTGAAACAACAAGTTGCTAATTTTCAAGTTAAGGTACCTAAGAAATTGTACAGCACTCAATTTTATGATACTTTAACCAAAACCCTGTCTCTAGACCCTAGAACTTGGTTTTCAGGAAGCAACATTTTTATATATGTATTAATCACCCTGCTTTCTCTGTCATTGCTTATAGGATATAGATGTCCCTACTCAAGACTCCATGCCTCCCACAACGGAGTCTAACTAGCAGCTGCTGTGCTTAAATTAAAAACAAAAGGAGGCTATGTTGGGAAGCCCAGTACAAAATAGCCGGTTGGAGGAAGT
>NW_011498957.1:0-576 GCF_000754665.1 Bison bison bison | reverse complement strand
AAATGTTGTCGGTTTTTGTTTTGTTTTGTTTTTTTAATTTGTTTTTGTTCTTTTTTTTTTTTAGTGTAAAAAGATTCCGAAAAAAGTAGGGGAAACAGGAAGCCCCAGAGGTGCCCCTGTAGTTTGGCGAAGGCCTTAGGAGGTCGACTTGGAAATGCTGGCTGGCTGTGAGGGGGGAGGGGGCAGATGTGCACAGAGCTGTGCAGGCTTGTCCTTTGCATGGATGTTCTTCGTAGAAATCCACCTCGGAGCCATCTCCTGATGTGTAAGAATTTCCCAGACAAACCTTGAGCTAAGCAATGCGTTTTTTCCTTAGGAAATGTTGGTCTTCAGCGATGTTCAAAGCCTGTGTATTTCGGCTAGACTCTGGCTTCAGGTCGGTTCCCCCAAAAGGCTCAGAAGCGACCTGAACCAAACAGTAAGTTTTCCTCCTACCTTGTTCTCCTCATCTATGTTAAGAGTATACTTTAAGAGTATCCTGGCACATACATGTACTGCCTCACCCCTAACCTCAGTCATGTGTTCCAAGAACTTCTGTCCGTTTATTTATTTGTTTTTGGTACCATTGAATTCGTT
>NW_011498955.1:0-550 GCF_000754665.1 Bison bison bison | reverse complement strand
CAATTTAAACAAGAATGAAGAGACAGAGGAATAGCCAGCAGATAAAGGAACAGATAAATGCCCACCAAACCAAACAAAAGAGGAAGAGATAGGGAATCTACCTGATAAAGAATTCCGAATAATGATAGTGAAATTGATCCAAAATCTTGAAATTAAAATGGAATCACAGATAAATAGCTTGGAGACAAGGATTGAGAAGATGCAAGAAAGGTTTAACAAGGACCTAGAAGAAATAAAAAAGAGTCAATATATAACGAATAATGCAATAAATGAAATTAAAAACACTCTGGAGGCAACAAATAGTAGAATAACAGAGGCAGAAGATAGGATTAGTGAATTAGAAGATAGAATGGTAGAAATAAATGAATCAGAGAAAATGAAAGAAAAACGAATTAAAAGAAATGAGGACAATCTCAGAGACCTCCAGGACAATATTAAATGCTACAACATTCGAATCATAGGGGTTCCAGAAGAAGAAGACAAAAAGAAAGACCATGAGAAAATACTTGAGGAGATAATAGTTGAAAACTTCCCTAAACTGGGGAAGGAA
>NW_011498954.1:0-505 GCF_000754665.1 Bison bison bison | reverse complement strand
AAAACCATTCCATTGATGTCTTTCAAATATTAATAGGAGAAGTACCAACAAGCAGTACTTCAAATTTCAAAATACTCTATACTTCCAGGAGATATATATTTTTAATATGAGAGAACTGGATATATTACAATCTAGTTTATTTCATGCCAGCAATGCTCTTTCTTTCCTAAGATCTAAAGTTGTTTCAAGCAACATCCTTGGAGGGCAAAACAACAACAACACAAAAAACTTATTATTATATTTTTTTAAATCAAAGCTGAGTTTCCTCTCAACAGTCCTGAACCATGGTGTTGCAGATGCTGTTTTTTTGACTGGGTTCACTGTTGGGTAGGTAAGCCAGTGGATCTGGTTGGATTAAGGATCTAACAAAAGAAAGCAAATGACTGCAATAGCAACTAAAGGCAAAGCTCATCCACCCTGACACTTTAGACTGTTACTTAAAGTTTATTTGTTTAGTGTTTATGGTTATCAAAACTTGTCTCTATATAATGTTGGTGGAAGGACT
>NW_011498953.1:0-502 GCF_000754665.1 Bison bison bison | reverse complement strand
ACACACACACACACACACACACACACACACACACACACACACCCAAGATACAGAAACCAAACCAAACAAAAAAAAATTGCTTTCTTACGTTTCACATGTCAGGATGGTGCCAGACACTATTATTGGATAGTCAAAAATCTCTTTTGTTTCTGTGTAAAAGGGAGGTCCTTTCAAGGCGTGAATGTTTCAGAACTTTAATTAATTTGGAAATGACCCAGCTCTTCAGTACACTGTCGTCACTTAGTTTAGCACAGGATAGAAACTCGGGTAACCCAAACACCTGGAGAAACGATTGTATGTTCAGTTCAGTTCAGTGGCTCAGTCGTGTCTGACTCTTTGGGACCCCGTGGCCTGCAGGACGCTGGGCTTCCGTGTCCATCACCAACTCCAGGGGCTTGCTCAAACTCATGTCCATCGAATCAGTGATGCCATCCAACCATCTTAGCCTCTGTCGTCCCCTTCTCCTCTGCCTTCAATCAAGACTCTCATAGGCAGATATTTC
>NW_011498951.1:0-500 GCF_000754665.1 Bison bison bison | reverse complement strand
CAGTCCTGACTTTTATCAAAGTCAGGTGCTTCATACAAATGTATACAGAGGTCTAAGGCGTGTTACATCATCTTCTGGCCAGGGGGCCTGCTGACAATTTATGACCCTCTCCTGTGACAGCGGTCAGTCAACCAGGACACTTATTTCTCCAGGGGTGATTATTCTTAAAACAGACACCACCCAAATAAAGTTACATTCCTATAGGGTAAGGGTGTAGTGGGTTTTAGTTAGGAAAGAATTTACTTAGCCTAAGGTCTAACGTGATTAATATCAAAGGTTAATACTTATTTCTTCTATATATTCATTAATGTGTGTAAGGGCAGGGGATATGGAGACTTAGCAACAAACATTGGCTCAAAAAATGAAAAACCCTTCACCAGTACAATTTCTAATCAGCCCATTATACTTATACTAATAGTTTTCTAACTTTTCTAAGGAACCTGTTTTTAGAAGGTTTAAAGCATCTCTTGCCTCTCATGGTTGGGAGGCTGTGAGCAATC
>NW_011498950.1:0-532 GCF_000754665.1 Bison bison bison | reverse complement strand
GAGATACCCGTCGCGACTCGAGAGCAGACGGGGTCTTTTGTTCCACTCGAGATGAATGCCCTGTCTCCCCCGGGTGCGTCTGGAATGAACCCCGACGATCCCGGTCGCCCCTGGAGAGGAACCTTGGCTTCTGGACACAAGCCTAGATGAGGTCTATTGGCCCTGCAGTCACTCGAGAGCAATCCCCAGCTTGCCGTCGCAACTCGACGGAAAATTGGACTTCCCTGGGCCAACACAAGAGGCATCCCGAATTCCCCGTCGTAACTCGAGAATCCCGCCGCAACTCGAGAAAAACCACGTGGTTCCCCCGTCATCGCAAGATGAAGCCCTGTCCCGCTACAGCGTCTCAGGAGAAGTCCCACGTTAGGAATTGGAGGTCGAAACGGTACTTGGCACCCTTGATGCGCCCCCACAAAGTTCCCCGGCATCCCGGTCTCCCTGGAGAGGCACACCGAGGTTTTCCGGCACCACTTCCTCTGAGCCCCTTCTACCCTCCTGATCTCGACAGGAGGGTCGACTCCCCTGCTTTGTC
>NW_011498949.1:0-505 GCF_000754665.1 Bison bison bison | reverse complement strand
TCGACGAACACCCCCGACGACTCCCCCGTCCATCGCGGAGATGAGGGCCTTCGTCTCCTGCATGGCCTAGAGGCCAACCTCGCGACCTCTCTCCAAACGCCTCAGGAGGCTTGACTCCCTTTAGTCCACCCAGTGAGCTCCAAGAGATACCCGTCGCGACTCGAGAGCAGACGGGGTTCTTTGCTTCCACTCGAGATGAATGCCTGTCTCCCCGGGTGCGTCTGGAATGCAACCCCGAGATCCCGGTCGCCCCTGGAGAGGAACATTGGCTTCTGGACACAAGCCTAGATGAGGTCTATTGGCCCTGCAGTCACTCGAGAGCAATCCCCAGCTTTCCTTCGCAACTCGAATGGAAGATTGGACTTCCCTGGGCCAACACAAGAGGCATCCCGAATTCCCCGTCGTAACTCGAGAATCCCGCCGCAACTCGAGAAAAACCACGTGGTTCCCCCGTCATCGCAAGATGAAGCCCTTTCCCGCTACAGCGTCTCAGGAGAAGTCCCAC
>NW_011498948.1:0-558 GCF_000754665.1 Bison bison bison | reverse complement strand
TATGGTAGCAAGCTAGAGCCCTTGTTAGCTAGATGTCAGAAAGTTAGCAGAGGAAGAAGGAGGTCACAAGGGACAAAATGGAGTAGATCAGATTGCACAGTGATTTTATAAATACTTCTTTCTGACCAATATGGTATGTTCTTAGCTAAGAGTGATTCTGATTTTTTCCGCTTGGTCCAATGAAAATCAAACAGAGTTAAACAGACCTGGGTCTGATTCTCTGTTTCACCACCTACTGTCTGTATAACTCGGGGCAAAGCAAAGTGAGCCTCATTTTCTTCATCTGTAAAATAAGCTAAAACCCACCACCTTACCATATTGTTATGGGTTTAATTGAGCAAACCTGTTAAGTGCCTGACATATAAAATACTCCCAGTAAATGTCACTCTCCCCTAGTCCCTGTCCCAGTGTACTGAAAAAGATTATATGGGGTTACCATTTTTAGTGAGTTTAGTTTAGTTTAGTTAGTTTAAACAAACTATAGTTTAGTTTAGTTTAGAATAACTGGATATTCTTCTGTAAGAAAAACTATATCTTCAGAAGAAATGAATCATAGTT
>NW_011498947.1:0-586 GCF_000754665.1 Bison bison bison | reverse complement strand
TCCGGCGAGGTGGGGGGGCCGGAGCGTGCGTGCGCCGCGTGTGCGCGCGGTCGGTCCCCGCGGTGTGGTGAGCCTTGGGGCAAGGGGGAAGGTGTTGGGGCGCGACGTCCGGTCGGCCCCGGCTTCCCCCGCCCGCAGCCGTGGTGCGGGAGAGCCTATCGCGCCCGCCCTCTCCCCACGAGCCGCAGCCGGTGGCGGCGTGCGGTCACGGTCGGGGCCGCCTCGCTCGAGAGCGTGATCCCCAGGATGTCGGGCCTCGGGGTGGCAGACTTAGATCGGAAGACGGATCTGTCGAGGACGGATGGCGGAAGACGGGTTCGGGCGGCTCGCCGGCCCTGGCGGCGGGGCCGGGTCGTGGGGGCCCGCTCTGGGGCTGGCCGGGACCGGTCGGCGTCCCAGGCGTGTCGCGGGACCGCCCTCGTGTGTGGGTGGCGGTGGGACCCCGCGCTGGTTTTCCTGGTGGCCCGGCCGTGTTCCCGGTGTCTTTGTGGTCCCCGGATGGCGCCCGCGGCCCTGTCCCGCGGCCCCCGCCGTGCGTGCTTGCCGGCCCCTCCCCGCCGCTGCCGGCCTCTCCTCCTCGTCCCGC
>NW_011498946.1:0-509 GCF_000754665.1 Bison bison bison | reverse complement strand
TCTGCTATCTATTCTTCATGTTGCTAGAATAAATGACAGTTAAACTTTAGAAGGACAAAAGGTCAAGGAACTAGACAACTTAAAGTGAATAAATTCAACATCTGAGCATAATCTTTTTCTCTAGTCCTGAAACAGGTTGATTTCAACACAAATTCTTAGAATATTTGCCACTTAACTTTCAGGCTTATAGACAAAGTTGTAACAGATCTCAAGATGTGGAGTTGATTCAATGACAAAAACTTAATTTGAGCACTTTCTTTCATAGCTACTACAACCACAAAATCAATTTCTCTCAAAGGAGGTTTCAGTCTCAGAGGGTTCACATATAATCTCAATTAGCAAAAACAACAGGCAGCTTTCCGTTTATTCTTTACGCCATATCTTAGATGGGAAGAAAAGGGAGTAAAACAAAATTAATCTAGAAGAAATTTTTCACTTAGATTACATAGACATCAGCTCATAATGAACTGGGAGATCTACAGTATACTGTATGGTAATTTAAGGAACAA
>NW_011498945.1:0-508 GCF_000754665.1 Bison bison bison | reverse complement strand
GTCTAAAGATGAGTGTGACTGTAAAATTCTTTGTTAAGTCCTCAGAAAGCTGAAGGGGATGCTTCATGGCATATTTAGGCAGGCCAATGCCTCCAAAGAGTTCAGGGGTGTCACTCAGAGATCATTTCAGTCAAACAATAAGATTTCTACCAAGTTTCAGGGTGTTATCCCTCAGCTATCTCATCAGAAAACCAAGAACAGAGAAGGACTTTTTATGAAAACATGTGTGATTGTGGCTTTCGGGTGGAGTGCTTTACCATGAAAACCAGTAAGATTATCAGGAGACATACCAAGATTTTAAGATAACATATTTAAGTTCAGCTTGGACTGAAAGGACCAGCAATAGTACAAAATAAGAGAGCTCTGGACTTCTACCTTTGACAAGCAGGAAGCAGTCTAGGGAGACTGTTTCACTGTAACCATATACTACCCACCTTTCCTGCAATGGAATCATGTCAGAGGGCAGAATTAAAAATTCAGAGACTGAAGCCTAGGAGGTTTCCAGGCC
>NW_011498944.1:0-510 GCF_000754665.1 Bison bison bison | reverse complement strand
CGAGGGGGAGGCGCGTCATTGCTCTCGAGTCGATGGGAGGGGAAGTCTGGCCTCGAGACGTGTTGAAGAAGGTCTCTCGAGGTCTTTCTCGGGTTGAGGCAGGAAACCTTGGCTTCCTCGACTTGTGCAGGTGACCTCAGGGGGCTTCTCATGGTGGCTCTGAGAAGTCAGGGAAACCGGAGGTGGGAGGGGCCTCTCGGGACTCCACGGGGTTTGGTGCGTTGGAAGAGGGCCTCATCTCCAGCTGAGGCAGGAACCTCAGGGTTCCTCTGATTTCAGACTCCGATCGCAGGGTCCCTGCAGACTGGGGACAGGAGAGTCAGGCCTCGTCTTGGGTTGAGGCATGGAACTCCGCTTGCCTCTCGAGGTGTCCCCGGGGAGAGAGGCCACTTGTCGAGCTGTATTTGGAACCTGGGGGTTTTTCCGGACGAGGCACAGGCGAGGCACTGCCCCTTCGTGTTGACTTCATTCACAGGGTGGAGTTCGGAGAGGTGTCCGGGCATCGGGTTC
>NW_011498943.1:0-518 GCF_000754665.1 Bison bison bison | reverse complement strand
GGAGTATAACTGGTTAGTAATGTTGTGGTAGCTTCTTGTGTACAGCAAAATGATTCAATTATACATACATCTATTTTTTCTAAATTCTTTTCCTATTTAGGTTCTTACAGAGTATTCAGCATAGTTCCCTGTGGTATAGAGCAGGTCCTTGTTGGTTATCCATTTTAAATAGAGCAGTGTGTACATGTCAATCCAAAACATACCTAATTGATATATGTCTTTTATCATAGGTCACTTTAAACCAGCATGGGAAGTAATCAGAATGAACATTTTACTAATGATAACATTAATTAGTAAAATATTCATTAGGCACAATACCAGACATTCAAACACAAGTGTCTTAAGATTTCTCTTCTCTTGAAAATCAAAAGCATAGGAAAATATTGAGTAACATAGTCTTCCCCCAAAGAGAACTAGCACATTCAGTTTACTGACAGGAAAAATAAGAATATTGATAACTGAATTATATTGCAAGACTCTAATTTAAACTAGTTAAAACTGAATATTAGATTTTCTAT
>NW_011498942.1:0-509 GCF_000754665.1 Bison bison bison | reverse complement strand
TTCTGGACACAAGCCTAGATGAGGTCTCTTGGCCCTGCAGTCACTCGAGAGCAATCCCCAGCTTCCTTCGCAACTCGAATGGAGATTGGACTCCTGGCAACACAGAGGCATCCCGAATTCCCCGTCGTAACTCGAGAATCCCGCCGCAACTCGAGAAAAACCACGTGGTTCCCCCGTCATCGCAAGATGAAGCCCTTTCCCGCTACAGCGTCTCAGGAGAAGTCCCACGTTAGGAATTGGAGGTCGAAACGGTACTTGGCACCCTTGATGCGCCCCCACAAAGTTCCCCGGCATCCCGGTCTCCCTGGAGAGGAACACCGAGGTTTTCCGGCACCACTTCCTCTGAGCCCCTTCTAGCCTCCTGATCTCCACAGGAGGGTCGACTCCCCTGCTTTGTCTGGAAGGGGTTCCCGACCTTCCGGTCGCACCTCAGGATGAGGCCGGTCTCACGACGACATTCCAGACGTGGCCTCGTGGGTGCTTCCACATTGCGAAGCACCCCGATTTCC
>NW_011498941.1:0-501 GCF_000754665.1 Bison bison bison | reverse complement strand
TAGCAGCAGCAGCAGCAGCAGTGCATAGATATCAAAGGGTTGAGAACAGTCAGTAGGATCACACAAGTCACCGTGAAACAATAATACTTCTCCACTTAGCCAAAGCTACAAAAGATTTCTGTTCTAGGTCAACCTAGAAGAGATCACGGAAGAGGTAAAGAAACTTATAATCCATTAGCAAAGGCAGTTCAACCTCTCAAGAAACCTTGTGCTAGGCACAACACTCTTTTCTGGGGGTCCACTTTCCCTACAACCTCCTTATCCCATTCTGTACCCATTCCTTTGCTTCTCCCATCCTGAAACTGCCACCTGGAAGAAAGAACGACGTCGTTTGCCTTCAGAAAATGCGATTTCATTCCACATACCTTCTTTTAATACCAAGTCATACATTTCCCTTCAGCAACCAAGAACTGACTTTTATATTGGCATTCGACAGATTGGTGAACATACCTATCAGTGATAGTAGCGCCCCCCCCCACTCCCCCGCACACGCGCCCACAC
>NW_011498940.1:0-542 GCF_000754665.1 Bison bison bison | reverse complement strand
TTTCATAATGTACATTGGTTGGTGTTAGAGTTCTTGTGGGCTCTGTGACCATAAAAACTGTATACTATATCCCGAAAAGTATGGTGCTCAATTATTTCAGTCGTGTCCACCTCTTGAGACCCCATGGACTATAGCCTGTAAGGCTCCTGTCCGTTGGTCTTCCTGGATATTAATACTGGAGTGGGTTGCCAGGGACTGTGAAACAGGTTAACTTTACAACCTCATCTTTCTTAAACAATCCTGGCAAGATTTAGGTTAGTGTTTTTCCTCATGCTCAAATTAGGGTTTGAATGTTAAAAACTGAAATTGTGTAGCTTTGTGGGTATAGAATAACTATTATAGGAATACAAATACATTAAGTAGAAATTCTATTCTGGCCCCGTACTTGCTAAATTAGTAAGACATTTTCTTCAGAGAAAGAAATGTCGATGGGACAATACTGGAATGGTAGCAGGGATAATTGCAAGAGGAAAGACTTAAAAACAAACAGACATATAAACATTCAGTCCAGTTCCATTTGCAACCTAGGTCTGAAGCAGAAT
>NW_011498939.1:0-529 GCF_000754665.1 Bison bison bison | reverse complement strand
GTTTTGGAGAGAGGTCGCGAGGCTGGCCTCGAGGCCATGCAGGAGGCGAAGGCCCTCATCTCCGCGATGACGGGGGAGTCTCGGGGTGGTTCTCGAGCGGCGGCCCCAGGGTGCGGTTTCTCACGAGGTACGACGGCGAGGTCAGTGAGCCTCTCGTGGGGCGCCAGTGAAGTCGGGTCTCCATGCGAGTGGCGAGGGGGAGCGCGTCATTGCTCTCGAGTCATGGTAGGGGAATCTGGCCTCGAGACGTGTTGAAGAAGGTCTCTCGAGGTCTGTCTCGGGTTGAGGCGGGAAACCCTGGCTTCCCTCGATTTGTGCAGGTGACCTCAGGGGGCTTCTCATGGTGGCTCTGAGAAGTCAGGGAAACTGGAGGTGGGAGGGGCCTCTCGGGACTCCCCTGGGTTTGGTGCATTGGAAGAGGGCCTCATCTCCAGTTGAGGCAGGAACCTCAGGGTTCCTCTGATTTCGGACTCTGATCGCAGGGTCCCTGCAGACTGGGGACAGGAGAGTCAGGCCTCGTCTTGGGTTG
>NW_011498938.1:0-504 GCF_000754665.1 Bison bison bison | reverse complement strand
GGATGCTTCTCATATAGACATGCACATTTACATTTAATGATTAGGAATGCAGGGTAATGATAAATCTAGATAGTGTTCTCAAGTATGATCTTTACATGATATTAAAAGTACATATATTTCAGGAAAACTTTTCTTCTATAGAGCTTTTATGCTATTTACATTATTTTCAAAAACTCACTTAAGAATGAGAATATTTATAAATGCTTTGTCTTTTTAAATTTCAGATTAAGGTTTTCACCACAAACTTATACCCTGCCCATCTGTCAAAGCACCCTAGACTTGTATTAGTACTAAAGTTGTTAATATACACATTAAGCTGAGAATTAAGGAGCATGTGAGGTCTCTAGGGTCCTTGTCCTAGTAGACTTCTCTAGAATTAGTAGCTATAAAATACGTATCTACATGTTTCACCATTTTCAGTCTTTTGCTTCTTTGATGAAACTTTCTTCTTTCCTGATCCACTTTCTTGTTTAGTCTCTTGATGCAGAGGTAATGATTCTTGCT
>NW_011498937.1:0-505 GCF_000754665.1 Bison bison bison | reverse complement strand
GTTCCCTGACTATGAATCAATCTGGGCTCCCTGCTTTGGGAGTGCAGAGTCGTAGCACCAGGACCACCTATATGTTTTCTCTTTTTAAAATTGTGTCATAGTCATTTTACAATGTTACATTATTCTCTGCTGTACAATGAAGTAAATCATTTATATGTGCATATATATCTGCTCCCCTTTGAGCTTCCCACCACCCCCTCATTCCTCTTCTTTAGGTCAATGGAGAGCACCAAGCTGAGCTCCGTATATTAGACAGCTGCTCTCCACTAGCTGTCTGGTTAAAGACCTGAGGATTATTAGAAATAAATAAAGGAAATTTAAAAACAAACAAAAGCAACAACAGGAAACGTACATCTTAACAGGGCATGCATGTCCCTGCTGGCCTCTCAGTTTGCCCCTCCCCCCTCTCCTGCTGCGTCGTCAAGGTCCTTCTCTGTGTCTGTGCCTCTATGTGGGCTCTGGCGATAAGGGCCTCAGCACCATTTTCCATATACGCTGTGCTTAG
>NW_011498936.1:0-509 GCF_000754665.1 Bison bison bison | reverse complement strand
TTTTTGTGTAAGGAGATGGAGAGTGTGATTTTGAAGAAATTGTAGGCTGTTCGTAGTTTTTTGCATTTATGCAATACTTATTCCTCTCAGGTGACTTGGATTTTTTCTTTTGTGACCTTGATGTTCTGTTTTGTAGTCTGCCGTGTGGTTTTTCAACTGGAGCCGTATGGTAAACAAATTTATCCTAAACATAAAAATAAAAATAGTTTGGCCAGGAGAATATATTTTATACATATTATGACCCTTGGGTAAACCATATATATAACCAAGGTTATAAGGTACATATAATCTATCAAAACCAACTAGATCAGTCTCTCTTATTTGTGCAGATTCTGGGGGAAGTCAAATCCATATCCTCCCAAATAACTCTGTCTAGTAACAAGTGAAATATACTGTACCATACTTCTTCTTAAGTATAATAAGTACTTTATAAAAGTTAAAGCCCAATATTTAATCATTTGAAAAATCTAAGAAAAAATTAAAAAGTTATTTTTCAATATACTAAAGAT
>NW_011498935.1:0-535 GCF_000754665.1 Bison bison bison | reverse complement strand
CTGGCCTCGAGACGTGTTGAAGAAGGTCTCTCGAGGTCTTTCTCGGGTTGAGGCAGGAAAACCCTGGCTTCCCTCGACTTGTGCAGGTGACCTCAGGGGGCTTCTCATGGTGGCTCTGAGAAGTCAGGGAAACGGGAGGAGGGGGGGGGGGGCCTCTCGGGACTCCACGGGGTTTGGTGCATTGGAAGAGGGCCTCATCTCCAGTTGAGGCAGGAACCTCAGGGTTCCTCTGATTTCAGACTCCGATCGCAGGGTCCCTGCAGACTGGGGACAGGAGAGTCAGGCCTCGTCTTGGGTTGAGGCATGGAACTCCGCTTGCCTCTCGAGGTGTCCCCGGGGAGAGAGGCCACTTGTCGAGCGGTATTTGGAACTTGGGGGTCTTTTCCGGACGATGCACGGGCGAGTCACTCCCCTTCGTCTTGACTTCATTCACAGGGTGGAGTTCGGAGAGGTGTCCGGGCATCGGGTTCTTACCAAGAGGGGACCGGGAAATCGGGGTGCTTCGCAATGTGGAAGCACCCACGAGGCCACGTCT
>NW_011498934.1:0-513 GCF_000754665.1 Bison bison bison | reverse complement strand
CGCAACTCGAATGGAAGACTGGACTTCCCTGGGCCAACACAAGAGGCATCCCGAATTCCCCGTCGTAACTCGAGAATCCCGCCGCAACTCGAGAAAAACCACGTGGTTCCCCCGTCATCGCAAGATGAAGCCCTTTCCCGCTACAGCGTCTCAGGAGAAGTCCCACGTTAGGAACTGGAGGTTGAAACGGTACTTGGCACCCTTGATGCGCCCCCACAAAGTTCCCCGGCATTCCGGTCTCCCTGGAGAGGAACACCGAGGTTTTCCGGCACCACTTCCTCTGAGCCCCTTCTACCCTCCTGATCTCCACAGGAGGGTCGACTCCCCTGCTTTGTCTGGAAGGGGTTCCCGACCTTCTGGTCGCACCTCAGGAGGAGGCCGGTCTCACGACGACATTCCAGACGTGGCCTCGTGGGTGCTTCCACATTGCGAAGCAGCCCGATTTCCCGGTCCCCTCTTGGTAAGAACCCGATGCCCGGACACCTCTCCGAACTCCACCCTGTGAATGAAGTC
>NW_011498933.1:0-551 GCF_000754665.1 Bison bison bison | reverse complement strand
GGGGTCGCACAGAGTCAGACGGGACAGAAGCGACTTAGCAGCAGCCTAGTGAGCTGAGAATGAGCTTTACTTCTTTCTTTTTTTTTTTTAATTTTTAGTAGCCTACACTTTTTAATGGCTGAGGAAACCGAAAAGCATATTATTTTCTGACGTGAAAATTGTGTGAAGTTCAATTTTTGGTGTCCTTAAAGTTGAAACAGGGACTTGCCAGTTCCTTTGGTTATTGTCTATGACTGAAAACTTGATCAATCGTCAAAGATCATATTCGCAAAGCCTAAAATAGTTCTTTTTGGGCCCTTTACAGAGTCTTTTTTAAATGCTCTGTTCTGCTGGAAGTCTCCTAGTAGTCATATGGGGGAATAAAGTCTTGGTTTTGTTACAATATTTTCTTCTCTATTATATTCATTTTTCATTCTTTATTAATTGCATTCCTTCTTATCGCTATAAGTTTGTTCTGTTGCGCATCTTTACAACTTTTTGAGATAGTTATTTGTAACTCTCATTTCTCTTATATGTAATACTATAAGTTTACTTTAATTTGTTGTTGTTGT
>NW_011498932.1:0-523 GCF_000754665.1 Bison bison bison | reverse complement strand
ACGTGGTTTTTCTTCGAGTTGCGGCGGGAGTTCTCGAGTTACGACGGGGAATTCATGATGCCTCTTGTGTTCGCCCAGGGAAGTCCAATCTTCCATTCGAGTTGGGAAGGAAAGCTGGGGATTGCTCTCGAGTGACTGCAGGGCCAATAGACCTCATCTAGGCTTGTGTCCAGAAGCCAATGTTCCTCTCCAGGGGCGACAGGGATCTCGGGGTTGCATTCCAGACACACCCGGGGAGACAGGCATTCATCTCGAGTGGAAGCAAAGAACCCCACTCTGCTCTCGAGTCGCGACGGGTATCTCTTGGAGCTCACTGGGTGGACTAAAGGGAGTCAAGCCTCCTGAGGCGTTTGGAGAGAAGTCGCGAGATTGGTCTCTAGCCCATGCAGGAGACGAAGGCCCTCATCTCGGGATGACGGGGGAGTCTCGGGGTTGTTCTCGACCGGCGGCCCCAGTGTGCGCTTTCTCACGAGGTACGACGGCGAGGTCAGTGAGCCTCTAGTGGGGCGCCAGGGAAGTCGGG
>NW_011498931.1:0-506 GCF_000754665.1 Bison bison bison | reverse complement strand
GAGTGTGAGAGACAAGAAGAGGAAGCAGCCGCGGGGCAGGAGGGCCCGGCTGTGCTCTGAAGACAGTGGGCCGACAGCGGCTGGTGCGAGGGAGGGGTGTCTCCAGGAGGCAGCTCTCAGGGGTCACGGCAGTGACGTAGCAGCACAGGTGGGGCTTCGGAGTGGGGGCTTGCGGGGCACTGTGGGCTGGTGGGGAGCACTATGCTGGCTCAGGAGAAAGGGAGTGGGGACTGAAAACCTGGCTCACAGGCAGGGCAGGCACAGCATATTTAGTGGGCCTCCCAGAGGAATTGGTCACCTTGTCTCTGAGACCTTCTCCGGGGGGGATAGAGCTTCGGGTGATGAGGGGGAAAGAGATGGAGGCTGCATCCCGCGAGGGGACTGGGAGGTGATGGTTGGGTGGCGACCCAACCCGGAGGCCTCTGTGGCCCTCAGAGGACCCTCGAGGGTCCGCAGTCCACAGTGGGACTGTGTCGTACCCCCTACCCAGTTCCCAAGTGTGTTCT
>NW_011498930.1:0-548 GCF_000754665.1 Bison bison bison | reverse complement strand
GTCGGGGTCTTTGCTTCCACTCGAGATGAATGCCTGTCTCCCCGGGTGCGTCTGGAATGCAACCCCGACGAGCCCTGTCGCCCCTGGAGAGGAACATTGGCTTCTGGGCACAAGCCTCGATGAGGTCTATTGGCCCTGCAGTCACTCGAGAGCAATCCCCAGCTTTCCTTCGCAACTCGAATGGAAGATTGGACTTGCCTGGGCCAACACAAGAGGCATCCTGAATTCCCCGTCGTAACTCGAGAATCCCACCGAAACTCGAGAAAAACCACGTCGCTCCCCCGTCATCGCAAGATGAAGCCCTTTCCCGCTACAGCGTCTCAGGAGAAGTCCCACGTTAGGAAATGGAGGTCGAAAGGGCACTTGGCAACCTTGATGCGACCCACAAAGTTCCGCGAAATCCCGGTCTCCCTCGAGAGGAACACTGAGGTTTTCCGGCACCCCCTCCTCTGAGCCCTTTCTCCCCTCCTGATCTGGACAGGAGGGTCGACTCCCCTGCTTTGTCTGAAGGGGTTCCCGACCTTCCGGTCGCACCTCAGGATGAGGCC
>NW_011498929.1:0-569 GCF_000754665.1 Bison bison bison | reverse complement strand
AGTCACTAGAGAGCAATCCGCAGCTTCCTTCGCAACTCGAATGGAAGATTGGACTTCCCTGGGCCAACACAGAGGCATCCCGAATTCCCCGTCGTAACTCGAGAATCCCGCCGCAACTCGAGAAAACCACGTGGTTCCCCCGTCATCGCAAGATGAAGCCCTTTCCCGCTACAGCGTCTCAGGAGAAGTCCCACGTGAGGAATTGGAGGTCGAAACGGTACTTCGGCACCCGTCGACTGCGCCCCCACAAAGTTCCCCGGCATCCCGGTCTCCCTGGAGAGGAACACCGAGGTTTTCCGGCACCACTTCCTCTGAGCCCCTTCTACCCTCCTGATCTCCACAGGAGGGTCGACTCCCCTGCTTTGTCTGGAAGGGGTTCCCGACCTTCCGGTCGCACCTCAGGATGAGGCCGGTCTCACGACGACATTCCAGACGTGGCCTCGTGGGTGCTTCCACATTGCGAAGCACCCCGATTTCCCGGTCCCCTCTTGATAAGAACCCGATGCCCGGACACCTCTCCGAACTCCACCCTGTGAATGAAGTCAACACGAAGGGGCAGTGACTCGCCC
>NW_011498928.1:0-502 GCF_000754665.1 Bison bison bison | reverse complement strand
ATGGACTGCAGCCTACCAGGCTCTTCCGTCCATGAGATTTTCCAGGCAAGAGTACTGGAGTGGGGGTGCCCATTGCCCTTCTCCCATATCTATTCACAAGCCTGCCTAAATCATTGACTTCTAGCCACCTTTGGGATGCCAATGACCACCTACCCTTACCAGGCCACAGAGGAGAGAAAACACTTACCACAGGAGGTCCGGGTAAGGAACAAGGAACTAACAAGCTCCCACCAACCAGGATTCTGCAGAGGTCAACAAGAGGTCAGCAAGAGATGGGAGACTGCAGTCCAGAGGTCCTAGCAACTTCCAGCGAGCAGCAAAGACCCAGCATAGTCAAAACGAATTCAATGTTACCCAAAACAAATAAATCAACGGACAGAAGTTCTTGGAACACATGACTGAGGTTAGCGGTGAGGCAGTACATGTATGTGCCAGGATACTCTTAAAGTATACTCTTAACGTAGATGAGGAGAACAAGGTAGGAGGAAAACTTACTGTTTGG
>NW_011498927.1:0-502 GCF_000754665.1 Bison bison bison | reverse complement strand
ATGTCTATTTGTTTTTCTGTTTTGCCTGGAGGGCTACAGAGTTTAGCAGAAACCAAAGTATCTGGACCAAATTCATTTAATTCTCATAAGAATTGCTTTGACTAAGTTGTGATTGAACGCCCCAGCCTCAGCTCTGTTTTTTTCCCCTCCCTTCAAAATGACTGTTCAGATGGCGGCTCAGGGGGAGCCCCTGTGAAGTGGGTTGGAGGGCTCACTGTGGGTCACCCTTGGGGTCCTCACTGAACTTTGGCTTTGCTGGACGAGGTGTGCGTGCAAAGTCAAGAGCTGAACTGTTATGACCAATAGAGAGGATGTTTAGAGGCTGTGGGTGAGGAGGTGGGCATTGGAGGGAATGGGAGGAGAGGAAAAGTGAGCTGAAGGGGCACTGGAGAAGAGTCCACAGGTCGGATGAGGACAGTGAGAGCTAGCCCACAGTTGGATGAGACATTGCCCTGTGCTCGGTAATGTAATCCCTCCCTTCATCTCCTTGAAAAACCTTCAG
>NW_011498926.1:0-514 GCF_000754665.1 Bison bison bison | reverse complement strand
TCAGGCACCTCAAGGTGTGGCATTCAGAAGTAGCCAGAGGACTCCCCCAGAGGAAAGCCCCCAATCACTAGGCAGGACTCTCTGGCCACAAGTGACAAAACTGTAACTTAAATCATTTAAAATTGTATTTGGCTTTGTATACCTGAGACTCACTCTACACAGTTGTCTCAGAACCAAGTTTCTGATTATGTTGTACAGTAATGAAACCATTTACCACAGATTGGGACTTGAACCCACGTCCTGGGACTTGAAGCCAGCCAAAACCCAGTTTGGGATACGAACCCACGTGGCTGGAACTCAAATCCAGCCAAAACCCATGATACTTGGTTTCTGGACCTAATGAAACTCAGGTTCTTGATGTCTCATCACAGAAAGAATTCAGTGAGAGACAAAGTGATAGGTAAGAAGTGAATTTATTCAGATTCAGAGAGAAGGACACTCCACAGACAGAATGGTTTTTATAGGCTGGGTAATTTCACATGCTAATGAGTGGGAGGATTATTCCAACTGTTTT
>NW_011498925.1:0-548 GCF_000754665.1 Bison bison bison | reverse complement strand
CATATGAGAATGGATGCTCTGACAGAGCTTTTGAAAGGCTAACTGAGAGCTTTGGGATAAAGCGAGAACACTATCATTGGAAGACTTCAGACTTAGGCTGGACAAACCTTGGCAGTGACCTTGTAGAAGTATTGAGAATTAAGTGGTAATTAAGTATTTTGTCTTTTGAAGCACTCACTGTGTCTAGTTTCTAATTAGATGAAGGATAACTAGTAACATATTTTATTAATAAAAGAGCAATGCTCTTCCTGTCCGGATCTAAGATTGTGCTGCTAACAGAAAGATACCTAATTGCTTTTTCGGTTGGATTTAAAAATAGTTAGCAGTGATTACATATTTATAATTTATTTTAATACATGTCAATTATTAAATTATGTTTAATAATTAAATAATTTCACTAATAAATTTTTTTAATAATTAAAAAATTAAGTTGTGCTGGCTTATTTCAGGTAGCTCATACCATCTTAAACCCAATCTTTTGGGCCACATGATCCTAACACAGGCATTACTTACCCCCAGTGGTATTTTACCTTAAGTGCATGACCCAG
>NW_011498924.1:0-541 GCF_000754665.1 Bison bison bison | reverse complement strand
TAGCTCACATAGAAACTTCTTGTCTCTCTGCTTCTTCAGAAGCCTCTGCCACTAAAATGAGCAGGGACAAGAAACTGTCCTTTTTCTGACGTGCACTTATCCACAACCAATGATAAAACCATGGGAAAGTAAGTCTTAGCCTCTGAGCACCCAAAAGTATTGAAGAATGCCAAGGCCACTCCCCAAAGTAAAGTGATCATAAAAGATTTGCAAAGAGCCCTGGAAACCGAAAAGAAAGCATCATCTTACACTTGTACAAAATCACAGTGCAGCCACACCAGGAATACTGCATTCACTTCTTGCCGCCATACCTCAAGGAAGACAACGTCGCTAGAAAAGGCCCAGGGAAGGACAAAGAAAATGACCAAGGGCTCAAAGTGGCTTTTACATGAAAATAAAATTTAAAATTCAACTCAAAAGGAAATAACAAGGGGTGGGGGGGAAGGAGGTCAGGGATACTGGGATGAAGTGTAGGATAAATTTAAGAGTAGTTTTTATTTTATAAAGCAAAGTAATTAAATGTGAGTTGACTTATTAACCT
>NW_011498923.1:0-503 GCF_000754665.1 Bison bison bison | reverse complement strand
AAGAAGATGGAGAGTGTCAACTAAATAGTCAGTAATATGTTTTGAGTGAGCACACAAATTTAGTTCGATGAAGAAAGTAATTATTTAATTTTCCTTCCTTAGAGACAAATACCTTCCTATACAAAAATTATGAAATGAAGAATGTTTCTGCCAATAATATTTAGCAGGAGAGAAATCCATGTAGTATTTTCACCATGCCTCTGAAGGTGTCAACTAGATTTCACCCCAAAGTAAACCTCCTCTGCATTTGATGAGTGTGTGTGCCCTGTGGGACTGTGACACCCACCGGGGGACTCATGATGTATGTGCTCCTGCTTCTTTCCTGTGCAAGGGGGTTTAAGAGCTTATCTGTGTGACCAGAGTGCCTGACCTTCCACCAAGACATGACCCCTTAGGTTGTTTCACCCACCACTGAAAAGGTTCACAGTGGCTTTGCCACATATCTGAGGCCTTGACAGAAGTAAGGTTAGGGCTCCAAAGCTGCCTCATTCCCACATGGGGAG
>NW_011498922.1:0-517 GCF_000754665.1 Bison bison bison | reverse complement strand
GAGATACCCGTCGCGACTCGAGAGCAGAGCGGGGGTTCGTTTGCTTCCACTCGAGATGAATGCCTGTCTCCCCGGGTGCGTCTGGAATGCAACCCCCGAGATCCCGGTCGCCCCTGGAGAGGGAACATTGGCTTCTGGACACAAGCCTAGATGAGGTCTATTGGCCCTGCAGTCACTCGAGAGCAATCCCCAGCTTTCCTTCGCAACTCGAATGGAAGATTGGACTTCCCTGGGCCAACACAAGAGGCATCCCGAATTCCCCGTCGTAACTCGAGAAGCCCGCCGCAACTCGAGAAAAACCACGTGGTTCCCCCGTCATCGCAAGATGAAGCCCTTTCCCGCTACAGCGTCTCAGGAGAAGTCCCACGTTAGGAATTGGAGGTCGAAACGGTACTTGGCACCCTTGATGCCGCCCCCACAAACGTTCCCCGGCACTCCCGGTCTCCCCTGGAGAGGAACACCGAGGTTTTCCGGCCCCACTTCCTCTGAGCCCCTTCGACCCTCCTGATCTCCACAG
>NW_011498921.1:0-571 GCF_000754665.1 Bison bison bison | reverse complement strand
CCGGGGGTTTTTTTGCCGACGATGCACGGGCGAGTCACTGCCCCTTCGTGTTGACTTCATTCACAGGGTGGAGTTCGAAGAGGTGTCCGGGCATCGGGTTCTTATCAAGAGGGGACCGGGAAATCGGGGTCCTTCGGAATGTGGAACCACCCACGAGGCCACGTCTGGAATGTCGTCGTGAGAACGACCTCATCCTGAGGTGTGACCGGAAGTCGGGGACCCCTTCCAGACAAAGCAGGGGAGTCGACCCTCCTGTCCAGATCAGGAGGGTAGAAGGGGCTCAGAGGAAGTGGTGCCGGAAATCTTCGGTGTTCCTCTCGAGGGAGACCGGGATGTCGGGGCACTTTGTGGGTCGCATCAAGGGTGGCAAGTACCGTTTCGAACTCCAATTCCTAAATTGGGACTTCTCCTGAGACGCTGTAGTGGCACAGGGCTACATCTTGCGATGACGGGGGAACCACGTGGTTTTTCTCGAGGTGTAGCAGGATTCTCGAGTTACGACGGGGAATTCAGGATGCCTCTTGTGTTGGCCCAGGGAAGTCCAATCTTCCATTCGAGTTGCGAAGGAAAG
>NW_011498920.1:0-547 GCF_000754665.1 Bison bison bison | reverse complement strand
GGCCTCGTCTTGGGTTGAGGCATGGAACTCCGCTTGCCTCTCGAGATGTCCCCGGGGAGAGAGGCCGCTTGTCGAGCTGTATTTGGAACCTGGGTTTTCCGAACCATGCCGGAAAAAGTGCCCTTCGTGTTGACTTCATTCACAGGGTGGAGTTCGGAGAGGTGTCCGGGCATCGGGTTCTTCTCAAGAGGGGACCGGGAAATCGGGGTCCTACGGAATGTGGAACCACCCACGAGGCCACGTCTGGAATGTCTTCGTGAGACCGGCCTCATCCTGAGGTGCGACCGGAAGGTCGGGAACCCCTTCCAGACAAAGCAGGGGAGTCGACCCTCCTGTCCAGATCAGGAGGGGAGAAAGGGCTCAGAGGAGGGGGTGCCGGAAAACCTCAGTGTTCCTCTCGAGGGAGACCGTGATTTCGGGGAACTTTGTGGGTGGCATCAAGGGTGCCAAGTGCCCTTTCGACCTCCAATTCCTAACGTGGGACTTCTCCTGAGACGCTGTAGCGGGAAAGGGCTTCATCTTGCGATGACGGGGGAGCCACGTGGTT
>NW_011498919.1:0-516 GCF_000754665.1 Bison bison bison | reverse complement strand
TTGGCTTCTGGACAGAAGCCTAGATGAGGTCTATTGGCCCTGCAGTCACTCGAGAGAAATCCCCAGCTTTCCTCGCAACTCGAATGGAAGATTGGACTTCCCTGGGCCAACACAAGAGGCATCCTGAATTCCCCGTCGTAATTCGAGAATCCTGCTACACCTCGAGAAAAACCACGTGGTTCCCCTGTCATCGCAAGATGTAGCCCTGTGCCGCTACAGCGTCTCAGGTGAAGTCCCACTTTAGGAATTGGAGTTCGAAACGGTACTTGTCACCCTTGATGCGACCCACAAAGCGCCCCGACATCCCGGTCTCCCTCGAGAGGAACACCGCAGTTTTCCGGCACCACTTCCTCTGAGCCTCTTCTACCCTCCTGATCTGGACAGGAGGGTCGACTCCTCTGCTTTGTCTGGAAGGAGTTCCCGACCTTCCGGTCGCACCTCAGGATGAGGCCGGTCTCACGACGACATTCCAGACGTGGCCTCGTGGGTGGTTCCACATTCCGAAGGACCCCGATT
>NW_011498918.1:0-552 GCF_000754665.1 Bison bison bison | reverse complement strand
GGGGTCTTTGCTTCCACTCGAGATGAATGCCTGTTCCCCGGGTGCATCTGGAATGCAACCCCCGACGATCCCCTGTCGCCCCCTGGAGAGGAACATTGGCTTCTGGACACAAGCCTAGATGAGATCATTGGCCCTGCAGTCACTCGAGAGCAATCCCCAGCTCCTTCGCAACTCGAGTGGAAGATTGGACTTGCCTGGGCCAACACAAGAGGCAGCCTGAATTCCCCGTCGTAACTCGAGAATCCCGCCGTAACTCGAGAAAAACCACGTGGCTCCCCCGTCATCGCAAGATGAAGCCCTTTCCCGCTACGGCGTCTCAGGAGAAGTCCCCCGTTAGGAATTGGAGGTCGAAAGCGCACTTGGCACCCTTGATGCGACCCACAAAGTTCCCCGAAATCCCGGTCTCCCTCGAGAGGAACACTGAGGTTTTCCGGCACCCCCTCCTCTGAGCCCTTTCTCCCCTCCTGATCTGGACAGGAGGGTCGACTCCCCTGCTTTGTCTGGAAGGGGTTCCCGACCTTCCGGTCGCACCTCAGGATGAGGCCGGTCTAC
>NW_011498917.1:0-504 GCF_000754665.1 Bison bison bison | reverse complement strand
CTTCTTTCTTTAACGTCGTATTTTTGAAATTCCAAACTCTACTCCTAGTATTTTAATTTTTGCTTTTATGTATTTGTTACCAATTTTATACCTTTAAGGACCCAATCTTCAGGACCCATTTTTCACTAGGGAGTGAGATTACTGGCTTGACTGCTCTCTCTCCCTTTGGACCCTCCTTTTTCTCCACCAGGTCGCCTGTGTCTCCTCCCTAACCCCTCTCTACTCTACCCAACTCTGTGAATTTCTGTGTATTCCAGACGGTGGAGAACACTTAGGGAACTGATTACTGGCTGGATCTGTCTCCCTCCTTTTCATTCCCCCCTTTTATCCTTCTGGCCACCTCTGTTGCCTTCCTCCTTCTTCTCTTCTCTGTATAACCCCGTGAACATCTCTGAGTGGTCCAGTTGTGGAGTGCACATAAGGAAGTGACTACTGGCTAGCCCACTCTCTCCACTATTGATTCACCTCATCTCATTTGGGTCACCTCTAACTCCCTCCTCCCTC
>NW_011498916.1:0-517 GCF_000754665.1 Bison bison bison | reverse complement strand
GTCGGGGTCGTGGCCCGCCGCCGCCGCCGCCGCCGCCGCCGCCGCCGCCGCCGCCAAAGGGCCCCCTCAGCCCGGCAGGCCGGCAGGCCGGCAGGCCAGCAGGCCCTGCAGGCAGGGGCTATTGTCTGTGGGCCCCACCCCCACCTTCCCCACCCTCCCCCTGCAGGGCCTCGCCGGATAGCTTCATTCAAATGCAGAAAGCTTTCCAGTCAAGTCAGAGCCTCTGACTTCGCCTCGAGCTTCTCTCTATTGAATGGTGATCCGCCCCACCCAGCCATTCCATGTCTCCACCTTGAGACGGCCCCTTCGGCACCGCGCGGAGGAAGGGGGCTGGGGGTGGGGAGGGAGGCCGAGGGACAGATTCGCCTCGTGTCAGGCCAAAGGAGTCTCCTCCTTTTGGTAACCCAGGAAACCCCGCTCACGCGTGTGAGGATCACGGACGTGCGTGGAAACAGCCACCGTCCCTTGACATCTTCCCCTCCGTGGGAGGAGGTTTTCCTCCCTGCCTGCCTTCAGA
>NW_011498915.1:0-575 GCF_000754665.1 Bison bison bison | reverse complement strand
TCTCTCGACCTCATGAACGTTTGCTTATAATCATTCACTAAGTTTTATATTGGTTTATGTATTTTGTATTTACTTTTACAGTGAAAAGTTTTAAAAAGTTGATGAGAATGTTTAGGTCATCACCCTTTCAACCCTTCCTACTTACGTACTTTTCACTTTAAGGTAGCATTTGCTACTGAGCAAGATAGGTGAGCAAAAGGAATGCTCATTTGTTCACTGAGAAATTTGTAGTGTGGACCTCTAGATTAAGTTTGGCTGGAGTATTTATAAATAACAAGCTATCAAAGGATTGCCTGAGTTCTTTTTTCAAAAATTTTAGGTATGCCTTGCTTTAATGTAACAGAAGTAGTTCTAAAAGATGACTTAATCTTTAAGCAAGGCAAGTTTTTATAAATAGACTCGGTAAATATTCCACATTATATTTTCAGAGCTCTGTTCACTAAAGCAAACCCGATTCTAAGACCAAGTCTTAAAAATTATACCTAAAATTTAATACACATAATCACAGATTTGCCAGGGGCAAGGAGGGGATCATTTCCTACTCCTAACAACAATAGCACTTTAGGTCCAATAAA
>NW_011498914.1:0-526 GCF_000754665.1 Bison bison bison | reverse complement strand
TTGCAAAGAGCTGGACATGACTAACGACTACTACATACACCTGCCTAGAAAGAGATCCCTCTCATCTTCACAAAACTAAGCGGCCCATCCCCTGACTAGCCCTTCCCTGCGGGGTCCAGCCCCGGCTGATCCAGGGTATTCGAAGGGGAGACGGCTTTAGGCGACTATTTTAAATATTTATCAAAGATATAAAGAGTAATAGAATGAGGATAGCTCAGTGGAAAATTCAGTGGAGAAAAGAGGCTGAGTAGCTTGGTTTACACAGGAGACCATAAAACTTCAAGACAAGAAGCTTGCACCACTTACGTAGGCTGCAGGCGTCCTTCCGTTCTCCCAAAGGAGAGGAGACACTGAGGCCTCCCCGGTCGGATCTTAGAAGCCCAGGCATAATTAGTAAGCATGGTGGGTTCCGCGCTCCAGATGGAGACTCAGCCAGAGTGAGAGAGAGAGAGACATGGGGAGACCAGTCTTTCGAGGAACTGATCCCAATTCTTTATTTTCCAGAGTCTGTTTTATACACTGAGAT
>NW_011498913.1:0-537 GCF_000754665.1 Bison bison bison | reverse complement strand
TTATCCTTAATGGTGAAAAAGTGAAAGTATTTCCTCTAAAGTCAGGAAAAAGACAAGGGTGCCTACTTTCACCGTTAGTATTCCACATAGTTTTGGAAGTTTGGCCACAGCAATCAGAGCAGAAAAAGAAATAAAAGGAATCCAAATTGGTAAAAAAGTAAAACTCTTCACTATTTGCAGATGACATGATCCTCTACATAGGAAACCCTAAAGACTCCACCAGAAAATTACTAGAACTAATCAATGATTATAGTAAAGTTGCAGGATATAAAATCAACACACAGAAATCCCTTGCATTCCTATACATTAATAATGACAAAACAGAAAAAGAAATTAAGGAAACAATTCCATTCACCATTGCAACAGAAAGAATAAAATACTTAGGAATATATCTACCTAGAGAATCTAAAGACCTATACATAGAAAACTATAAAACACTAGTGAAAGAAATCAAAGAGGACACTAATAGATGGAGAAATATACCATGTTCATGGATTGGAAGAATCAATATAGTGAAAATGAGTATACTACCTAATT
>NW_011498912.1:0-532 GCF_000754665.1 Bison bison bison | reverse complement strand
AATGGTGGTTATCAGTGGTTGGCAGAGAAAGGGCAAGCAGATTGTTGTTTAATGAGTACAGAGTTTCAGTTTTGCAAGATGAAAAGAGTTCTCAAGATTCACTGATATTGCACAACCATGCAAAAATACTTAATATTACTGAACTTAGAAAGGGTTGAGTGAAAGTCGCTCAGTCATGTCCAGCTCTTTGTGACCCCATGGACTATACAGTCCATGGAATTCTCTAGGCCAGAATACTGAAGTGGATAGCTGTACCCTTCTCCAGGGGATCTTCCCAACCCAGGGATCGAACCCAGGTCTCCCACATTGCAGGCAGATTCTTTACCAGCTGAGCCACAAGGGAAGCTAAAAAGGGTTAAGATGGCAAATTTTATGTTACAAGTATTTTACCAGTAATTTTTTAAATGGCAAAAGATTTCAACAGGCTAACTTTTTAAAAAGTAGTTTTATGTGGGCCACATTAAAAAAAAGTCTTCATTGAGTATTTTACAATATTGCTTCTGTTTTATGTTTTGGCCATAAGGCATGTTGG
>NW_011498911.1:0-524 GCF_000754665.1 Bison bison bison | reverse complement strand
GGCGAGAGGACTGGAGTGGGTTGCCGTGGCCTTCTCCGGTGATCCGGGGAGCGATCCGTGCTTTCCCAATAGACGCCGTTTGAATCCACGCGACTGCGTACGTCTTAGGGATACGGCGACGACGGCGACGACCCAAACGCTCCCGTGAGCACCGTGGAACCGGAGGGTGTGTCCTCGGGATGATTCCCCGGTGCCAGCTTTCCACGGCTCGTACGCGTCCACGAGCCCCCTGCGGTCGGCGTGTCATTCGATAGACACGGAACCACGGTTGTCACGGACCGGGGTTGCCTAGGTGCCAGTCGATCCCCAGATGAGTGGAGGGAGGGATGACAGAGTCCTTAGGGAACAGAGCGGAGACCCAGAGAATGATTTCCACGAGACGAGGGCGGTGAGACGAGACGAGAAGAACGACGGGAAGTGGTGCCCGGGGAGCCAGACAGGGTCGCACAGGAAAGAAAACGTGTCAGACGAGACGAGAGGGGAGAAGGATTCCAAGTCAGTGGAGCAGCACGGGGGAGACAGGC
>NW_011498910.1:0-519 GCF_000754665.1 Bison bison bison | reverse complement strand
ACCCATGAGGCCACGTCTGGAATGTCGTCGTGAGACCGGCCTCATCCTGAGATGCGACCGGAAGGTGGGAACCCTTCCAGCAAAGCAGGGGAGTCGACCTCCTGTCGAGATCCGGAGGGTAGAAGGGGCTCAGAGGAAGTGGTGCCGGAAAACCTCGGTGTTCCTCTCCAGGGAGACCGGGATGCCGGGGAACTTTGTGGGGGCGCATCAAGGGTGCCAAGTACCGTTTCGACCTCCAATTCCTAACGTGGGACTTCTCCTGAGACGCTGTAGCGGTAAAGGGCTTCATCTTGCGATGACGGGGGAACCACGTGGTGTTTCTCGAGTTGCGGCGGGATTCTCGAGTTACGACGGGGAATTCGGGTTGCCTCTTGTGTTGGCCCAGGGAAGTCCAATCTTCCATTCGAGTTGCGAAGGCAAGCTGGGGATTCCTCTCGAGTGACTGCAGGGCCAATAGACCTCATCTAGGCTTGTGTCCAGAAGCCAATGTTCCTCTCCAGGGGCGACCGGGATCTCGGG
>NW_011498909.1:0-508 GCF_000754665.1 Bison bison bison | reverse complement strand
CCCTTGCCCTCTGGTCCACAGTTGGTCTTGGCCAATGGGAAGCACCTGTAGATCAGAAGGTGAGAACAGAGAGAGCCTAGGATATTCCTTCCCTGTTCTCTCCTTGCGTCAGTCCCATGGTCCAGCAGGGGCTGAGCAGTCATTCTTCCCTGACCACAGCTCTTACAGGCCTAGAGATGGTGAGGGCTTCCCACTATTAGTGGTTCTTGGGAGCCTCAACATGCAAGGATGGCCAGCTTGTCCCACAGGCCTCTAATGAAAGGAAGGCATGAAGAAAGGAGGAAAGAGAAAGGGACACATGAACAGGGAAACAGGCAGAGAGCAAGACAGAGAAAGAGAGAAACATACTTGAAATGATGAAAGAACGCTTTCCTTTGCTAAACCCAGGCTGCCCTTTCCAGGCAGGATTTCTGAAAGATATTTGAAACAGAACCTAATATAAAAGGTTGACGACTTGTAAAAGCAGCAGGGATTCATTCCCATGGGGAGAGAAAGGGGAGGAGATGAC
>NW_011498908.1:0-501 GCF_000754665.1 Bison bison bison | reverse complement strand
TCAACGTGAACTTCTCTATGTGACTTCCCTGAAGTCCAATATCTGTCCCTCCTCTCTCCATTATGCCTCAAGGTTATATCTCAGCCACTATTTACCACCTGCAGATTACTGCATGATTCCATGGGTTTCCCGTCTATCCACTTGCATCATTACAAAAAGTTACTTTGTAAATGACTCATCCTTAAATTATTCTCATTTGAGTGGGTGTTCTATTCCCTGCTGGGACCCTGACTAACATCTTTGTTGTATCCAAGTTTCTATTCTTTATTTACTTATTTTGCTTACATCGATTGATACCACACCCTCAGCCTGGTATAGAGGATGACACACACAGACAATAGAATACCTGCTTAAAACAAACGCTCACACATACTCTTAGTAGGAACTTTATTAATCTGTCAAAATTTAAGATGCACTGATCCAAGATATGCCATGTAAGGAATTTATCCTCTCCATTACAGCAGTATTTGCAACAACAAGGTACAGAAATCACTAGTTAGC
>NW_011498907.1:0-503 GCF_000754665.1 Bison bison bison | reverse complement strand
GTGGGGGCGCATCAAGGGTGCCAAGTACCGTTTCGACCTCCAATTCCTAACGTGGGACTTCTCCTGAGACGCTGTAGCGGGACAGGGCTTCATCTTGCGATGACGGGGGAACCACGTGGTTTTTCTCGAGTTGCGGCGGGATTCTCGAGTTACGACGGGGAATTCGGGATGCCTCTTCGTGTTGGCCCACGGGAAGTCCAATCTTCCATTCGAGTTGCGAAGGCAAGCTGGGGATTGCGTCTCGAGTGACTACAGGGCCAATAGACCGTCAGTCTGGGCTTGTGTCCAGAAGCCAATGTTCCTCTCCAGGGGCGACCGGGATCTCGGGGTTGCATTCCAGACGCACCCGGGGAGACAGGCATTCATCTCGAGTGGAAGCAAAGAACCCCGCTCTGCTCTCGAGTCGCGACGGGTATCTCTTGGAGCTCACTGGATGGACTAAAGGGAGTCAAGCCTCCTGAGGCGTTTGGAGAGAGGTCGCGAGGCTGGCCTCGAGGCCATGC
>NW_011498906.1:0-509 GCF_000754665.1 Bison bison bison | reverse complement strand
GACTGCAGTCCAGAGGTCCTAGCAACTTCCAGCGAGCAGCAAAGACCCAGCATAGTCAAAACGAAATTCAATGTTACCCAAAAACAAATAAATCAACGGACAGAAGTTCTTGGAACACATGACTGAGGTTAGGGGTGAGGCAGTACATGTATGTGCCAGGATACTCTTAACGTATACTCTTAACGTAGATGAGGAGAACAAGGTAAGAGGAAAACTTACTGTTTGGTTCAGGTCGCTTCTGAGCCTTTTGGGGGAACCGACCTGAAGCCAGAGTCTAGCCGAAATACACAGGCTTTGAACATCGCTGAAGACCAACATTTCCTAAGGAAAAAACGCATTGCTTAGCTCAAGGTTTGTCTGGGAAATTCTTACACATCAGGAGATGGCTCCGAGGTGGATTTCTACAAAGAACATCCATGCAAAGGACAAGCCTGCACAGCTCTGTGCACATCTGCCCCTTCCCCCCCTCACAGCCAGCAGCATTTCCAAGTGACCTCCTAAGGCCTTCG
>NW_011498905.1:0-525 GCF_000754665.1 Bison bison bison | reverse complement strand
ATGGTGAGACCAAGTTTCGGTGAACAAGGCCCGTCACTTTATTTTCCAAAGTAGTTTTTATACCTTAAATTATGCATAGAGGATAATGGGGGAAGGGGTAGAGTCATGCAGCAAGCCAGGCTTTCTTCCTGCAAACTTATCATATCAAAAAGCTTAGGTGATTTGCATCATCTTCTGGCCCGGAGGCCTGTTAACATTTTAAGACCTTTTCTTCAGAAAACTTATTTTTCTCTAAAGGTGATTGGTCAGGAGCCACCCTCCAAAAGCATTAGATAAAGTTGCATTCCTACAGAGCAAAGGTGTGGTGGGCTATAACAGAAAAAGAATTAACTCAAGGGTCCCAGGTTACAAACATTAAAGCTACTACTTACACCAATTATATTAATCAATACACTGCCAGGGACACAGCAGGTAAGGGATATGGAAACTTAGCAGCAAACATTGGCCCAACAAGTGAAAATCCCTTCACCAATACAATTTCTAATCAATCTTTTAACTACTCAAAAGAATCTGTGTTTAGACAGT
>NW_011498904.1:0-513 GCF_000754665.1 Bison bison bison | reverse complement strand
GCACCCGCCGGCAGCCAGCCTCTTCTCTCCCGCGTTCCGGGCATTGGGCTCCAAACCTGGGACCAAAGTACTGCCCGGAGCTCACTGATCATGGGCCTGGTTCCCCCTGCGCTGCGGCTGTGCTAGGGAGCCCAAACGCACAGGGGAAGCCCGCACAGCACATCCACCTGCCTCTAGGCGGGAGGACAGCTCCAGGGAAGGCCCGGTCTGGCAGGCGCTTTCTGGGCACAAACGGAGCACCACTCTGGCTGTGGAGCTGCCTCCCCAAGCCAGGGGCACCGGGACCCTGATTCCCTCCGTGCGGCGCTCAGTCTGGGCGGGGAAGCACCAGCTTGGGAATGCAGCCTGGGGCGCTTCCTTTCCCTCGGAAAGAGCTCTCCCTGCGGGAGGCTTTGGCAGTGTGCACACCCCCAGCCCCTAAGCCCTCTGCAAGGACGCCTGGCTCCTAGGTCCGAAGGGAAGGCGAGAGCTGAGCTGAGGCACCAGTCAGGCACCAGTCACGTCTCCCACACT
>NW_011498903.1:0-520 GCF_000754665.1 Bison bison bison | reverse complement strand
TAGTGAGGGGAGGAACAAAAATGATTAAGAAAATGGGACTAACTGGGTGAGACAAGATTAAAGTAGTTAACTGTATAGCTGAGCTTGGTGAAGGCAACAGGGAAAAATGAAACACCAATATATATCCATGCTTAGAAAGGTGCAAGGTCATTCCAAGGGGTGGCAGGACAAGAATGGTTTTGTATAATTTAGGCAACATCTAAGTCAAAGAACAGATTAGAAGAAAAGAAGTAAAATCAAAGTTAAAAAAAATCATAAAATTATTACTTAGAATTCATATTACAACAAGGTCCTATAAAATTTCCACATGCTAGCAAGGTAATGTGCAAAATTCTTCAATCTAGGTTTTAACAGTATGTGAACTGAAGAACTCCTGAAGTTCAAGCTAGATTTAGAAAAGGTAGAGGAACCAGAAATCAAATTGCCAACATCTGCTAGATCATAAGAAAAAGCAAAAGAATTTTAAAAATTTAAAAAAAATCTACTTCTGCTTCGTTAACTACCCTAAAGCTTTTGACTG
>NW_011498902.1:0-538 GCF_000754665.1 Bison bison bison | reverse complement strand
GGAGTTGGAAGAGGTGTCCGGGCATCAGGTTCTTATCAAGAGGGGACCGGGAAATCGGGGGTCCATCGGAATGTGGAAGCACCCACGAGGCCACGTCTGGAATGTCGTCGTGAGACCGGCCTCATCCTGAGGTGCGACCGGAAGGTCGGGAACCCCTTCCAGACAAAGCAAAGGAGTCGACCCTCCTGTCCAGATCAGGAGGGTAGAAGAGGCTCAGAGGAAGTGGTGCCGGAAAACTTCGGTGTTCCTCTCGAGGGAGACCGGGATGTCGGGGCACTTTGTGGGTCGCATCAAGGGTGCCAAGTACCGTTTCGAACTCCAATTCCTAAATTGGGACTTCTCCTGAGATGCTGTAGCGGCACAGGGCTACATCTTGCGATGACGGGGGAACCACGTGGTTTTTCTCGAGGTGTAGCAGGATTCTCGAATTACGACGGGGAATTCAGGATGCCTCTTGTGTTGGCCCAGGGAAGTCCAATCTTCCATTCGAGTTGCGAAGGAAAGCTGGGGATTTCTCTCGAGTGACTGCAGGGCGAAT
>NW_011498901.1:0-519 GCF_000754665.1 Bison bison bison | reverse complement strand
CATTGTTTTACATGTGAAGAAATGGAATCAGAGAGTTAAAAATAAAAAAACTGGGTCAAGGACTTCTCTGGTGGTCTAGTGGTTAAGAACCCACCTGCCAATGCAGGGGGACACAAGTTCAGTCCCCTGGTCCCAGGAAGATTCCACTTGCCTTGAGACAGTGAAGCCTGTGCACCACAGTTACTGAAGCCCACATGCTAGAGCCCATGCTCAGCAACAAGAGAAGCCACCATATAAGAAGCCCAGGCACTGTAACTGGAGAGTAGGGGGCCTACTCTCACACAACTAGAGAAACCTGTGCCCAGCAAGGAAGAGCCAGTGCAGACCAAAAATAAAATAAATTGAATGAATGAATAGAAAAAAGAAAACTGTATCAAGATAACACTGACTAAAACCTACCCACAACTGGCCAACCACCCAACTATTGTTTTCTTTTAATATGTCTTTAATAAACTCTCCTCCAGGGTGGGGTGGGGAGAGAAAGTAAAATTGTTTTGTACCCTCTGAAAAAGAATATAC
>NW_011498900.1:0-517 GCF_000754665.1 Bison bison bison | reverse complement strand
CTCATAGTTGGTTTTGTATTTGCTATTTCTCTGATAATGAGTGATGTTGAGCATTCTTTTTCATGTTGTTTGTTAGCCATCTGTATGTCTTTCTTTGGAAGAAATGTCTATTTTAGTTTCTTTCGGCCCTATTTTTTTGATTGGGTCATTTTATTTTTCTGGAGTTGAGCTGTAGGAGTTGCTTGTATATTTTTGAGATTAGTTGTTTGTCGGTTGCTTCATTTGCTATTATTTTCTCCTATTCTGAAGGCTGTCTCTTCACCTTGCTAATAGTTTCCTTTGATGTGCAGAAGCTTTTAAGGTTAATTAGGTCCCATTTGTTTATTTTTGCTTTTATTTCCAATATTCTGGGAGGTGGGTCATAGAGGATCCTGCTGTGATGTATGTCGGAGAGTGTTTTGCCTATATTCTCCTCTAGGAGTTTTATAGTTTCTGGTCTTATGTTGAGATCTTTAATCCATTTTGAGTTCATTTTTGTGTATGGTGTTAGAAAGTGGTCCAGTTTCATTCTTTTACA
>NW_011498899.1:0-515 GCF_000754665.1 Bison bison bison | reverse complement strand
TTGGCTCTCGGCAGCTGGTCTAGAAGCTAAGGACAGAGAAAACACTTATAAATAAAGCGAGTCATTTTGCTTAGTAAGTGGAAATACAGAGACAAAGTACTCTTTTTATACCATGTACACAGTCCATTCTCACAGTTCCAGGCATGAATGCATACAAAAATGTTTCACTGAATTTAATTCCTGAACCAGGTAAGACCTACTCTGGTTAGTTATGTGTTTGTATTTAAGATCATACCACTGGCGGATTGGTTCTTTATCATCTCATTTTAGACCAGTGGATTTCATCTCCAACAGTTTCATGTATTCAGAAGGTGTAAAATGGTCAAGCAGTCCATGTTAATGAGATTAGGAGAAAAACACCAATTACAGTGTCACCAATAAGGCATGCATCTCTCTTCAAACTAGCTTCCATGGGCATGATCAAGTGAAACCCCGTGATACTGGTCATTATTTTAGAGGACACAGCTGTAAAGTATAAGCTAATATTTTCCTAAAAGTATGTTGGTTGTATTTTC
>NW_011498898.1:0-502 GCF_000754665.1 Bison bison bison | reverse complement strand
CTGGTGGCTCAGAAGGTAAAGAATCTGCTGCAATGTGGGAGACCTGGGTTCGGTCCCTGGGTTGGGAAGATCCCCTGGAGAAGAGAACTGGAGCTACCCACTCCAGTTCTTGCCTGGATGGAGTACTACCCAGTTCTTGCCTGGATGTAGAATTCCTTGGACAGAGAAGCCTGGCAGGCTACAGTCTATGGGGTCACAAAGAGTTGGACACGACTAAGCAACTTCCATTTTACTTCATTTCAGATAATGATAAATAATAAACCAAAATTACATCAATACTAGCTTTTATAATTTCCCATGTATTTGCTTTTATCAAAGATTTTTATTTCTTCATGCAGTTTTGATTACTTTGATTTCAACCTGAAGGACTCCCTTTAGCATACCTCATAATACAGTTCTAGTGGTAATGTCCTCAGCTTTTGTCTGATAATGTCTTGATTTCTTCCCCATGGTTTCTGTAATTTTTTTCTTTTGACTGAGACATGCTTTCCTATTTAATTGT
>NW_011498897.1:0-511 GCF_000754665.1 Bison bison bison | reverse complement strand
GAAATTTCAGTGTTGGGAGTCCATGGTACAGCATATCTTCTGAACGTATGTAACAATGTCTGATTTGAATGAGGGCACTGTCAAATTTTGATGCCAAGGGCCGTGTTCCAATATTCTAAAAATCCTACAAAACAGAACTGCTAAGTTTCCTTTAAAATATTACTTTGTACTCTCCTCCAGGGCATCTTACAGAATGTTTCAAGTGACTGGAGAGGAAACAAAAGACATCACTCACTTTTTTAGCACCAATTAAAGTGGGGCAATCAATTCTGAATAAAGTTTCTAGGCCTGACAAAAATGTACCTATACCATTTCTACATGACATGCATCAAAATAATTGTTCCATGGAAAATTGCACATAAGCAACTCAAGATGAAACACTATGCCTCACAGTTACTAAACAGTGAGAATAAAATGTGTTGTCACCAGTGTGTCACTTCACTCAAGTTCTTACGTCAAAATACTACAAACTGGCTTCTCAACAATGGAAAGTTTCACTTCCAGTTGTGGT
>NW_011498896.1:0-506 GCF_000754665.1 Bison bison bison | reverse complement strand
CAATCAGCATCTGCCGTGATTTTGGAGCCCCCCAAAATAAAGATGTGTTCTTAATAAGTTTCAAAACCTGTATCGTCTTATAAGAATCAGCTGAATTTGGAAATTTATTTCAACATTCTCTAGAGGTTCTTTGATAAAACTGGGGGCTTGCTTAGTAAATTTATACTATATGTCTAAAGAAACAAATTTTCTTATCATTTTTTCTCATTCTTCTCTATTCCATTTACTCCAAGCAGCAGGAAATATGAAAAGATAAAGAAAATTAACATTTATCCTTATGACATAAGATACTAATTTCCTAAAAGACATAAAGCAGCTTTCCTTCAAACTATACAGTGTATGAGATTCACTTCAAAAAGAGAGTAAAAGTTGCCATCTAATAACATCAGTTATGGATTTCTCCCTGACATCAAGCTGAAAACAGCAATGTAATAGACTAGGTTTTCCTCATGAAATGCTATTGTTATTTGAGTAATATAAAAGTGGGGGGAAAGTTAAAATTCCCA
>NW_011498895.1:0-558 GCF_000754665.1 Bison bison bison | reverse complement strand
GATCCGATCGCAGGGTCCCTGCAGACTGGGGACAGGAGAGTCAGGCCTCGTCTGGGTTGAGGCATGGAACTCCGCTTGCCTCTCGAGGTGTCCCCGGGGAGAGAGGCCACTTGTCGAGCTGTATTTGGAACCGGGGTTTTTTCCGGTCGATGCACGGGCGAGTCACTGCCCCTTCGTGTTGACTTCATTCACAGGGTGGAGTTCGGAGACGTGTCCGGGCATCGGGATCTTATCTAGAGGGACCGGGAAATCGGGGTGCTTCGCAATGTGGAAGCACCCGCGAGGCCACGTCTGGAATGTCGTCGTGAGACCGGCCTCATCCTGAGGTGCGACCGGAAGGTCGGGAACCCCTTCCAGACAAAGCAGGGGAGTCGACCCTCCTGTGGAGATCAGGAGGGTAGAAGGGGCTCAGAGGAAGTGGTGCCGGAAAACCTCGGTGTTCCTCTCCAGGGAGACCGGGATGCCGGGGAACTTTGTGGGGGCGCATCAAGGGTGCCAAGTACCGTTTCGACCTCCAATTCCTAACGTGGGACTTCTCCTGAGACGCTGTAGCGGGAC
>NW_011498894.1:0-524 GCF_000754665.1 Bison bison bison | reverse complement strand
GGAAAGGCCCCCTCAGCAGGACAGCCACAGATGCTGCCATGAAAGGGCAGCAGGGTGCCCTCCTCCCTTGTTTTCTGCCTGGGCGGCCACCGGGTTTTGAAACCCATGCACCCTCAAGTTTCTAGGGTGCAATTCGTGGACCCTCCCTTTCCCATCCCAGCAGGTGGTCAAGGGCCCGCTGGCCTCCAAAGTGCCAGAAGCAGGGCTGGGCCAGCCGGCCAGAGATCAGGGTTCTGGCCCTTGGACTTGCAGCGGACACTAGGCTGCTTGGGAAAACCGCGCGGCTCTGACCTTTCAGCAAAGGGGTGGAGCGGTAAAGGCCTTGAGCCCAAAGGCGAGGCCTTTCTGCGACCGCCAGGTTGTGCCAACAGAGGGCGGACTACGTGGTTCCCTGCTCCACGCAGTCCCAGTTCCCTGACCTGTGGTCCGCACCCCTCCGCCGCGCCCACTGGATGCCGATCCTTGGGGACCCAGGAGCGCACGCAGTGGGCGTTCCCAGCCGCCACGGCGACCCCCGAGAGGAC
>NW_011498893.1:0-526 GCF_000754665.1 Bison bison bison | reverse complement strand
TTCTCGAGTTACGACGGGGAATTCGGGATGCCACTTGTGTTGGCCCAGGGAAGTCCAATCTTCCATTCGAGTTGCGAAGGAAAGCTGGGAATGGCTCTCGAGTGACTGCAGGGCCAATAGACCTCATCTAGGCTTGTGTCCAGAAGCCAAAGTTCCTCTCCAGGGGCGACCGGGATCTCGGGGTTGCATTCCAGACGCACCCGGGGAGACAGGCATTCATCTCGAGTGGAAGCAAAGAACCCCGCTCTGCTCTCGAGTCGCGACGGGTATCTCTTGGAGCTCACTGGGTGGACTAAAGGGAGTCAAGCCTCCTGAGGCGTTTGGAGAGAGGTCGCGAGGTTGGCCTCTAGGCCATGCAGGAGACGAAGGCTCTCATCTCCGCGATGAAGGGGGAGTCTCGGGGTGGTTCTCGAGCGGCGGCCCCAGGGTGCGGTTTCTCACGAGGTACGACGGCGAGGTCAGTGAGCCTCTCGTGGGGCGCCAGGGAAGTCGGGTCTCCATGCGAGTGGCGAGGGGGAGCGCGTCA
>NW_011498892.1:0-517 GCF_000754665.1 Bison bison bison | reverse complement strand
TGTGCTGTGTATAGGAATAACAGGAATAAGATCATGTGCTGAGCATTTAAGTCAGTTTCAGAAAGTACTTTTGTTTCTCTGCATTTTTCTATTATTTTGGGTCGTTTGCAAAGCTATAGAAATCATTTTTAAAGAGAACAGGTAAGTCTTTTGTTTAATTTACAATTCTAACGATTATCTCCATTTCAGAAGAGTTCTGTCTAGTTTTCTCCCCACATGTATGGTACTCCACACTATTTGCAATCACAGTGAATGTACATTTTTGAATATCCTGCTTTTTTAGAGTCACATTATGTTGCATTTTTGACTAGATTTGAAGTTAGGACTCTGAAGCTTTGAAGCAGAAGGAGCAGGAATTGTTGGCAGTCCCTCAGTGGCTGTGGAGGCAGGAGAGTTACTTCAGATGGGGAGCCAGGCAGGAAGGCCTGTCCGCCTTGTCTTCTATAAAACCTGCTTCATGAACTGTAGCCCGGTGTTCACCTTTGGGACTTGTCAGCTTTCCTGGTCCTGGTTCCAG
>NW_011498891.1:0-502 GCF_000754665.1 Bison bison bison | reverse complement strand
TGTCAGAGTCCCGTGAACTGGGAACTAGTCAATATGAAATATCTAGTAGTTTGTTTTTTGCTCCTCTACTGTAGACATGTCTAAGAGTCATCAACATGAAGCACAAAATGTTCATAGTGCCTCGGTTTGTTCTAAGGTAAAAATTGCTATATCGTTATATCTGTCACAAGCTTGTCAACAAGAAAGTACCTCGAAAGAACAGGAACAAACAAAAATTAAATGTGATATGAGCTTTTCGATAAACTATGAACACGAATTACACTCGAAAATATCTGCCTATGAGAGTCTTGATTGAAGGCAGAGGAGAAGGGGACGACAGAGGCTAAGATGGTTGGATGGCATCACTGATTCGATGGACATGAGTTTGAGCAAGCCCCTGGAGTTGGTGATGGACACGGAAGCCCGGCATCCTGCAGGCCACGGGGTCCCAAAGAGTCAGACACGACTGAGCCACTGAACTGAACTGAACATACAATCGTTTCTCCAGGTGTTTTGGTTACCC
>NW_011498889.1:0-536 GCF_000754665.1 Bison bison bison | reverse complement strand
GATGGACATTTAGGTTGTTTCCATTTTTTTTCTCTTCTACAAACAATGGTGCAACAACTTGTATGACCTGTTTTGCAAGCATTTGAATGTATTTGTAGGATAAATTTTAGAAGTGGAGTTCCTGGGTCAAGGGTATAAGTGTTTATAACTTTTGAAGGTGTTTTAAAATTGTCTGTCACCATGGCCTGGACTGGGTTATACTCTCATGGCCAGTCTCTGAGAGAACCTGTTCTCTCACACCTTCATCAGCAGAGTGAAATAGCAAAATGTTCAATCTTGCCAATCTGACAGATGAAAACTGGTATCTCATCAGAGTTTTAGTTTGAAGTTTTCATATTATGAGTAAGGATAAATGTCTTTCTGTGGATTTCTATTCATATTCTTTGCCAACTTCTCTCTTGTGTTGTCTTTTTCTAAAGGAGCTCTTTGTATATTAGGTTATTTGTCCTTTGTCTTTTATGTGAGATAGAAGTGTGTGTATTTGTGTTTTACCAGATACTCACTTATTTTTGTCTTTAATTTAATGGCTTTTGCCA
>NW_011498888.1:0-500 GCF_000754665.1 Bison bison bison | reverse complement strand
CAACAATAAGCAGGCCAGAAAGAGAGTCCGTGACAGTGAGAGGAAGAGACTGATTGATCAATTCATCGATGGATTACTGCTTCTAAGTTTGAATAGCTAAACAGGAGGACTGGACACGAGACCTAAGGTCATTACTCTCCCTCCCACCCTTATTCTGTATTTTTGTGAATCCAGTCAAGATGCAGTCAGTATACTCATTAGCATAAATCCAAAGATAAATCCATTTTTTAGTTTGCACCCAGCACTAAAGTCTCATCAATCTAAAAATCAGTGAAAACAATTACAGCTATCTCTACATGTGCTGCTGCTGCTGCTAAGTCGCTTCAGTCGTGTGTGACTCTGTGCGACCCCACAGACGGAAGCCCACCAGGGCCCACCGTCCCTGGGATTCTCCAGGCAAGAACACTGGAGTGGGTTGCCATTTCCTTCTCCAAGTGCTATAGATGTTTATTTGGCTTCTTATTTGTCATTACTTACTGCCTTCCTCTCTTCCTTTTCCT
>NW_011498887.1:0-501 GCF_000754665.1 Bison bison bison | reverse complement strand
GGCAAGAATATTGGAATGTGTGGTCATTTCCTCTCCCAGGGGAATCTTCGTGACCCAGGGATCAAACCCGTGTCTCCAGTATTGGCAGGTGGATTCTTTTACCACTGAGCCACATGGGAAGGCTAGCTTCTATCAATGATTCACACCAAAAGGTTGGTTCAATGAAGCAGCTATGATGAGGCAGTGGTAGAATTCAAAGGGGAATCAGGTACCCTTGAAACTCAAACCTAATAATAGTAGAAAACACCACCCACTTACTTACCCAATATACACAGATTTGAAACTGTTTCTTTGAGAATGTTTCTGTTTTGGGGGGGATAATTCTCTTATTTGAAGGCTCTAAGTAATGACAGGCAGAGAAGATGCCTCAGTGACCTGATAGCCATGCCCTGGAGAGACAGCTGAGAGAGGGGTCCCCAACCTCCGGGATCTAATACCTGATGATCTGAGGTGGAGCTGATGTAATAATAATAGAAATAAAGTACACAATAAATGTAATGC
>NW_011498886.1:0-549 GCF_000754665.1 Bison bison bison | reverse complement strand
ATGGTGTCTATGAATTTCCAGTTTTTACAACTGGACAATGACTTTTAACATCAAACACAGGTTTGTTAAATAAGATTTCTCTGTAAGATTCAATGAAAGATTCATCTCATTCAAATTTTATTGCCTAAACACTCATTTCTGGCAAGAAACTTTGCTTGTATCTCCAGAGTTTAGAAACAGAATTTAAAGAATCCTAATGACAGAGTCATTATTAAGCATTGATTTACAAATAGTGTGTTCTGGGAAAGTAAAAATAATATGTCAAAAGGCTTTTGGAAATAGCCTTTTCCTCCTAATTTTAAGATAAAGAAACTTACTTTTTGCTGTAATTCTAATGTAACCTAATGATATAGCTTAATAATGAGTACCTCTTTGACAGACAAGAATCCTAAAAGTCACACTTTTACATCACTTCTTGCTAAAGACAACAAACAAGTCACCATTTTCCTCAGACTGCCCTATTCTGCAGGGCATTCAAAACTAAATATGCAGGCGTTTCTAGTTTCCCATGGTTTCTAATCTAAACTTTTAAGTTGTTTATTAGGATTC
>NW_011498885.1:0-577 GCF_000754665.1 Bison bison bison | reverse complement strand
GGGAAGGGGGGACACGCGCGCGGACGCGTGCGACAGCGGCGACAGGCGCGCGCCGCCGGCCCCCGGCCCGCGCGTCCCCCCCGGGAAAGGGGGACGGCGTGGCCGCCCTGCGACGCCCCCGGACCCTCGCCCGCGCCACGCCTCTCCCCGCCCCCGTCCCGGCCCGCGGGCGAGGGCCCGCGGCGGGGAAGCGGAGGAGGGCGCGGCGCCCCGAGGCCGGGAGGCGCCGCCAGGGGCGCCCCCCCTTCTCCCTCGCGAGCCTCCGCCCCGCCCCGCGGAGGACGGCGGCGTCCCCGCGACCGCCCGAGGGGACCCCGCCGAGGCCGCGGCCGGGGCCGAGGACACACCGCCGCCCGCCCACGGAGAGGTGGGGCCCGCGGAGGGAAAAGAGCGAGGGGGGCGGTGGCACGGACCACCACCGCCGCCGCCGCCGCCCCGGGCCGGGCCCGTGCCGCCGGCCGGCCGGCCCGGAGCGACAAACCCTTGTGTCGAGGGCTGACTTTCAATAGATCGCAGCGAGGGAGCTGCTCTGCTACGTACGAAACCCCGACCCAGAAGCAGGTCGTCTACGAATGGT
>NW_011498884.1:0-509 GCF_000754665.1 Bison bison bison | reverse complement strand
AGGAAATGATTCACCGCAATGCTGTAACCGAAAGTGTTCAAACGGCACCCGGGGAAGGAGGCCGGTCATTAAGCGAGTTACCTGCACGGGGCAGTTCCTCAGCCCAGTCCTGCCTTCAGAGGTCCCCACACCCAGCTCAGCCTCCTCCCCGCAGCTCTGTTCTGGCTCTCTTTTTCCTCTGTCCAACTGCAAATGATTGACGCTGGGAACTCAGCCTCCAAATTTAATCTTTAAAAGAAACTCGCAAATTTATGAGTTTTCATCATTCACATCTGACCATCTGCTTCCAGATGGGCCTCGCCAGGCTGGCTTCTGTTTTGCACTGAAACTTTTTGCCATTAAAAACATGGTTGCACTTAAGTGCGTTGGATGGGTGAATGAATAAAATCCAAAAATGTTCAGGATAAATCCAAAGTTGTAAAAATAAAATATACCTTGATTTTTTCTAATGAAATACATTTTTATTTAAACAAAAGCCATCTCATTAAAGCAATGTGCGGGAGGGGTGA
>NW_011498883.1:0-520 GCF_000754665.1 Bison bison bison | reverse complement strand
ATCTGTATGTCTTCTTTGGTAGAAATGTCTATTTAGTTCTTTTGGTCCCATTTTTTGTATTGGTCATTTATTTTTCTTGGAGTTTGAGCTGTAGGAGTTGCTTGTTATATTTTTGTATATTAGTTGTTTGTTCAGTTGCTTCATTTGCTATTATTTTCTCCCATTCTGAAGGCTGTCTTTTCACCTTGCTGATAGTTTCCTTTGATGTGCAGAAGCTTTTAAGGTTAATTAGGTCCCATTTGTTTATTTTTGCTTTTATTTCCAATATTCTGGAAGGTGGGTCATAGAGGATCCTGCTGTGATGTATGTCAGAGAGTGTTTTGCCTATGTTCTCCTCTAGGAGTTTTATAGTTTCTGGTCTTACGTTGAGATCTTTAATCCATTTTGAGTTTATTTTTGTGTATGGTGTTAGAAAGTGTTCTAGTTTCATTCTTTTACAAGTGGTTGACCAGTTTTCCCAACACCACTTGTTAAAGAGATTGTCTTTAATCCATTGTATATTCTTGCCTCCTTTGTCAAA
>NW_011498882.1:0-515 GCF_000754665.1 Bison bison bison | reverse complement strand
CCTGTAGTTTCTTTTTTTTGTTGGCATCTTTGTCAGGTTTTGGTATTAGGGTGATGTGGCCTCATAGAATGAGTTTGGAAGTTTACCTTCCTCTGCAATTTTTTGGAAGAGTTTGAGCAGGATAGGTGTCAGCTCTTCTCTAAATTTTTGGTAGAATTCAGCTGTGAAGCCATCTGGACCGGGGCTTTTGTTTGCTGGAAGATTTTTGATTACAGTTTCAATTTCCATGCTTGTGATGGGTCTGTTAAGATTTTCTATTTCTTCCTGGTCTAGTTTTGGGAAGTTGTACTTTTCTAAGAATTTGTCCATTTCTTCCACGTTGTCCATTTTATTGGCATATAATTGTTGATAGTAGTCTCTTATGATCCTTTGTATTTCTGTGTTGTCTGTTGTGATCTCTCCATTTTCGTTTCTAATTTTGTTGATTTGATTTTTCTCCCTTTGTTTCTTGATGAGTCTGGCTAATGGTTTGTCAATTTTATTTATCCTTTCAAAGAACCAGCTTTTGGTTTTGT
>NW_011498881.1:0-546 GCF_000754665.1 Bison bison bison | reverse complement strand
GAGTGGCAGGGGGAGCGCATCATTGCTCTCGAGTCATGGAGGGGAAGTCTGGCCTCGAGACGTGTTGAGAAGGTCGCTCGAGGACTTTCTCGGGTGGAGGCAGGAAACCCTGGCTTCCATCGACTTGTGCAGGTGACCTCAGGGGGCTTCTCATGGTGGCTCTGAGAAGTCAGGGAAACTGGGGGTGGAAGGGGCCTCTCGGGACTCCAGGGGGTTTGGTGCATTGGAAGAGGGCCTCTTCTCCAGCTGAGGCAGGAACCTCAGGGTTCCTCTGATTTCAGACTCCGATCGCAGGGTCCCTGCAGACTGGGGACAGGAGAGTCAGGCCTCGTCTTGGGTTGAGGCATGGAACTCCGCTTCCCTCTCGAGGTGTCCCCGGGGAGAGAGGCCACTTGTCGAGCTGTATTTGGAACCTGGGGGTTTTTCCGGACGACGCACGGGCGAGTCACTGCCCCTTCGTGTTGACTTCATTCACAGGGTGGAGTTCGGAGAGGTGTCCGGGCATCGGGTTCTTATCAAGAGGGGACCGGGAAATCGGGGTGCTTC
>NW_011498880.1:0-507 GCF_000754665.1 Bison bison bison | reverse complement strand
TGGCCTCGAGACGTGTTGAGGAAGGTCTCTCGAGGTCTTCTCGGGTTGGAGGCAGGAAACCCTGGCTTCCCTCGACTTGTGCAGGTGACCTCAGGGGGCGTTCTCATGGTGACTCTGAGAAGTCGAGGGAAACTGGAGTGGGGGGGGGCGTCTCGGGACTCCACGGGGTTTGGTGCATTGGAAGAGGGCCTCATCTCCAGTTGAGGCAGGAACCTCAGGGTTCCTCTGATTTCAGACTCGGATCGCAGGGTCCCTGCAGACTGGGGACAGGAGAGTCAGGCCTCGTCTTGGGTTGAGGCATGGAACTCCGCTTGCCTCTCGAGGTGTCCCCGGGGAGAGAGGCCACTTGTCGAGCGGTATTTGGAACCTGGGGGTCTTTTCCGGACAATGCACGGGCGAGTCACTGCCCCTTCGTGTTGACTTCATTCACAGGGTGGAGTTCGGAGAGGTGTCCGGGCATCGGGTTCTTACCAAGAGGGGACCGGGAAATCGGGGTGCTTCGCAATG
>NW_011498879.1:0-501 GCF_000754665.1 Bison bison bison | reverse complement strand
ACCAATTATATTAATCAATACACTGCCAGGGACACAGCAGTAGGGGAGTATGGAGACTTAGCAGCAAACATTGGCCCAACAAGTGAAAATACCCTTCACCAATACAATTTCTAATCAACTTTTAACTGCTCAAAGGAATCTATATTTAGACAGTTTAGAACATCTCATGCCTCTCACAGTTGGGAGGCTCTGAGCAATCACATGTGGCCGGAAAAACCTATTCAGGCAGGCTAGAGGACTTCCAAGGGAGTTTGTAGGTTTGAAACACTGTCACACCCAGGAATTATTAACTGGAGCTGTAAGCTCTTTTTTCAGAGAGAGGTAGTGGGGGACAGCCCCCCGTAAAGTCAGAGGTGTAGGTGAAAGCACAAAGCAGAAAGTAGGCAGACTCTGGTTTTGGGGGTAGATTGCTCGAGAATTTCCAGGGAGACTCCTGAGGCTTGATCCCGCCTTTGCGTATGCCAAGCCTCCTTCCTCATGACCTTTGCCAGGGGCGGAGCT
>NW_011498878.1:0-515 GCF_000754665.1 Bison bison bison | reverse complement strand
CGCTGCAGACCTGGGTTGCCTCCGCGCGGCCCGCGAGCCCCTCCGCATTCGCATTCGGCTTCCAGGACACCCGACGACCGGCAGTCCCGTCTCCACCTGGGGCTCCTTTGGCTTGCCTCAGGCAATCCCGGGGCTTGCACCGACTCCAGCCAGAGCCCGGCCCCCGCCCCACCCCCTGCCTCGAGGCGATCGCGCATGCGCATGTGCGCGCGCACGCACAGATAGATGTGCCCAAACGGGGCATCTATCTTGTTCACTTATACCGTGGGTGGATCTATGCCTGGGAGTCGGACTGCTGGACCATAGGCTACTTCCACTTTTAGTTCCTTCGGGAACCTCCATATTCTTTTCCATACCGGCTCTACCCACGCCCATTCCTACTCACCGTGGAGGAGAGTTCCCTTTGCTCCACATCTTCTCCAGCATCGGTTATTGACAGACATCGCAGTGAGGCCCAGTCGGACTCATGTGAAGTGGTCCCTCCTTGGAGTTTGGAGTTGAGCCTCTCCAATCAT
>NW_011498877.1:0-515 GCF_000754665.1 Bison bison bison | reverse complement strand
GCGGGTCGGGAATCGGGTCGTGGCGGGGGATGGGGGCGGTCCCAGTTGTGCTCCGGGGATCCCCACGTGCGGCTGGGAAGGGCACCGGGAGCATGGGCAGGGGCGGGGCGGCGCGGGGCGGGGGTCGGCTCCGTGGCGGGGTGGGGGAGAGCTTCCCCGTGGTCCTCTCGGGGGTCGCCGTGGCGGCTGGGAACGCCCACTGCGTGCGCTCCTGGGTCCCCAAGGATCGGCATCCAGTGGGCGCGGCGGAGGGGTGCGGACCACAGGTCAGGGAACTGGGACTGCGTGGAGCAGGGAACCACGTAGTCCGCCCTCTGTCGGCACAACCTGGCGGTCGCAGAAAGGCCTCGCCTTTGGGCTCAAGGCCTTGACCGCTCCACCCCTTTGCTGAAAGGTCAGAGCCGCGCGGTTTTCCCAAGCAGCCTAGTGTCCGCTGCAAGTCCAAGGGCCAGAACCCTGAACTCTGGCCGGCTGGCCCAGCCCTGCTTCTGGCACTTTGGAGGCCAGCGGGCCCT
>NW_011498876.1:0-545 GCF_000754665.1 Bison bison bison | reverse complement strand
GAGAAGTATAAGCTGGATAACGGAACTATCTGAAACTGAACTAACCCACACTGCCCACAACCACTCCAGAGAAATTCCTATGTATATTTTACTATTATCATTAAAAAATTTTTTTATGTCCTCTATTGCTTCTTTAATTTTAATTTTATAACCTACTATTACCTTTCAAAAAAAGACCCTATTTTTTAATGCAAACTTCATATATATATTTTATCATTTTTGTTACTTGTTTTTTAATACTGTATTTGGGAGTCTCTAACCTTTACTGTAGACTTTTAATGTTTGCTTTTTGGTATTTGTTGTCAATTTTGTACATTTAAGAACCCAATCTTCACTGCCCATTTCTACTTGGGAGTTTGATCACTGCCTTGATTGCTCTCTCCCCCTTTTGACTCTCCTTTTTCTCCACCAGGTCGCCTCTATCTCCTCCCTCACCCTTTTCTTCCCTACCCACTCTGTGAATCTCTTTGTGTATTCCAGGCTGTGGAGAACACTTTGGGAACTGATTACTGGCTGGATCTGTCTCTCTCCTTTTGATTGCCTCT
>NW_011498875.1:0-523 GCF_000754665.1 Bison bison bison | reverse complement strand
TTTTTCCCACTCATCTACTATTTATCAACCTAGATAAGCTCTTTGATTAACAAACATTAGTACTTGATCATACCTGCAATCAATATATTAATACTTCCCACTCCAGCTACATTTTGTTCTCACATCAGACGATTTTCACTTTTTATGACTTTCAATTTGATTGCTTCTCATCCTTGAACGTCATCCGCCTCCAGGGGCCTCGTGAATATCACATTGTTTTCTTCCAGTTTTTCTAATGTTTGATTGTATTGTGATTGTTGGTCTTCACTATTTAACCATCTGGAATTTGTGTATATCTTATCAGGTGTCACCCCAAACGAATGCTTTTCAAATTTCAAACCAGCAAAGCCACCAGTATTGTTAAATAATTCCACTCAGATTGATTTGTGTTACTTTCCTTGTCATACATGCACATTAAAGTCAAATGTGGGGGAACTTCCGTGGTGGTCTAGTGGTTAAGAATCCACCTGGCAATGCAAGGAACACGGGTTCAATCCCTGGATGCAGAACTAATGTCTCATAG
>NW_011498874.1:0-528 GCF_000754665.1 Bison bison bison | reverse complement strand
TCTGTGTGTGTGAGTCGCTCAGTCATGTCTGACTCTTTGTAGACCCCTTCGGACTCGTAGCCCTCCAGGCTCCTCTGTCCGTGGGAGTTCCCCAGACAAGAATACTGGAGTGGGTTGCCATTCCCTTCTCCAGGGGTCTTCCAACCCAGGGGTCGAACCTGGGTCTCCTGCATTGCAGGCAGATTCTTGGCCATATAAATTAAAACAACAAAAAAATAGTGGATTTCCTCATTTTGAGAAGGAACAGGTCAAAACAGGTAGGGAATGGGAAATCCCAGAAGGACTTAGGACAAAAGGAATGTCCGAGCTGAGCCAGGCAGGTGGAGAACAGTATTGTGTTAAAAATAGCACATTTTCTTGTTTCAATTTTCCTTGCCAGACCTGGTGGGTCAGTAGGGTCTTGACAATGAGGAATAGGACAGCATGCAGGCAAGAGGAACAGGAGCAAAGGTTTTGAGAAGTTTCAGAGGAACATCAGGGAGTCACTCGACACCTCCAGAAGTCACTGCCTCTGCCATCATCCTTGAC
>NW_011498873.1:0-506 GCF_000754665.1 Bison bison bison | reverse complement strand
TTCTGCAGCAATCCCATGAAGCCGGCATCTTTTTTGTGTTTCTACTGGTTTCCACTTGATTATCATAGTGGTCTGCTGATTAGATAGGGATTTCCTTACATACCTGGACCAAACATTTCCCAGTCTTTGCTGAGGGGCTCTCTGTGTGTTTTGAAGTACAGCTTCAAACCTTCATCCCTTAATCAGACAGGTTCTGCCTTAACCTTCTCTTCCTATTTGCACAGAACCTCCAGATCATCCAGAATTTAGGCCCTAAATTCAGGTCTTTCTTAAGCATGTACACGGCTCTGGGAATGTGCACAGAGCTACTTGTGTTTGTGGCTTTCTTAATTCCCAGAAGCATGGCAGAGCTTTTCAAAGCCCACAAAGATTCTCCTTCCCAAGCTTTTCCTTTTAACATTTTTGGTTAGCCTATTATTTTCCCCAAGCTTTATTCACCACCTTAGGCAGCTTCAGAGTTGAGCAGCTGCCTGTAATTTTGACGAATGCACCTGGAGGAGAGACTT
>NW_011498872.1:0-530 GCF_000754665.1 Bison bison bison | reverse complement strand
ATTTCCTACGCACTATGCTGACCTCTGTGTGGTTGCTGAGATGGAGACGGTGACCTTGCCCTCACAGGGCTCACAATGCAGAGGGGGACACTCTCACTGGTCTAAGAAAATAACTCTTATTCTGTCTTTCCCCCTCTACCCAAACGGACTTTTGCTGACTCCTCTCTGACCACTCAGTGAGTCTGTGACGGTATCTTAAGTCATATTTCCTCCGCTCGCTCTCAAGCAGATCTTAGTGGCAACTGGGAACAAAAATTCTTGATTAAATTCATTCATTCTCAGGGCAAAATGATTGGGAGTCCACTTTTAACTCCTCTTTTTAATCTAATAATTCTCCCTGTATTAAAACAAGAAGCAATATTGAAGCTTAAGAAACTTCGTGGCACAAAATGTATAGATTAAGAATGGCATTAAGGCAGGCTTTTCAGTTTGTGAAGATCTATTTTCCTTCCAAGACTTAAATTCTTTCATGCTGCGGACCCATACAACAGACAGAGGGACCCAAAGCGCGAACACTTACAAAGAGTTTT
>NW_011498871.1:0-514 GCF_000754665.1 Bison bison bison | reverse complement strand
GAAATAGATTGCAGACCCTTGCAAATTATGTCAAAGGCATGGTCAGACCTTTACTGTCAAGAGGAGAGTTTGGGTCTAAATATAAGGAATATAGCCAAAAATTTAGCCCATTCTAGAAATTATTTTAGTTTCTATTATTTATATTAATAGTAGCTCTTGGGACTGTACATGTGCCTAGCACACTGCATACATTACTGCATTTAATCTTCTCAAATATCCTTTAAGGTAGGTACTCTTATACACCCATTTCACAGATGGAAAGATTGAAGCTTAGAGAGATTAAATACATTTCCCCAATGTCTCACATCTGGAGTGTGACAAATAGGTAAGTGGTTGAGAGACTGCCATTAAACTCAAAAAGAACTGGATTTGGATTCCAGTTCAATTGTTCAATGACCCTAAACAAGTCATTTTAGCCCCCACACCTCAGTCTTCTCATCTGTACAATGGAGATCATCACAGTGCCTATACTATGTGAAAATGCACATAAAGACCTTCACTCGGGGCCTGGTAT
>NW_011498870.1:0-538 GCF_000754665.1 Bison bison bison | reverse complement strand
TCAGCATTTGTTGTATTTCCAAATATCAAACCTGTTTTCTGGTGTCAAATGGAAGGTTGAAAAAATGATGTCTCTGCAAATGAAGCGGATTTAAGGTAAAACTGGAAATCACAATGAACAGTTGAAATTTCTAAGAGTCAAAAGAAATTCTTAAAAAGTGGAAGAAATATGGGTAACTTTGTTATAGAGATTTGAATATCCACAGGAATAGTCTACAAATGTCCAATCCAACATTTTATTTTGTCTGTCTAGTTCCAGAAGGAAAAGGAGAGCAAGGTCAAATTGGACAATTTGAGGAGAGTTTTAAAAGGGCTATTATCAAAGATATGAGAAGTGTTCGAGCAAATCATAAAGGGTAATATAGGACCAGGGAACTGGTAAGAGGTGAGAAGAAATTCTACTCGACCATGGGAATGGGTGAGAGAGATGGAGAGTCATTACTGGAATTGGAAACTGAGGGTGAAGTGAAGAGAGTGTCCTCATCAGAAGCTGGATCTATGTTAACATATCTAGAAGGAAAGATAGCGCTAAGTCGTGT
>NW_011498869.1:0-502 GCF_000754665.1 Bison bison bison | reverse complement strand
CTCGCATGGACGACCCGACTTCCCTGGCGCCCCACGAGAGGCTCACTGACCTCGCCGTCGTACCTCGTGAGAAACCGCACCCTGGGGGCCGCCCGCTCGAGAACCACCCCGAGACTCCCCCGTCATCGCGGAGATGAGGGCCTTCGTCTCCTGCATGGCCTAGAGGCCAACCTCGCGACCTCTCTCCAAACGCCTCAGGAGGCTTGACTCCCTTTAGTCCACCCAGTGAGCTCCAAGAGATAGCCGTCGCGACTCGAGAGCAGAGCGGGGTTCTTTGCTTCCACTCGAGATGAATGCCTGTCTCCCCGGCTGCGTCTGGAATGCAACCCCGAGATCCCGGTCGCCCCTGGAGAGGAACATTGGCTTCTGGACACAAGCCTAGATGAGGTCTATTGGCCCTGCAGTCACTCGAGAGCAATCCCCAGCTTTCCTTCGCAACTCGAATGGAAGATTGGACTTCCCTGGGCCAACACAAGAGGCATCCCGAATTCCCCGTCGTAAC
>NW_011498868.1:0-507 GCF_000754665.1 Bison bison bison | reverse complement strand
GCAGCAGCAGCAGCAGCAGCAGCAGTGCATAGATATCAAAAGGGTTTAGAACAGTCAGGTAGGATCACACAAGTCACCGTGAAGCAATACTTCTCCACTTTAGCCAAAAGCTAACAAAAGATTTCTGTTCTAGGTCAACCTAGAAGAGATCACGGAAGAGGTAAAGAAACTTAAAATCCATTAGCAAAGGCAGTTCAACCTCTCAAGAAACCTTGTGCTAGGCACAACACTCTTTTCTGGGGGTCCACTTTCCCTACAACCTCCTTATCCCATTCTGTACCCATTCCTTTGCTTCTCCCATCCTGAAACTGCCACCTGGAAGAAAGAACGACGTCGTTTTCCTTCAGAAAATGCGATTTCATGCCACATACCTTCTTTTAATACCAAGTCATACATTTCCCTTCAGCAACCAAGAACTGACTTTTATATTGGCATTCGACAGATTGGTGAACGTACCTATCAGTGATAGTAGCGCCCTCCCTCCCCCGCACGCACGCACGCACGCAC
>NW_011498867.1:0-531 GCF_000754665.1 Bison bison bison | reverse complement strand
TTTTGAGGTTGTCACCATAGCATAACCTGGTTTATCCTGAGTCAATCTCGTTTGTTTTCATTCAGGCTTACGTGGTACTCTCACTGTCAAGTACAAAGATCGAAATGGCTGCAATGAATGTTCTTCCTCTGAGAAACTTTTCTAATAATTCACTTCATCCTCTCGTTAGGTTCATGTTTGTTCCTGGTTTCTCCCTTTACAGTTTTGAAGTCAGTGAAGTCGTCCATTAGAGAGACTGAGAAGAGATGAATGTTAAGGAAAAAATAAATGAATGGCAATTTTTCAGCACCCACAAAGTGAAGTTACCTTGGAAATTATGTAAAAATAGACCATGAGGCCTATAGAAAAGTGATGTAAAAAGGTCTATTTTATTATATTATATGATCTTTCTAGAGCTAATCTTTATATCTTACTGAGTGTGGCAGATAAAATATTCTTTGCAAGAGAAGATTCAGTGGTTCCGAACTTTAAATTATTTTTGGTTAAAAACATGGGCTTTGGAGTCTGGCAGAAATAAGTCTACATCCAGTT
>NW_011498866.1:0-522 GCF_000754665.1 Bison bison bison | reverse complement strand
TGGTTTTTTGGGGGAAAATGCTCGAGAATATCCGGGGGGACTCCTGAGGCTCGATCCCGCCTTTGCGTATGCCGAGCCTCCTTCCTCATGACCTTTGTCACGAGTGGAATGCCTCACCGGCTCCCGCATCTCCCCTTTTTATTCTTAAAACAGCCAGATGTAGCTCAGTCGCGAGCCTCTGAATGCTCTGCCGAAGAATCCTGACAATACAAGGAAGAATGATTATTAGAAATAAATTAAAACAGCCAACGTAGCATAGCCGAGGAAGGTAGACAGAATATTTTTTCCTGAAATGTAGTTAGAGAAAGTATGGAAGAAATCATTTGCTGTTCCAGCGGCAGTAAAATCTAATCGGGAGTGTTCCAGGGTTGCTATTTGATTGTGAAGTTTGCCTAAGTCCAAGCTAATGTCAGAGCTGTTCCAAATACCTGAAATGTGGTTTTTAATCTTTTCCCATTCAAAATCTGTCTCATTTACTTTCAGGGGTGTTACACATATCCACCGGTAGTCAGCATGACAGGA
>NW_011498865.1:0-510 GCF_000754665.1 Bison bison bison | reverse complement strand
GGAATATCTTATGTCGAAGTTGTGATTGATGCGGGTTGAGCCAGGGTTTCCAACAGTGATGGTTTAATGGGTCAATATTATTCAGAATGGGTTGTAGTTGAGAGAGGGTAGGTTGCTGTGTATTACCATTATAATTAAGGAAAAGATTGCTTGTTTGAGTGATCCGCCAGCTAAAATTAGCAGATGGAAAATAATTGATGAAACTTCTGGCAAAGGAAGAATCTTTATATATGTTGGTTTGCTTAAGAGAAAGATCCTGAATAGCTAATCCGGCCCTTAGGTTGATCTTTTTATAAATATAATTCCAAGTGAAACCACCGCGATGGGCGAAATTGTCGTACCTGAAATGATTGCTGTAGAGTTGGTTAAGGGAGTCATATTTACCGCTTCCTCTTTCAAACGAACGGGAATTCTGCTCGCTGTTACTGCTGTTAAATGTATAGTTTAAATTAATTGAAGTCCTTTTAGTCAGAGGTTCCACATAGCTGATCGTTGCCTGGGTATTGATCA
>NW_011498864.1:0-516 GCF_000754665.1 Bison bison bison | reverse complement strand
TTAAGCCCATGATTACGTTTTTGCTGCGTACTGCCGGCGACTGCTTTCAGGCTGTCCACTTGTTGAATAACAGCAGTCAGAAAAGCAGCATTGTTCTTGATGTCGGCCGTACCGTTGGTGAATTGTACGTACACTATGTCATATCCTACACTATCCAAATGATGATCAAGATTGAAGGGGTAAGTATTTTTTAACTGATATCGCTTTCACAAAATCACCTATGCTGTACGGCTTATTCCTTATATCAGGAGCAACATTAAATATATCAAATCCTTCAACTACGATCAGGGGTTTCTGTAAACGGCCCGTCCTATTGCTACTGCTATATTGTATGAAAGCTGTACCTCCGATATAATTAGGGGTGGATGGAAAAGATATGGAAACATCGGCGTAATTGGGAATATAATCCAGTGGAGTGAATGTTTCCCACATATCTCCTGCAAAAGGACCCGCATGCGTTTGCACGGATTCGAAACCTCTATGTGAATTCATTGCGAACGTACCTCCGCCAACAGC
>NW_011498863.1:0-520 GCF_000754665.1 Bison bison bison | reverse complement strand
GCTGGTGCAACTCCTGTCTGCCAATTCAAAATCCACGTCAGGTCCCTCCCTGGTCACTAAGTAACCAAATGTGGGCAAAAGTACCTAACTTTAAAAGTGAAATAGTCTTGAAAATGCGTTTTCTAGAATTCTATACGTATTAAACTCTGCCACCTAATCTCCTGTTGCCAAAGAGTAGTGTGAATAGCTTATGCAAACCTGTGCAAATATTTTCTGTTTTTGAGTTCTCACACAGAATTACTCACACCAAGCTACTAAACAAGTACACCTGCTGTACCACATTGTTGGAGGGGTTCTCTCTGAGACGGTCTCACGGGGGAGGGGTGGGCCGGGTGGGTGCTGTCTGTCTGTGCACAGAGGAGAGGAGAGGCTCACAGGAAGAGGCCTGAGTCCCCAGCACTCTCTGTTTTCACAGTGACCGCTAGGGAGTTTCTCATAAATCAGGACACCCGCAGACATGACCGCCAGAGACATCACGATTCCACATGGTTACACAGCTCGGGCCTGAGGATCTGAGGGT
>NW_011498862.1:0-541 GCF_000754665.1 Bison bison bison | reverse complement strand
TGCTAGGAAAAAATACGCGCTAGGTCGAAAAAAAAGCATCCACACCACAAAGAAGGCTGATACCAGGAGGTATTTGTTGGTAGAAGAAAGAAGCGGCTTTTTTCATACCCTAAATTATAAGAAATTTTTTATTAAAATCGTCATCCTGAGCGACATCGATCGTCATCCCGAGCGCAGCCGAGGGATCTGCCCGAATGCCCGGCAGGTCCTTCGACTCGCTTCGCTCGCTCAGGATGACGATCAATGTCACCCAAGATGGCGATCAAAAATTATTTCTTTCCGAACTTGATCTTACCCTTGGGATAGATCCCTGTTTCTCCCAGCATTTCCTCGATCCTGATCAATTGGTTGTACTTAGCCATACGATCGGTACGGGAAGCGGAGCCGGTCTTGATCTGTCCGCAGTTCAGGGCTACCGCCAGGTCGGCAATAGTGGTATCTTCTGTTTCACCGCTCCTGTGGCTCATAATGGTATTGTAACCATTGTGTTGTGCCAGGGTTACGGCATTGATGGTTTCGGTTACGGTACCGATCTGGTTTA
>NW_011498861.1:0-503 GCF_000754665.1 Bison bison bison | reverse complement strand
AATGTGTCGGTTTTTTGTTTTTTGTCTTTTTAATTTGTTTTTTGTTTTCTTTTTTTTAGTAAAGAATTCCGAAAAATGAGGGAAACAGGAAACCCAGAGGTGCCCCTGTAGTTGGCGAAGGCCTTAGGAGGTCACTTGGAAATGCTGCTGGCTGTGAGGGGGGGAGGGGGCAGATGTGCACAGAGCTGTGCAGGCTTGTCCTTTGCATGGATGTTCTTTGTAGAAATCCACCTCGGAGCCATCTCCTGATGTGTAAGAATTTCCCAGACAAACCTTGAGCTAAGCAATGCATTTTTTCCTTAGGAAATGTTGGTCTTCAGCGATGTTCAAAGCCTGTGTATTTCCGCTAGACTCTGGCTTCAGGTCGGTTCCCCCAAAAGGCTCAGAAGTGACCTGAACCAAACAGTAAGTTTTCCTCCTACCTTGTTCTCCTCATCTATGTTAAGGAAATGACATATTTGCCTGGAAATCTGCCTTTCTTCAAGATTCATGTCAATCATTTT
>NW_011498860.1:0-518 GCF_000754665.1 Bison bison bison | reverse complement strand
AGCCATCAATTGCGTGGCAATGGCCAGTACTACCAATAGGTATAAGCCCACTTTCTTTTCAGGACACTCACCCAGCAAGCAGGTTGACAAGATAATATAATTGCGGATAGACCAGGCCAGGTTGATGGCGCAGACAAATACATTGGTTCGTTTGGCCCACAAACGAGGTATCAGAAACAGGAACGCAGCGATCGCCGACATAACAATATTGAACAGCCCGGGTTTACCGAAATTGGTGCCTACAGCAGATAAACCCGTAATGGTAATTTGCCGGCTGGCAATATAGGTCCAGGGGAAAAAACAAACGACGATCAATAAAACAGCAGCTATCAGTCCTGCCTGTTGCGAATACTTCATGCGCCAAACCTACTCTTTTTTCATTAATAACTTTCTATTAAGTCTATCCGGACTATGGGAAATGCAGGGAAACTTAGTAAATTGCTGGGAACCCAATTATTTTGCCCATGAACGTCGTTACACTGCATTTCCCAAGTGTTTTTGAAACCGCATTCGGTAAT
>NW_011498859.1:0-504 GCF_000754665.1 Bison bison bison | reverse complement strand
CCACTCTGGACAAAGGTCATGAGGAAGGAGGCTCGGCATACGCAAATGCGGGATCGAGCCTCAGGAGTCCACCCGGATATTCTCGAGCATCTCCCCCCCAAAAAAACCAGAGTCTGCCTACTGTATTGCTTTGTGCTCTCACCTCTGACTTCACTGGGGGCTGTCCCCCACCACCATCTCGCTCTCTCTGTCAAAGAGTTAACTTACAGCTCCAATTCATAAAGTTCCTTGTCATTCTTCCCTTTAACTTCCAGCTGAGTCTCCATCTGCAGCGCGGAACCCACCACGCTTACTAATTATGCCTGGGCTGCTAAGACCCCCTCGAGAAGGTGTCTAGGGTGAGGCACCTTTCGCTGTTCGACAGGGCGCCTGCGGCCTACGTAAGTCGTGCAAACTTCTTGTCTTGAAGTTTGATTGGTCTTCCGCGTAATCCAAGCTACTCTGTCTCTTTTCTCCACCGAATCTTCCTACTGAGCTCTCCTCATACTATTATTCTTGACATCT
>NW_011498858.1:0-518 GCF_000754665.1 Bison bison bison | reverse complement strand
AAGCATATATCATTTGGTATTGGAGAATAAGCTCTGCTTAGAAATTATAAAAGCTGAATACAAATTTGAAAAAATATGTACTTCTTCGTGATAAGTAAAATGTAAATTTTTACTTTACTGGTGCCTTGAATAAAGAATTAGTTTGCAATGACACTGGCATTAAGAATCTGTTAGCATTTTCCTCTTTAACCCTCTTGGGAAGAACACAGAACAAAGAGTTTAAAGATAAGTTACAATAACTTTAAATATCAGGGCATTATTAATTGTGACAGTAACACAAATATACATAGGTCTTGAAAGGTAAGTGTACACACATACATACACAACACACACTCAGACTCAGCCTACCACTTTAACTAAACTTAGATGCACATATGTGCATGTACAGTGAAGGTCACACAGAGTACAGAGGGGCAACAGAGTAAAGTTTCCAAAATCCAGAGGTTTAGGACTCAGCTCCTAACTACTAAAATCTAAAGGTAGATCCTGACAAACTGCTCACACTTCTGTCTAAGCCA
>NW_011498857.1:0-523 GCF_000754665.1 Bison bison bison | reverse complement strand
GTGAAAACCCAGAGCGGATATGGACCATGGTCCTAAAGCATTGCAGCTAGAATATTTTAATACTCTTGCAAATTCTACAGAAACAGAAAATCATATAACCTCTTTGCCTAGGCTCTCCCAGGGCCTTGGAAACGGCCCTGCGACTGAGGAATCCTGAAGCTTCTGCTTTACCAGCTTCAGGATGAATCTTGTCTTCCCTGCCTGCCAACACAGAGGTGGATGGCAGAGTCCTGAGTTTAGCATCCTGTTTATATATTGAAAAGGAACAAACACCTTTGGAATGTCTCTTTACCAGTCTAGTACATTCTCTTAATTTTGTGAAGTTTAAGACAGAGGGAGGCCACAAACCAGCCACTGGCAGGCTGGGACCAGGCTTGCAGACAAGATGTGTTGGCTTTCACAGGATTCCCACATTCAACTTGAATGAACTGCGAGCCCTTTAAAAAAGTACACTTTACATAGAACCCCAGATTTCAGGCTTTGATTGAAAAATCCAGTAGCACTGTGTTCCACCTGGCAACAA
>NW_011498856.1:0-524 GCF_000754665.1 Bison bison bison | reverse complement strand
AGACAAACCAGAGAAGCCCAGATGATAGTCCTTGAGATGAAGGAACTAAGCAGCTGGTTGAGATGGCACAAGGGAAGGTTGCCTTTGGTCTGCCCTCTACTCCTTTCTTCCTGGACGCCTTAGGGTTTGTCATGGAGATTTGAAAGAAAGTGCACAAAAGTCATATGTGTTGAATCAAGATTTTGCATTTAACCATCTCTCAAAAAGGAAGAGAGCTTCACCTGCACATGTTTCTTTCAAAAACGTCAATTGCTTTTCAATTCTGGGGTTTCTCTCTTGCCTTGTTCACTTAGCCTTAACAGTAAACATCCACGAAAACTACATAAAGATTCAAAGATGCCAACAAAGGACAGCTTCTGTTTTTGAAATCATCTTTCCATTTAGTAGAACACGAGCTCTATTTGTATTTTGCCTAGGGAATGAGCAATGTCCTGGTTCAGATGGCAAGGCATCCGCGCGCAGGAGACTGGGGTTTGATCCCTGGGTCGGGAAGATCCCGCCGGAGAAGGAAATGGCAACCCACT
>NW_011498855.1:0-518 GCF_000754665.1 Bison bison bison | reverse complement strand
CAAGCCTCCTGAGGCGTTTGAAGAGAGGTCGCGAGGTTGGCCTCTAGGCCATGCAGGAGACGAAGGGCCTCATCTCTGCGATGACGGGGGAGTCTCGGGATGGTTCTCGAGCGGGGCCCCAGGTTTGCGGTTTCTCACGAGGTACGACGGAGAGGTCAGTGAGCCTCTCGTGGGGAGCCAGGGAAGTCGGGTCTCCATGCGAGTGGCGAGGGGGAGCGCGTCATTGCTCTCGAGTCATGGTAGGGGAATCTGGCCTCGAGACGGGTTGAAGAAGGTCTCTCGAGGCCTTTATCGTGTTGAGGCAGGAAACCCTGGCTTCCCTCGACTTCTGCAGGTGACCTCAGGGGGCTTTTCATGGTGGCTCTGAGAAGTCAGGGAAACTGGAGGTGGGAGGGGCCTCTCGGGACTCCACGGGGTTTGGTGCATTGGAAGAGGGCCTCATCTCCAGTTGAGGCAGGAAGCCCCGGGTTCCTCTGATTTCAGACTCCGATCGCAGGGTCCCTGCAGACTGGGGACGG
>NW_011498854.1:0-542 GCF_000754665.1 Bison bison bison | reverse complement strand
GGTAAGAGGAGAGAATAAATTCACGGAGAAATCAGCAAATTCTGTTACATAATATAAACCAAAGCCTAAAGAACTAAAGAGGCAGTAATCCATTTGGTCGAAAAAACCTGACCAAGTATATGAGCCAGATTTGAGAGAGAACTAAGATTTCACCATAAAATGAAGGGCAGTAAAGTAGAGCAATAGTTGAAGGGTGCCCTGCCAGGCAGGAGTCATAGCTGATTCATCCCTTCCCTATGCTTGGTACTTGACACAGTGACTTGCAAATAAAAAGTATTCAACAAATATTTGCAGAAGGAATGAATGAAATTGACTTTTCTATCTAAATGGATAATTCTATAACTTGTAAGGGGAAAGAGAAAAATAAGAATGAAGGAAACTCAGGATAATATTTTTAACATGCTAAAATGAAGAGTACAGATGAACAAATAATAAAGTAGATAGTAAGAGCTAAGAGAGTAATATAAAACAGGATAGTGTAAACACTGACCAGAGAGCTACTTTAAATTGAGTGGGTATCAGAAAGGACCCAGTCACAAACA
>NW_011498853.1:0-500 GCF_000754665.1 Bison bison bison | reverse complement strand
TGCAGGAGACGAAGGCCCTCATCTCCGCGAGTGACGGGGGAGGTCTCGGGGTGGTTCTCGAGCGGCGGCCCAGGGTGCGGTTTCTCACGAGGTACGACGGCGAGGTCAGTCGAGCCGTCTCGTGGGGCGCCAGGGAAGTCGGGTCTCCATGCGAGTGGCAGGGGGAGCGCGTCATTGCTCTCGAGTCATGGTAGGGCAATCTGGCCTCGAGACGTGTTGAAGAAGGTCTCTCGAGGTCTTTCTCGGGTTGAGGCGGGAAACCCTGGCTTCCCTCGATTTGTGCAGGTGACCTCAGGGGGCTTCTCATGGTGGCTCTGAGAAGTCAGGGAAACTGGAGGTGGGAGGGGCCTCTCGGGACTCCCCTGGGTTTGGTGCATTGGAAGAGGGCCTCATCTCCAGTTGAGGCAGGAACCTCAGGGTTCCTCTGATTTCGGACTCCGATCGCAGGGTCCCTGCAGACTGGGGACAGGAGAGTCAGGCCTCGTCTTGGGTTGAGGCAT
>NW_011498852.1:0-525 GCF_000754665.1 Bison bison bison | reverse complement strand
GCCTAATCTTATAAATCTATTTTTAAGGGATGCACAATCAAATCTGTTTGGAATTTTGCAAAATTCAATAGGTTATACAAAAATAGACTGAGTTTGAAATGATACAGCTAAATCACCAGTGTGTAGTAAATTTCTACCAGGGCGATAATACAACAGAAGAAAAAATTAATCAACCCATCTTGGTACTTGTTAGCAGCTATGACAAAAATATATTGATGTAGTAATAACTACAGACAGGTTATTAAAGTTATCTTAGAAATCAAATAACATATAGTGTTTCCTTGTCCCCTATTAATGTTTGATTGTATGGTAATACCAACAGTGCAGGTATGATTTAGAGTTGACCCCTTGACACTTGACCCATAATAATACACACTAGATATGCAAACAGCAAGTAGAGTGCTACCCTCTAAAAGGTGCACACTTGGAACTGATTTCACTTTTGAGCAAGTGTTACTAGGCTCTTGCCTGTTTCCATGCTGTAAGCACAGTCTAGTAAGAGGGTGGCTACTTATGGGTACAGGT
>NW_011498851.1:0-558 GCF_000754665.1 Bison bison bison | reverse complement strand
CCTGCCGCAACTCGCGAAAATCCTACCGTGGTTCCCCCGTCATCGCAAGATGAACGCCTTTCCCGCTACAGTGTCTCAGGAGAAGTCCACGTTAGGTATTGGAGGTCGAAACGGTACTTGGCACCCTTGATGCGACCCACAAAGTTCCCCGACATCCCGGTCTCCCTCGAGAGGAACACCGAAGTTTTCCGGCACCACTTCCTCTGAGCCCCTTCTACCCTCCTGATCTGGACAGGAGGGTCGACTGCCCTGCTTTGTCTGGAAGGGGTTCCCGACCTTCCGGTCGCACCTCAGGATGAGGCCGGTCTCACGACGACATTCTAGACGTGGCCTCGTGGGTGGTTCCACATTCCGAAGGACCCCGATTTCCCGGTCCCCTCTTGATAAGAACCCGATGCCCGGACACCTCTTCCAACTCCACCCTGTGAATGAAGTCAACACGAAGGGGCAGTGACTCGCCCGTGCATCGTCGGGAGAAGACCCCCAGGTTCCAAATACCGCTCGACAAGTGGCCTGTCTCCCCGGGAACACCTCGAGAGGCAAGCGGAGTTCCATGCC
>NW_011498850.1:0-540 GCF_000754665.1 Bison bison bison | reverse complement strand
TATATGACAAACCCACAGCAAACAATATCCTCAATAGGTGAAAGACTGAAAGCAATTCCCCTAAAGTACAGGAACAAGACAAGGGTGCCCACTTTCACCACTACCATTCAACATAGTTTTGGAAGTTTTTGCCACGGCAATCAGAGCAGAAAAAGAAATAAAAGGAATCCAAATTGGAAAAGAAGAAGTAAAACTCTCACTGTTTGCAGATGACATGATCCTTTACATAGAAAACCCTAAAGACTCCACCAGAAAATTACTAGAACTAATCCATGAATATAGTAAAGTTGCAGGATATGAAATCAACACACAGAAATCCCTTGCATTCCTATACACTAATAATGAGAAAATAGAAAGAGAAATTAAGGAAACAATTCCATTCACCATTGCAATGAAAAGAATAAAATACTTAGGAATATATCTACCTAAAGAAACTAAAGACCTATATATAGAAAACTATAAAACACTGGTGAAAGAAATCAAAGAGGACACTAATAGATGGAGAAATATACCATGTTCATGGATTGGAAGAATCAATAT
>NW_011498849.1:0-520 GCF_000754665.1 Bison bison bison | reverse complement strand
TTGGGACAGGAGAGTCAGGCCTCGTCTTGGGTTGAGGCATGGAACTCCGCTTGCCTCTCGAGGTGTTCCCGGGGAGACAGGCCACTTGTCGAGCGGTATTTTGAACCTGGGGTTCTTTTCCCGACGATGCACGGGCGAGTCACTACCCCTTCGTGTTGACTTCATTCACAGGGTGGAGTTCGAAGAGGTGTCCGGGCATCGGGTTCTTATCAAGAGGGACCGGGAAATCGGGTCCTTCGGAATGTGGAACCACCCACGAGGCCACGTCTGGAATGTCTTCGTGAGACCGGCCTCATCCTGAGGTGCGACCGGAAGGTCGGGAACCGCTTCCAGACAAAGCAGAGGAGTCGACCCTCCTGTCCAGATCAGGAGGGTAGAAGAGGCTCAGAGGAAGTGGTGCCGGAAAACTTCGGTGTTCCTGTCGACGAAGACCGGGATGTCGGGGCACTTTGTGGGTCGCATCAAGGGTGACAAGTACCGTTTCGAACTCCAATTCCTGAAGTGGGACTTCTCCTGAGAT
>NW_011498848.1:0-531 GCF_000754665.1 Bison bison bison | reverse complement strand
TAACACGAGCACGGGCCAATTTGCCGCCAGTAGCGGAAAAGGAAAGGGAAACGAAGCGAAGCCCAACCCTCAATGGCAGAAGGCACCAGGCCATTGTTGTGAGAAAGCCACTGAAGGAGGCCAAGCCCCAGAGCTCCCCGACTCCCATTTCCGGCAGGAAGAGGAGGATAAAGGGCCCCATCCCAGCCCCCGCAACCCCCCACCCCCCACCCCCACCCCCACCCCCACCCCCTTCAAACAACACCATCTTCCCAGAGAAGAGAAGGGAGAAGCCACGTGTGTGCCAAAGGAGCAAAACGAACAAACGATGCCCCTTTGGGCACAGCCGACTCCTGGGAACCGTGGCCCCAGCCGGCCGGTCCCTGCCGTTCTCGGTGGTGGGTGGACACGTTTGCCGTGAACCCGTGGCCGAGGCGATCCACGGATCCCCCGAGACGTGACCCGGACCCCAGGGACCCGAGGGCGAACGTACCGCGTGAGGTGCTGGAGGAGCCGGACGAAGCCATGGTGGGAGAGCCGCACGGACGCTGC
>NW_011498847.1:0-589 GCF_000754665.1 Bison bison bison | reverse complement strand
TTAAGTCCCTGCCCTTTGTACACACCGCCCGTCGCTACTACCGATTGGATGGTTTAGTGAGGCCCTCGGATCGGCCCCGCCGGGGTCGGCCCACGGCCCTGGCGGAGCGCTGAGAAGACGGTCGAACTTGACTATCTAGAGGAGTAAAAGTCGTAACAAGGTTTCCGTAGGTGAACCTGCGGAAGGATCATTAACGCGGTCGGTTCCGAGAGCGGCGCGGGGGCCTCGCCCGCCCCGCGCCCGGCTCGCGAGCCTCTCCTCCGCCCGTGCGGCGCGGGATGGGACCCGGGAGGAGGGGAGAGGGGGGGAGAGCGAGACGCGTCCGGAGGGCGCCCGCCCCCCCCACACGGGCGGTCGGGGGCCGTTGGGGGCTACTCCCCGGTGTGTCTGGGGGGCGAGGAGCCGCGCGAGAGAGGTGGGGGGGCGGCGTGGCAGAGTTGTGGGGCTATCGGGTGGGAAGAGGCGGGTTCTCCTCCGCCTGCTTGCCCGCCCGCGCCCCTCCTCCCGCCGCCGGCCCCTCCGCGCCTCCGTTCCCCCCCACCCGGCCGGGGGCGCCCCGCCACCCTGCCCCGCGCCCGGTGGTGGCGTC
>NW_011498846.1:0-560 GCF_000754665.1 Bison bison bison | reverse complement strand
GAGGAAGGAACCTCAGGGTTCCTGTGATTTCAGACTCCGATCGCAGGGTCCCTGCAAACTGGGGGACAGGAGAGTCAGGCCTCGTCTTGGGTTGAGGCATGGAACTCCGCTTGCCTCTCGAGGTGTCCCCGGGGAGAGAGGCCACTTGTCGAGCGGTATTTGGAACCTGGGGGTCTTTTCCGGATGATGCACGGGCGAGTCACTGCCCCTTCGTGTTGACTTCATTCACAGGGTGGAGTTCGGAGAGGTGTCCGGGCATCGGGTTCTTACCAAGAGGGGACCGGGAAATCGGGGTGCTTCGCAATGTGGAAGCACCCACGAGGCCACGTCTGGAATGTCGTCGTGAGACCGGCCTCATCCTGAGGTGCGACCGGAAGGTCGGGAACCCCTTCCAGACAAAGCAGGGGAGTCGACCCTCCTGTGGAGATCAGGAGGGTAGAAGGGGCTCAGAGGAAGTGGTGCCGGAAAACCTCGGTGTTCCTCTCCAGGGAGACCGGGATGCCGGGGAACTTTGTGGGGGCGCATCAAGGGTGCCAAGTACCGTTTCGACCTCCAATTCC
>NW_011498845.1:0-532 GCF_000754665.1 Bison bison bison | reverse complement strand
GTGTACGAGACAGCAAACGAGACACTGATGTATAGAACAGTCTTATGGACTCTGGGGGAGAGGGAGAAGGTGGTAAGATTTGGGAGAATGGCATTGAAACATGTAAAATATCATGTATGAAACGAGTTGCCAGTCCAGGTTCAATGCATGATACTGGATGCTTGGGGCTAATGCACGTGGGACGACCCAGAGGGAGGGTATGGGGAGGGAGGAGGGAGGAGGGTTCAGGATGGGGAACACATGTATACCTGTGGCGGATTCATTTTGATATTTGGCAAAACTAATGTAATTTTGTAAAGTTTAAAAATAAAAAAATTAGGGGAAGGCGCCAAGATGGCGGAGGAGTAGGACGGGGAAAACACTTTCTCCCCCACAAATTCATCAAAAGAGCATTTAAAAGCCAAGTAAATTCCACAAAACAACATCTGAATGCCGGCAGAGGACATCAGGCACCCAGAAAAGCAACCCAACTCCTCGAAAGGAGGTAGGAAAAAATATTAAAGACAATAAAAGAGACAAAAGAGGGAGGGAC
>NW_011498844.1:0-506 GCF_000754665.1 Bison bison bison | reverse complement strand
CCAATGCACCAAACCCACGGGGAGTCCCGACGAGGCCCCTCCCACCTCCAGTTTCCCTGACTTCTCAGAGCCACCATGAGAAGCCCCCTGAGGTCACCTGCACAAATCGAGGGAAGCCAGGGTTTCCCGCCTCAACCCGAGAAAGACCTCGAGAGACCTTCTTCCACACGTCTCGAGGCCAGATTCCCCTACCATGACTCGAGAGCAATGACGCGCTCCCCCTCGCCACTCGCATGGAGACCCGACTTCCCTGGCGCCCCACGAGAGGCTCACTGACCTCGCCGTCGTACCTCGTGAGAAACCGCACCCTGGGGCCGCCGCTCGAGAACCACCACGAGACTCCCGCGTCATCGCGGAGATGAGGGCCTTCGCCTCCTGCATGGCCTCGAGGCCAGCCTCGCGACCTCTCTCCAAACGCCTCAGGAGGCTTGACTCCCTTTAGTCCACCCAGTGAGCTCCAAGAGATACCCGTCGCGACTCGAGAGCAGAGCGGGGTTCTTTGCTTC
>NW_011498843.1:0-515 GCF_000754665.1 Bison bison bison | reverse complement strand
CGCAACTTGAATGGAAGATTGGACTCCCTGGGCCAACACAAGAGGCATCCTGAATTCCCCATCGTAACTCGAGAATCCTGCCGCAACTCGAGAAAATCCACGTGGTTCCCCCGTCATCGCAAGATGAAGCCCTTTCCCGCTACAGTGTCTCAGGAGAAGTCCCACGTTAGGTATTGGAGGTCGAAACGGTACTTGGCACCCTTGATGCGACCCACAAAGTTCCCCGACATCCCGGTCTCCCTCGAGAGGAACACCGAGGTTTTCCGGCACCACATCCTCTGAGCCCCTTCTACCCTCCAGAACTGGACAGGAGGGTCGACTCCCCTGCTTTGTCTGGAAGGGGTTCCCGACCTTCCGGTCGCACCTCAGGATGAGGCCGGTCTCACGACGACATTCCAGACGTGGCCTCGTGGGTGGTTCCACATTCCGAAGGACCCCGATTTCCCGGTCCCCTCTTGATAAGAACCCGATGCCCGGACACCTCTTCGAACTCCACCCTGTGAATGAAGTCAACA
>NW_011498842.1:0-500 GCF_000754665.1 Bison bison bison | reverse complement strand
AAATAGGATTAAAGATACTCAACGTAAGACCAGAAACTATAAAACTACCTAGAGGAGAACATAGGCAAAACACTCTCTGACATACATCACAGCAGGATCCTCTATGACCCACCTCCCAGAATAATTGGAAATAAAATCAAAAATAAACAAATGGGACCTAATTAACCTTAAAAGCTTCTGCACATCAAAGGAAACTATTAGCAAGGTGAAAAGACAGCCTTCAGAATGGGAGAAAATAATAGCAAATGAAGCAACTGACAAACAACTAATCTCAAAAATATACAAGCAACTCTTACAGCTCAACTCCAGAAAAATAAATGACCCAATCAAAAAATGGGCCAAAGAACTAAATAGACATTTCTCCAAAGAAGACATACAGATGGCTAACAAACACATGAAAAGATGCTCAACATCACTCATTATCAGAGAAATGCAAATCAAAACCACTATGAGGTACCATTTCACACCAGTCAGAATGGCTGCGATCCAAAAGTCTACAA
>NW_011498841.1:0-503 GCF_000754665.1 Bison bison bison | reverse complement strand
TTTTATCCAGTTCTAATGTGTGTAAATTGGTATCTCTATGGTTGATTTTAATTTGTGTTTCTCTGATAACTTAAGATACTCAACGTTTCATATACTATTGACCTATGTTTGTTGTCTTTTGTGATAGGTCCCAGTCTTGTGTTCATTTTCCTAAAAATTAGGTCATTTGTTTTTCTTATTGTGCTATAAGAATTTCCTCATATATTATGTGTTCTTTGTCAGATATATATATTGCAATTGTCTTCTCCTAGTCTATAGTTTGCATATTCATTTTTTCAATAGTATACCTTGAATTTTTATTTTCTTTGAGGTTCAATTTGTCAAATTTTGATTTTATGGTTTTTACTTTAATATATAGTCTGAGAATGCAAATATGTTATGTCCTAGAGGGAATACATACCTATTCGTAATTATGCCTTCATGTATGGACAAGAGGGCTCATTATAGAGACTTATAATTTTCATTAAAATATTCTTTTAATATTTGCTTGCACTATAAAAAGC
>NW_011498840.1:0-514 GCF_000754665.1 Bison bison bison | reverse complement strand
CTACAAAGCTACAGTCATCAAGATAGTAAGGTACTGGGCCAAAGATAGAAATACAGATCAACGGAACAAAATAGGAAGTCCAGAGATGAAGCCACACACCCACGGCCACCTCATTTTTGACAAGGGGGCATAAATATGCAACGGAGAAAAGACAACCTCTTGAACAAGCAGTTCTGGGAAAACAGGTCAACCACATCAAAAGAATGAAATGTTTTCTAATGGCACACACAAAAATAAATGCAAAGTGAATTAAACACGTAAGTGGAAGACCAGAAACTATAAAGTTCTTAGAGAAAAACATAGGCAGAACACTCTCTGACAGAAATCACAGCAAGACCTTCTCCTCCATGTCCCACCTCCAAGAGTAATGGAAATAATAGAAGGAAACAAAAGTGACTGAAACTTCTAAGCTTCTGTGGAGTGAAGGAAACTATTAGCAAGGTGAAAAGACAGCCTTCAGAACTGGAGCAAATTACAACAAATCAAACAACTGCCCAAGAGTTAATCACCAACA
>NW_011498839.1:0-516 GCF_000754665.1 Bison bison bison | reverse complement strand
AAGTACCGTTTCGACCTCCAATTCCTAACGTGGGACTTCTCCTGAGACGCTGTAGCGGGAAAGGGCTTCATCTTGCGAGTGACGGGGGAACCACGTGGTTTTTCTCGAGTTGCGGCGGGATTCTCGAGTTCCGACGGGGAATTCGGGATGCCTCTTGTGTTGGCCCAGGGAAGTCCAATCTTCCATTCGAGTTGCGAAGGAAAGCTGGGGATTGCTCTCGAGTGACTGCAGGGCCAATAGACCTCATCTGGGCTTGTGTCCAGAAGCCAATGTTCCTCTCCAGGGGCGACCGGGATCTCGGGGTTGCATTCCAGACGCACCCGGGGAGACAGGCATTCATCTCGAGTGGAAGCCAAGAACCCCGCTCTGCTCTCGAGTCGCGACGGGTATCTCTTGGCGCTCCCTGGGTGGACTAAAGGGAGTTAAGCCTCCTGAGGCGTTTGGAGAGAGGTCGCGAGGTTGGCCTCTAGGCCATGCAGGAGACGAAGGCCCTCATCTCCGCGATGACGGGGGAGT
>NW_011498838.1:0-539 GCF_000754665.1 Bison bison bison | reverse complement strand
CGAGGTACGACGGGCAGGGTCAGTGAGCCCTCGTGGGGGCGGCCAGGGAAGTCGGGTCGTCCATGCGAGTGGCGAGGGGGAGCGCGTCATTGCTCTCGAGTCATGTAGGGGAACCTGGCCTCGAGACGTGTTGAAGAAGGTCTCTCGAGGTCGTTTCTCGGGTTTGAGGGCAGGAAACCCTGGCTTCCCTCGACTTGTGCAGGTGACCTCAGGGGGCTTCTCATGGTGGCTCTGAGAAGTCAGGGAAACTGGATGTGGGGGGGGGCCGTCTCGGGACTCCACGGGGTTTGGTGCATTGGAAGAGGGCCTCATCTCCTGTTGAGGCAGGAACCTCAGGGTTCCTCTGATTTCAGACTCCGATCGCAGGGTCCCTGCAGACTGGGGACAGGAGAGTCAGGCCTCGTCTTGGGTTGAGGCATGGAACTCCGCTTGCCTCTCGAGGTGTCCCCGGGGAGAGAGGCCACTTGTCGAGCGGTATTTGGAACCTGGGGGTCTTTTCTGGACGATGCACGGGCGAGTCACTGCCCCTTCGTGTTGAC
>NW_011498837.1:0-501 GCF_000754665.1 Bison bison bison | reverse complement strand
TCTCGGAGGCCGCCACTGGGGGCTGGACCCGCGCCGGGAGCGGCACCCGGGGCGGGGTCAACCCGGGCGGCGCGGGTGGAGACTCCGATCGCTGTGGTGGGGGTCGGTCCCAGTTGTGCTCCGGGGATCCCCACTGCGGCTGGGAAGGCACCGGGAGCATGGGCAGGGGCGGGGCGGCGCGGGGCGGGGGGCGGCTCCTGGCGGGGGTAGGGGAGGGGTTCCCCGTTGTCCTCTCGGGGGTCGCCATGGCGGCTGGGAACGCCCATTGCGTGCGCTCCTGGGTCCCCAAGGGTCGGCATCCAGTGGGCGCGGCGGAGGGGTGCGGACCACAGGTCAGGGAACTGGGACTGCGTGGAGCAGGGAACCACGTAGTCCGCCCTCTGTTGGCACCACCTGGCGGTCGCAGAAAGGCCTCGCCTTTGGGCTCAAGGCCTTTACCGCTCCACCCCTTTGCTGAAAGGTCAGAGCCGCGCGGTTTTCCCAAGCAGCCTAGTGTCCGCT
>NW_011498836.1:0-516 GCF_000754665.1 Bison bison bison | reverse complement strand
GAGAAAGATTTAAAGAGAAGAAGGAGAAAAAATCAGCAGAGGAGAGAGGAGAGGACTTACAGGACACTGTGGCCAGACGCCCTGGCGAGCTACTCCCCTCTGCGCAACTTTTAAAAAAATGTATCCACCACTTTCTGATTTGGGGCGATAGCCGCCGCCTCCGTTTGCGCCTTCCAGGGCCCAAGAGTTTCCCACTTTGCCCCCAAAGCCTCTCAAAGTGTTGCCTAAGCCTGAAAAAGATAAAAAGTTTTTTAAACAGTGGAGCTTTTAAAACAGACTGCATGCACAATATGCAGAGCGTGCTCCTTGGAGAAAACCCCCTCAGGGGGGTCTCACCCAGGCTAAGAGAAAAGCCAAACGGTAAGGGGATTTAGCAACAATATTAACCCTTGACGAGGTTACTCCAATTCCAACGGGAGTGGCTGGCCCCCTACCTGAGGACATTGTAAGATTTGTCTTGGGGCGTAGCTCGCTTTCTTTTCAAGGAATTTGGGTGGTGTATGGTGTAGTAGATTC
>NW_011498835.1:0-553 GCF_000754665.1 Bison bison bison | reverse complement strand
CTTGAAATCAAAAATGGAATCACAGATTAATAGCCTGGAGACAAGGATTGAGAAGATGCAAGAAAGGTTTAACAAGGACCTAGAAGAAATAAAAAAGAGTCAATATATAATGAATAATGCAATAAATGAAAATCAAAAACACTCTGGAGGCAGCAAATAGTAGAATAACAGAGGCAGAAGATAGGATTAGTGAATTAGAAGATAGAATGGTAGAAATAAATGAATCAGAGAGGAAAAAAGAAAAACGAATTAAAAGAAATGAGGACAATCTCAGAGACCTTCAGGACAATATTAAATGCTACAACATTCGAATCATAGGGGTTCCAGAAGAAGACAAAAAGAAAGACCATGAGAAAATACTTGAGGAGATAATAGATGAAAACTTCCCTAAAATGGGGAAAGAAATAATCACTCAAGTCCAGAAACCCAGAGAGTCCCAAACAGGATAAACCCAAGGTGAAACACCCCAAGACACATATTAATCAAATTAACAAAGATCAAGCACAAAGAACAAATATTAAAAGCAGCAAGGGAAAAACAACAAATAACACAC
>NW_011498834.1:0-500 GCF_000754665.1 Bison bison bison | reverse complement strand
TCTGCAGGGACCCTGCGATCGGAGTCTGAAATCACGAGGAACCCTGAGGTTCCCTGCCTCAACTGGAGATCGAGGCCCTCTTCCAATGCCACCGAAACCCCGTGGAGTCCCGAGAGGCCCCCCCCCCACCTCCAGTTTCCCTGACTTCTCAGAGCCACCATGAGAAGCCCCCTGAGGTCACCTGCACAAGTCGAGGGAAGCCAGGGTTTCCTGCCTCAACCCGAGAAAGACCTCGAGAGACCTTCTTCAACACGTCTCGAGGCCAGATTCCCCTCCCATGACTCGAGAGCAATGACGCGCTCCCCCTCGCCACTCGCATGGAGACCCGACTTCCCTGGCGCCCCACGAGAGGCTCACTGACCTCGCCGTCGTACCTCGTGAGAAACCGCACCCTGGGGCCGCCGCTCGAGAACCACCCCGAGACTCCCCCGTCATCGCGGAGATGAGGGCCTTCGTCTCCTGCATGGCCTAGAGGCCAACCTCGCGACCTCTCTCCAAAC
>NW_011498833.1:0-528 GCF_000754665.1 Bison bison bison | reverse complement strand
ACATTGTCTACGTTTTTTCTAGTTTTTATCCATTTCTAATGTGTGTAAATTGGTATCTCATGGTTGTATTTTAATTTGTGTTTCTCTGATAACTTAAGATACTCAACGTTTCATATACTATTGACCTATGTTTGTTGTCTTTTGTGATAGGTCCCAGTCTTGTGTTCTATTTACCTAAAAATTAGGTCTATTTTGTTTTTCTTATTGTGCTATAAGAATTCCTCATATATTATGTGTTCTTTGTCAGATATATATATTGCAATTGTCTTCTCCTAGTCTATAGTTTGCATATTCATTTTTTCAATAGTATACCTTGAATTTTTATTTTCTTTGAGGTTCAATTTGTCAAATTTTGATTTTATGGTTTTTACTTTAATATATAGTCTGAGAATGCAAATATGTTATGTCCTAGAGGGAATACATACCTATTCGTAATTATGCCTTCATGTATGGACAAGAGGGCTCATTATAGAGACTTATAATTTTCATTAAAATATTCTTTTAATATTTGCTTGCACTATAAAAAGC
>NW_011498832.1:0-511 GCF_000754665.1 Bison bison bison | reverse complement strand
AGGAAGGAGGCTCGGCATACGCAAATGCGGGATCGAGCCTCAGGAGTCCACCCGGATATTCTCGAGCATCTCCCCCCCAAATAAACCAGAGTCTGCCTACTGTATTGCTTTGTGGAATCACTCTGATTCACTGGGGGCTGTCCCCCACCACCATCTCGCTCTCTCTGTCAAAGTAGTTAACTTACAGCTCCAACATATAAAGTTCCTTGTCATTCTTCCCTTTAACTTCCAGCTGAGTCTCCATCTGGAGCGCGGAACCCACCACGCTTACTAATTATGCCTGGGCTGCTAAGACCCACTCGAGAAGGTGTCTAGGGTGAGGCACCTTTCGCTATTCGAGAGGGCGCCTGCGGCCTACGTAAGTGGTGCAAACTTCTTGTCTTGAAGTTTGATTGGTCTTCCGCGTAAACCAAGCTACTCAGTCTCTTTTCTCCACCGAATTTTCCTACTGAGCTCTCCTCATACTATTATTCTTGACATCTCTGATTAGCATATAAATAGTCGCCTAGGC
>NW_011498831.1:0-534 GCF_000754665.1 Bison bison bison | reverse complement strand
CACAAGGCTCACACTGACACAGACATCAATCCAGACAGACAAGACAAGACATCTTCCAGTTTTCCGCCTGAGATGGAAAAGATTTCTTTGAGCCGTTTTTTCTGGGGAGTGGGGGGTGGGCTGGCGGCCAGGCAGGCTTTGGGAAGGAGCTCCTGGTTTGGAATTGCATATGAAAAGAACCAGCTTTCCGGGTTCCAAGGAATCAAGTTTCCTTGGAAACCAACTTTGTCCGGTTCTATAGAATATCATGGCCCTCCTAGGTCAGGTCATCTTTCCTTTCCGTAGTCCTCGTTGGATCCCTGAATTCTAGACAGCTTGGATTACCTCTGTGGGCTGGATGGATTGTCCTGCCGTTTCACCGGGCGGCGGGAGCGAGGTCCCAGAGGCTCTCCTGGAACCGGGCGTGGGGGCGGGGCTCACCGGGAGCCCGTGGTGAAGGTGGGCAGCGCACCGGGAGCTCGCCCGGGGCGGGGCGAAGCCGGGCGGCGCGGGTCCGGGAATCGGGTCGTGGCGGGGATGGGGGGCGGTCCCAGT
>NW_011498830.1:0-503 GCF_000754665.1 Bison bison bison | reverse complement strand
AGCCTCTTGCTGGCACTTCACTCTGGGCGCGAGGTCCGCCACTCATCCCAAGGTGCTTTATGCTTTCAGACAGAAGAGTAGCCATCCCGCAGTCCATGCAACATCTGTAAGAATTGACACTAAAGCTGTTTGTATCTTTTTCAGAATTCTCTCCTATGGGAAAGCTAAAAATGTTAAAAAGCAATTAGAAGAAATGCAAAACAACAAGCTACTTAAATCTCTAAATCGTTTAGCAATTTGTTAAGAGCTGAATTGAGCTGGGTTCATTGTTCCAGTCACTAAAGATGCTTAGGAGACGTCGAGTTACATTTTCCTTATGGCTAATCCACTGCTGTAACATGTATAGCATTTCTGGTTTTGAACACTGAATGTGTTTGCATTATAGATGGATTTAGAGTGTGTGGCCGTTGTGTGTGGTTCAGAATTCTGAGTAGTCCTTTCTGGGTTCACCCGAAAGCTGAGACAAAGCGTGAGCCTTTCACGTGGACTGTGCTGTCCGTTAG
>NW_011498829.1:0-540 GCF_000754665.1 Bison bison bison | reverse complement strand
CCCCCCCACCCCCCGAACCACCGCCAACACCAGACCAGCAAGCGCCTGGCCGGGCCCGGGGGCCCGAGGGGCTTCCAGGACCCCCATTGACCGGAGGGCGTGCGTGCGTGCGTGCGTGCGCGCGGGGCCTGGGGGCTGGGCTGAGGGGTGCGGAGGTCTCGGCGCCCTCCCACCCGCGGCCACTCCAGACCCGGCCGCGCTCGCTGAGCCGGGCTCCCCCCGATCCCATTCGCTGTTCAGGCCCGCGCGGCCCCTGAGGTGTCGGTCTTCGGCGCCCGCCGCCTCCCAACCCCCGCGGCCCAGGGGCCTCTGAACCTCCTGCGGGCCTAGACGCAGCGAAACTTGAGCGCCCAACTTGCCCGGCACCTGTCCGGTGCCCAAACCCACCAGAAGCCAGGGAGGCGCGGTCGACCGGAGCGCCTCAGCCCCTCCCCTTCGCACTACCGAGGCCCCCCCTTTGCCCCCACGCCAAGCCCTCGACCTTCCTGAGAGAGCAGACGAGCCACAGGCAGGCACACAGACAGACACACAGACACTCGC
>NW_011498828.1:0-508 GCF_000754665.1 Bison bison bison | reverse complement strand
CATATCTGTATATATACTATATGGAGTACTACAGAGAAACTTTTCGGAACTGCTTTACTGTTAGTAATTATGCTTCAAATAAGATTCAGCTTTTGTGTCAGGAACACATTGTTAGAAAATAAGGCTCAGGGGCCTGTTTTTCCCTCCCTTACCATTTTAATAAAATATGCAATAGAATGGAAAGTAGTAAAACAAAGTATCTTAGGGAGCTATATTTGATTGTTATCCTCTGTTTGAAAATTCAAGGTAAATTTATCATTTGAACCGCATTAATTTAGGCTCAAACTTCTGAGGTAAGGTAGACTCATGAGATCTCAACCCACATTTTTTTTAAGCCTTTTATAATTTCTCATTTATTTCTTATTTATTTTCGGCAGTGCTGGGTCTCCATTGCCGTGGGAGCCTCTCATGGCGGTGGCTTCCCTTGTTGTGGAGCATGGTCTCCAGGGCGCGCAGGCTCAGTAGTGGTGGCACACGGGCTTAGTTGCTCTACAGCATGTGGGATCTT
>NW_011498827.1:0-512 GCF_000754665.1 Bison bison bison | reverse complement strand
ATGGCCCTCCTAGGTCAGGTCATCTTTCCTTTCCGTAGTCCTCGTTGGATCCCTGAATTCTAGACAGCTTGGATTGCCTCTGTGGGCTGGATGGATTGTCCTCCCGTTTCACCGGGCGGCGGGAGCGAGGTCCCAGAGGCTCTCCTGGAACCGGGCGTGGGGGCGGGGCTCACCGGGAGCCCGTGGTGAAGGTGGGCAGCGCACCGGGAGCGCGCCCGGGGCGGGGCGAAGCCGGGCGGCGCGGGTCGGGAATCGGGTCGTGGCGGGGATGGGGGGCGGTCCCAGTTGTGCTCCGGGGATCCCCACTGCGGCCGGGAAGGCACCGGGAGCATGGCAGGGGCGGGGCGGCGCGGGGCGGGATGCGTGCGCTCCTGGGTCCCCAAGGATCGGCATCCAGTGGGCGCGGCGGAGGGGTGCGGACCACAGGTCAGGGAACTGGGACTGCGTGGAGCAGGGAACCACGTAGTCCGCCCTCTGTCGGCACAACCTGGCGGTCGCAGAAAGGCCTCGCC
>NW_011498826.1:0-516 GCF_000754665.1 Bison bison bison | reverse complement strand
CACAACAAAGGAAACTATAAGCAAGGTGAAAAGACAGCCTTCAGAATGGGAGAAAATAAGAGCAAATGAAAGCAACTGACAAACAACTAATCTCAAAAATATACAAGCAACTCCTGCAGCTCAATTCCAGAAAAATAAATGACCCAATCAAAAAATGGGCCAAAGAACTAAATAGACATTTCTCTAAAGAAGACATACAGATGGCTCACAAACACATGAAAAGATGCTCAACATCACTCATTATCAGAGAAATGCAAATCAAAACCACAATGAGGTACCATTTCACACCAGTCAGTATGGCTGCGATCCAAAAGTCTACAAGCAATAAATGCTGGAAAGGGTGTGGAGAAAAGGGAACCCTCTTACACTGTTGGCGGGAATGCAAACTAGTACAGCCACTGTGGAGAACAGTGTGGAGATTCCTTAAAAAACTGTAATAGAACTGCCTTATGACCCAGCAATGCCACTTCTGGGCATACACACTGAGGAAACCGGAATTGAAAGAAACACGTGTAC
>NW_011498825.1:0-524 GCF_000754665.1 Bison bison bison | reverse complement strand
GGGGCTGGGGGTGGGGTGTGGGCGTGAGGGGGCTGGCCAGAGCGGGTGTGGAGGCCGAGGGCCACGGCGGAGGTGGCGGTGGTGGATGGAGCCGCGGGCCCGGCGGATGTGGCCTCGGTGGTGGCGGGCGCGGAGCTGGGGGCTCCCGTCCCGACCGAGGAGGGAGGGAGAGTCGTGGATGTGTGCGGCGCGGCGGAGGCCGGGAGGGGTGAGGTGAATGCGGAAGTGAGGGTGCTCCCGCCGGGGTAGATGGTGGAAGAGGTGAGGGCCGGAGCGCTGGGCCGTGCGGTGGGCATGGGTGTGGTCACCGGGAGGGTGCTAGCAGCCCCGGTGGTGTGCGCGGCGGCGGCAGAGGGCAGAGTGGCCGTGAGGGAGGTGGCCGGGGCTGCGGTGTCCCTGGGAGTGGCGAGCTGCGTGGTGGAGCCGGTGGGCGTGCTGGCGGGAGGCGAGGGGCCGGCCGTGGTGTGGGTGGTGGGGAGTGTGGTCATGTCGGTGGGCAGAGGGCTGGTGTGCGGGGTGGAGGC
>NW_011498824.1:0-532 GCF_000754665.1 Bison bison bison | reverse complement strand
CTCAAAGGGTACCTGTAAATGACCCACAGCTAAATCATACTTATAATGAAACACTGAAAGCTTTCCCTATAAGATTGGGAACAACATAAGGAAGTCTATTCCACACTTTGGTTCAATATTATACTGGCAGTTCTATAACCAGAGCAATCAGGTAAGAAAAAGGAATTGTTGTTGTTGCTTAAAAAACAAACAACAAAAAAAACAGCCTTCAGAATGGAAGGAAAAAGTCAAAGTATATTGGAGATACCATACTTTTATATATAGAAAATCCCAAAGAAACCACAGGTATTAGAATTAATAAAAAGCTTGAAGAATATAAGATAAACATTTTAAAAGTCAATCACATTTCTATACAGTAGCAACAAATGTTCTGAAAATGAAGTCAAGTAAACACTTGACTCTACATTAGCATTAAAAATAATACTTAGGATGTCAGAAAGAGAAAGACAAATATCATATGGTATCACTTACATGTGGACTATAAACTATAACACAAATGAACTTATCTGTGAAACAGAAACAGACTCACAGA
>NW_011498823.1:0-500 GCF_000754665.1 Bison bison bison | reverse complement strand
GTCTGTGTCAGTGTGAGCCTTGTGATTTTTGTAATAGTGCTCAAGTCTGAGTTCTATTTCAATGGTCTCAAGACAAGGCAGCCCTTGCAAACCCAACTGCTCCAATACAAGAAACTTTGACCTCAGGGAATGTCAGAGTCCCGTGAACTGGGAACTAGTCAATATTAAATATCTAGTAGTTTGTTTTTGCTCCTCTACTGTAGACATGTCTAAGAGTCATCAACAGGAAGCACAAAATGTTCATAGTGCCTCGGTTTGTTCTAAGGTAAAAATTGCTATATCGTTATATCTGTCACAAGCTTGTCAACAAGAAAGTACCTCGAAAGAACAGGAACAAACGAAAAATTAAATGTGATATGAGCTTTTAGATAAACTATGAACACTAATTACACTCTGAAATATCTGCCTATGAGAGTCTTGATTGAAGGCAGAGGAGAAGGGGACGACAGAGGCTAAGATGGTTGGATTGCATCACTGATTCGATGGACATGAGTTTGAGC
>NW_011498822.1:0-549 GCF_000754665.1 Bison bison bison | reverse complement strand
TGAAATCCATTCCAGTTTTTTTCTACGTCTATCTATCCTTTATTCTTATTGAATACCTAAAGAGGTCTCAGTATAGTAATGATACTCTGTATATTTTATAGGAAAAAAACTTGGAACAGGTAGAAAACTCTCACAAAGGAATAAAATCTGAGAAGAGTTTGTAGTCACAGGAGCAATCTTTGTAGGAATAATGAAGGATTTCTTTGAAAAAGTCAGCAAAGAAATGAATTATCTGGATGAAATTATACCGAGAAAAGACATGCACTTAAGGGTAGAAGAATAGCAGGATTCAACTAAAAGACAAATTACCAAGTTATGAATTGTGAACAGTAACGATCCCAGCTTCCCCAGAAAGGTAATTCATTGGGGGGTGAATACAAAAATAAAACGGAAAGACTAGTGGTAAAGAGTGTTAAGCAGTGGGTCTGAAGATTGAGTAATTTGCAGTTAATAGAAGAGACTGTAGGATGAGAATGGAGTGTGAAGTGAATAATTCTAGTCTGGTCCAAGGTGGTGGTTAAGAGAGATAGACACCAGGTGGTAAGTGAG
>NW_011498821.1:0-518 GCF_000754665.1 Bison bison bison | reverse complement strand
TTTCATATGTGATAAATATTTGTTCTGTCAGCCTGAGAATGGAGGTCAGAAGTTACTGCAATAATCCAGCACAGATGAAGTAAATAATAATTTTTTGAACTGAATTAAGACAAATCAAACAATCACTTAGAACACAGGATGGAATAAATTTTTCCAAAAGTGTAGGCCATTTAAGAATCCTGAAATTCTAAATATCATTTATGAGTGTATAGCAGAGGAACATTTATGAGTATATAGCAGAGTAGTTAGAGTCTTCTCTCATGAGAGGAAAGTAGAACATGTGTTCACCCAGCAAATATTTATTGAATGTTTACTATGTTCTAAACACTGGGGATACAGTGATGAAAGGGTTCCTAATTTGAGGAAATAGAAGACAAGTAAATGGCTAATTTGATCAGAACGCTTCTGTATAAAATTCTGACCAGGGTGCTATAGGGGAGAATAGAGTGGAGCATCTCATTTACCCTGAGGGACTCAGGAAAAACTTCCTAGTAGAAATGTCATTTCAGCAAAGTCTT
>NW_011498820.1:0-537 GCF_000754665.1 Bison bison bison | reverse complement strand
AAAGTAAGATATCAGAGTCTTATACAATTATCATACTGTTGTCTTTATCTCCTGTCAGGTCTGTTAGTGTTTGCTTTACATATATAGATGCTCTGCTATTTGGATTATACATATTATATCTTCCTTTTGAATTGACCTTGTATCATTATGTATGAAATTTGCCTCTTATGAAAGTTTTGACTTAAAAGTGCATTTTGTCTAAAATATAACCACCACTGCTTTATTGTGGTTACCGTTTTCATGGGATATTTTATATTCCTTCACTTTAGGCCAATGTATGTCTTTAAAGTGAATCTCTTGTAAATAGAACAAAGTCAGCTTCTTTTTTTGTTGTTGTTGTTCTCATTTATTTATTTTTTTATCAATGCCAGGAATTCTATGTCTTTTTAGTTGGTGAGTTGGATTCATTTACATTTGAAGTAATTATCGATGGATAAGGACATAAAATTGTTAATTGCTTTCTGTATGTTTTGTGGTTATTTTACTTCTTCCTCTCTTGCTTTCTTCCTGTTGTTTGGTGATTTTCTAAAGGTATAC
>NW_011498819.1:0-506 GCF_000754665.1 Bison bison bison | reverse complement strand
TTTTTTTCTTTTTATTTTTCTTCTCGTTTTTTTGGCTTGGGTGAGGCCCCCCCGAGAGGGGGTTTTCTGCAAGGAGCAGGCTCTGTATATTGTGTATTTTTTAAAAGCTCCTTTGTTTTAAAAGAAAACTTTTTAATCTTTTTCAACCTTAGGCAATGCTCTGGGAGGCTTTGGAGGTAAACTGGGGAATTCTTAGGCCCTGGGAGGTGCAAGCGGAGGTGGAGTAGTCGCCTTAAATGAGAAATTGTTGGATAAATTTTTAAAGGTTTGTGTAGAGGGAGAGGGGGCTCGCCAGGGCGCCCGGCCGCAGCGTCCTGTAAGCCCTCTCACTCCTCAGGAGGTAGAGCACAGTGTCCCTCCTCTTCCTTGTCAACGGCAGAAAATATGATCTGCGCAGAAGGTGGAGACCCACTACCATCCACCGCTATAGCCTCTCCCATAGGTCATCCCACAGCCTCATGATGAGGATCCAGAACATTTTTAATCATATTTATAGGATAAGTGTT
>NW_011498818.1:0-527 GCF_000754665.1 Bison bison bison | reverse complement strand
TGAATACTGCACTAAATGAGACCGAAAACACTCTGGAGGGAACCAACAGTAGAATAACAGAGGCAGAAGATAGGATAAGTGAGGTAGAAGATAGAATGGTAGAAATAAATGAAGCAGAGAGGAAACAGGAAAAAGAATTATAAGAAATTAGGACAACCTCAGAGACCTCTGGGACAATGTGAAACGCCCCAACATTCGAATCATAGGTGTCCCAGAAGAAGAAGACAAAAAGGCCATGAGAAAATACTCAAGGAGATAATAGTTGAAAACTTCCCTAGAATGGGGAAGGAAATCGTCACACAGGTCCAAGAAACCCAGAGAGTCCCAAACAGGATAAACCCAAGGCGAACCACCCCAAGACACATACTAATCAAGTTAATGAAGATCAAACATAAAGAACAAATATGAAAAGCAGCAAGGGAAAAACAACAAATAACACACAAGGATATTCCCATAAGGATAACAGCTGATCTTTCAACAGAAACTCTTCAGGCCAGAAGGGAATGGCAGGACATACTTAAAGTGAT
>NW_011498817.1:0-514 GCF_000754665.1 Bison bison bison | reverse complement strand
GGTGCGACCGGAAGGTCGGGAACCCTTCCAGACAAAGCAGGGGAGTCGACCCTCCTGTGGAGATCAGGAGGGTAGAAGGGGCTCAGAGGAAGTGGTGCCGGAAAACCTCGGTGTTCCTCTCCAGGGAGACCGGGATGCCGGGGAACTTTGTGGGGGCGCATCAAGGGTGCCAAGTACCGTTTCGACCTCCAATTCCTAACGTGGGACTTCTCCTGAGACGCTGTAGCGGGAAAGGGCTTCATCTTGCGATGACGGGGGAACCACGTGGTTTTTCTCGAGTTGCGGCGGGATTCTCGAGTTACGACGGGGAATTCGGGATGCCTCTTGTGTTGGCCCAGGGAAGTCCAATCTTCCATTCGAGTTGCGAAGGAAAGCTGGGGATTGCTGTCGAGTGACTGCAGGGCCAAGAGACCTCATCTAGGGTTGTGTCCAGAAGCCAATGTTCCTCTCCAGGGGCGACAGGGATCTCGGGGTTGCATTCCAGACGCACCCGGGGAGACAGGCATTCATCTCG
>NW_011498816.1:0-503 GCF_000754665.1 Bison bison bison | reverse complement strand
CCGGCATGGAAATGGCACCCAGGCTGGGATCGAGATCTGTAGAGTGGCATGGGTGAGGCGAAGGGGAGCAAAGGCCCCCTCCTCAGCTGTGTCTGTCTCCTGACCCCTGCCCTGACCTGCAGTAGTCAGCAGCCTGGCATTCTGGGCTGGGTGGGGCAGGGAAACCTGCTCTTTGCCAGCAACTCTCAACCTTCCATCAACTTCTGAAGCACCTTGGGAGGGGGCAGTGCTGAAAAAGCTGTTTCCTAAGCCTAGGAGCTTGGAGTCGCAGGTTTCTGGTGAGACCTGAGGACCAGTCCTTTAACAAGCTGTCCAGGGAGGAGGTAAACACTAGGAATGCAGATTTAGGGATTTAGACAAGATGGCTAACAAGCTCATCGAAGTTCTTTTCTTTACAGACTGGAGTGGAGTCAAAATACCTTGAAAATAGCTTCTACAAATGTGGTCCTTGGACCAATCCACAAGCCTCCCAAGGCACCCACTAACATCTCTGGTGATGTTTG
>NW_011498815.1:0-530 GCF_000754665.1 Bison bison bison | reverse complement strand
GGTTTTTCTCGAGTTGCGGCGGGATTCTCGAGTTACCACGGGGAATTCGGGATGCCTCTTGTGTTGGCCCAGGAAGTCCAATCTCCATTCGAGTGCGAAGGAAAGCTGGGGATTGCTCTCGAGTGACTGCAGGGCCAATAGACCTCATCTGGGCTTGTGTCCAGAAGCCAATGTTCCTCTCCAGGGGCGACCGGGATCTCGGGGTTGCATTCCAGACGCACCCGGGGAGACAGGCATTCATCTCGAGTGGAAGCAAAGAACCCCGCTCTGCTCTCGAGTCGCGACGGGTATCTCTTGGAGCTCACTGGGTGGACTAAAGGGAGTCAAGCCTCCTGAGGCGTTTGGAGAGAGGTCGCGAGGTTGGCCTCTAGGCCATGCAGGAGACGAAGGCCCTCATCTCCGCGATGACGGGGGAGTCTCGGGGTGGTTCTCGAGCGGCGGCCCCAGGGTGCGGTTTCTCACGAGGTACGACGGCGAGGTCAGTGAGCCTCTCGTGGGGCGCCAGGGAAGTCGGGTCTCCATGCGAGTGG
>NW_011498814.1:0-558 GCF_000754665.1 Bison bison bison | reverse complement strand
GCAGGCCAGCTGTCTCCCTTGGCATGGGTGCGTGCGAGTGTCTGTGTGTCTGTCTGTGTGCCTGCCTGTGGCTCGTCTGCTCTCTCAGGAAGGTCGAGGGGCTTGGGCGTGGGGGCAAGGGGGGGCCTCGGTAGTGCGAAGGGGAGGGGCTGAGGCGCTCCGGTCGACCGCGCCTCCCTGGCTTCTGGTGGGTTTGGGCACCGGACAGGTGCCGGGCAAGTTGGGCGCTCAAGTTTCGCTGCGTCTAGGCCCGCAGGAGGTTCAGAGGCCCCTGGGCCGCGGGGGTTGGGAGGCGGCGGGCGCCAAAGACCGACACCTCCGGGGCCGCGCGGGCCTGAGCAGCGAATGGGATCGGGGGGAGGCCCCGCTCAGCGAGCGCGGCCGGGTCTGGAGTGGCCGCGGGTGGGAGGGCGCCGAGACCTCCGCACCCCTCAGCCCAGCCCCCAGGCCCCGCGCGCACGCACGCACGCACGCCCTCCCGGTCAATGGTGGGGTCCTGGAAGCCCCTCGGGCCCCCGGGCCCGGCCAGGCGCTTGCTGGTCTGGTGTTGGCGGTGTT
>NW_011498813.1:0-530 GCF_000754665.1 Bison bison bison | reverse complement strand
CCGGGGAACGCCCTCCCCCCACCCCCGCCCACGGACGCCGACCCCCGCCCCGCCGCCGCCCCGCCCCTGCCATGCTCCCGGTGCCTCCCAGCCGCAGTCGGGGATCCCCCGGAGCACAACCTCGGGACCGCCCCCCATCCCCGCCGCGACCCGGTTCCCGACCCGCGCCGCCCGGCTTCGCCCCGCCCCGGGCGCGCTCCCGGTGCGCTGCCCACCTTCACCACGGGCTCCCGGTGAGCCCCGCCCCCACGCCCGGTTCCAGGAGAGCCTCTGGGACCTCGCTCCCGCCGCCCGGTGAAACGGGAGGACAATCCATCCAGCCCACAGAGGCAATCCAAGCTGTCTAGAATTCAGGGATCCAACGAGGGCTACGGAAAGGAAAGATGACCTGACCTAGGAGGGCCATGATATTCTCTAGAACCGGACAAAGTTGGTTTGCAAGGAAACTTGATTCCTTGGAACCCGGAAAGCTGGTTCTTTTCATATGCAATTCCAAACCATGAGCTCCTTCCCAAAGCCTGCCTGGCCGC
>NW_011498812.1:0-512 GCF_000754665.1 Bison bison bison | reverse complement strand
AAGAAAAAGAATTAACTCAAGGGTCCCAGGTTACAAACATTAAAGCTACTACTTACACCAATTATGTTAATCAATACACTGCCAGGGACACAGCAGGTAAGGGATATGGAACTTAGCAGCAAACGATGGCCCAACGAAGTGAAAACCATTCACCAATACAATTTCTAATCAATCTTTTAACTACTCTAAAGAATCTGTGTTTAGACAGTTTAGAACATCTCCTGCCTCTCACAGTTGGGAGGCTCTGAACAGTCACATGTTGCCGGAAAAACCTATTCAGGCAGGCTAGAGGATTTCCAAAGGAGTTTGTAGGTTAAACACTGTCACACCCAGGAATTATTAACTGGAACTGTAAGCTAACTCTTTTTTCAGAGAGAGGTAGTGGGGGAGAGCCCCCCCGTAAAGTCAGGGGTTTAGGTGAAAGCACAAGCAGAAAGTAGGCAGACTCTGGTTTTGGGGGTATATGCTCGAGAATTTCCAGGGGGACTCCTGAAGCTCGATCCCGCCTTTGC
>NW_011498811.1:0-506 GCF_000754665.1 Bison bison bison | reverse complement strand
GGTTTAGGAGAGTGTCAGGTTTAAAGTCTGATTCTCACAAACCCAACACACATCATGAGAGTGGGAGAAGCGAACAGTGTGGACAGAAACACCATCTCCAGGATCCTTTCTGGAGCCTGCCGTGAGGAAGGCGGCAGTCGTGAGAAGCCAAGGAGGCAGCTTCTTGGAGCCTGGGTTTGTGAATCATCACTCTCACGTGGGTTCCCCGAACAACCTCTAATTTGGGAGAGGAGCAGCAGAAGGGCCCCAAATTCACTTCAACTTTGTCCTTCCCCTTTCAGTTGGAGTTCCGTGGGCATTCATGTTGGGTGTCATCTACGACAAGACTCAGGACATCTAGGATGATTCATCTTCATGCTGATCTGCCCGAGATATTTGGGGACTTGGGGGTGGGGTTGAGGGGGACAGGAACTGCCTCAAAGAAAGGACTCCCTTTTTAAAAAAAAAATAATACTAACACTGACTTTTTTTTTGGTCACGCCGCATGGCTTGCAGGATCTTAGGTT
>NW_011498810.1:0-505 GCF_000754665.1 Bison bison bison | reverse complement strand
CACCAGTTCAAGTTCGATGCAGGATACTGGTTGCTTGGGACTGGTTGCACGATACTGGTACACGGGGACGACCCAGAGGGATGGTACATGGTGGGAGAAGGAGGGGGGTACGGGATGGGAACACGCGTATACCTGTGGTGGATTCATGTTGATGTATAGCAAAACCAATACAATATTGTAAAGTAATTTAACTCCAATTAAAATAAATATATTTATACTAAAATTAAAAGATCTTCACGACCAAGATAATGACTATGGTATGATCATTCACCTAGTGCCAGACATCCTGGAATGTGATGTCAAGTGGGCTTTAGAAAGCAGCACTATGAACAAAGCTAGTAGAGGTGATGGAATTCCAGTTGAGCTACTTCAAATCCTGAAAGATGATGCTGTGAAAGTGCTGTAGCAATATGCCAGCAAATTTGGAAAACTCAGCAGTGGCCACAGGACTGGAAAAGGTCAGTTTTCATTCCAATCCCAAAGGAAGGCAATGCCAACAAATGAG
>NW_011498809.1:0-530 GCF_000754665.1 Bison bison bison | reverse complement strand
GGTATGTTCCTTCTATTCCTGTCTTTCTGGTAGAGTTTTTTATTCATAAATGGTATGTTGAATTTTGTCAAAGGCTTTCTCTGCATCTATTGTAGATAATCTATATGGTTTTATTTTTTCTAATTTGTTAATGTGGTGTATTACATTGATTGATTTGCGGATATTGAAGAATCCTTGCATCCCTGGGATAAAGCCCACTTGGTCATGGTGTATGATCTTTTTAATGTGTTGTTGGATTCTGATTGCTAGAATTTTGTTAAGGATTTTTGCATCTATGTTCATCAGTGATATTGGCCTGTAGTTTCTTTTTTGTGGGATCTTTGTCAGGTTTTGGTATTAGGGTGATAGTGGCCTCATAGAATGAGTTTGGAAGTTTACCTTCCTCTGCAATTTTCTGGAAGAGTTTGAGCAGGATAGGTGTCAGCTCTTCTCTAAATTTTTGGTAGAATTCAGCTGTGAAGCTGTCTGGACCGGGGCTTTTGTTTGCTGGAAGATTTTTGATTACAGTTTCAATTTCCATGCTTGTGATG
>NW_011498808.1:0-526 GCF_000754665.1 Bison bison bison | reverse complement strand
GTCAATAACCAGTGCTGGAGAAGATGGGAGCAAAGGGAACTCTCCTCCACGGTGAGTGGGAATGGGCGTGGGAGAGCCGGTATGGAAAAGAATATGGAGGTTCCCGAACGACTAAAAGTGGAAGTAGCCTATGGTTCCGCAGTCCGATCCCAGGCATAGATCCACCCACGGTATAAGTGAACAAGATAGATGCCCCTTTGGGCACATCTACCTGGTCGTGTGCGCGCACATGCGCATGCGCGATCGCCTGCGAGGCAGGGGGTGGGCGGGGGCCGGGGCTCTGGCTGGAGTCGGTGCAAGCCCCGGGATTGCCGGAGGCAAGCCAAAGGAGCCCCAGATGGAGACGGGACTGCCGGTCGTCGGGTGTCCTGGAAGCCGAATGCGAATGCGGAGGGGCTCGCGGGCCGCGCGGAGGCAACCCAGGTCTGCAGCGGGAGTCGGGGCCCCGGCCAGCCGCTCCCCGCGGCCCGGGAGGGGCTGGGGCTGCGGGGGGCATCCAAGAATCGGGACGCGCGGCGGGGGCTAA
>NW_011498807.1:0-507 GCF_000754665.1 Bison bison bison | reverse complement strand
AACTACTCAGAGCAGGCACTACACTTCTTCACCTTTGTGCCTCCAACATGAGCTTGGCACATGGTAGGTGTCTAATATTTGTAGGAAGGAAGGGAGGGAGGGAGAAACAGTTCTTTGCATCGCTCTTAGAAAGAATGTATGGCATTTTACTAGCTACTCAGAGTTGCATGAAAAAAAAAAATGGTATTATTTGCTTCAAGTTAGGACAGATTCAGGCTAATGTCATAATGAAGATGATATCAGAAGGAGTGATGTTTTTGTTTCTCTCTTGCCTATAACCTTAGGCTCCAAAATACATAATTTATTCATTATTTGAGTTGTTAATCCAATATTTGAAGTGGGAAGACGGTGTCTGAGAAGGGTAGTAAAATATTTGGCACTGAGATGGGGACAGAAAATAAAAGGAAAGAGAATTGGATGTCATTACAGACAAATGTTAACACCATTTGACTTTTGGAGGGCATAATCCTTTCCTATTTATGTTCTTCTGGATATAGAACATACATC
>NW_011498806.1:0-544 GCF_000754665.1 Bison bison bison | reverse complement strand
ATCTATTAGTGTCCTCTTTGATTTCTTTCACCAGTGTTTTATAGTTTTCTATATATAGGTCTTTAGTTTCTTTAGGTAGGTATATTCCTAAGTATTTTATTCTTTCAGTTGCAATGGTGAATGGAATTGTTTCCTTAATTTCTCTTTCAGTTTTCTCATTATTAGTGTATAGGAGTGCAAGGGATTTCTGTGTGTTGATTTTATATCCTGCAACTTTACTATAATCATTGATTAGTTCTAGTAATTTTCTGATGGAGTCTTTAGGGTTTTCTATGTAGAGTATCATGTCATCTGCAAACAGTGAAAGTTTTACCTCTTCTTTTCCAGTTTGGATTCCTTTTATTCTTTTTCTGCTCTGATTGCTGTGGCCAAAACTTCCAAAACCATGTTGAATAGTAATGGTGAAAGTGGGCACCCTTGTCTTGTTCCTGACTTTAGAGGAAATGCTTTCAATTTTTCACCATTGAGGATAATGTTTGCTGTGGGTTTGTCATATATAGCTTTATTATGTTGAGGTATGTTCCTTCTGTTCCTGCTTTCTGGA
>NW_011498805.1:0-520 GCF_000754665.1 Bison bison bison | reverse complement strand
AAGGGGTTCCCGACCTTCCGGTCGCACCTCAGGATGAGCCCGGTCTCACGACGACATTCCAGATGTGGCCTCTGGGTGCTTCCACATTGCCGAAGCACCCCGATTTCCCGGTCCCCTCTTGGTAAGAACTCGATGCCCGGACACCTCTCCGAACTCCACCCTGTGAATGAAGTCAACACGAAGGGGCAGTGACTCACCCGTGCATCGTCCGGAAAAGACCCCCAGGTTCCAAATACCGCTCGACAAGTGGCCTCTCTCCCCGGGGACACCTCGAGAGGCAAGCGGAGTTCCATGCCTCAACCCAAGACGAGGCCTGACTCTCCTGTCCCCAGTCTGCAGGGACCCTGCGATCGGAGTCTGAAATCAGAGGAACCCTGAGGTTCCTGCCTCAACTGGAGATGAGGCCCTCTTCCAATGCACCAAACCCCGTGGAGTCCCGAGAGGCTCCCCCCACCTCCAGTTTCCCTGACTTCTCAGAGCCACCATGAGAAGCCCCCTGAGGTCACCTGCACAAGTCGAG
>NW_011498804.1:0-554 GCF_000754665.1 Bison bison bison | reverse complement strand
GCCTCCGCCTCCACCCCGCACACCAGCCCTCTGCCCACCGACATGACCCACACTCCCCCACACCCACACCACGGCCGGCCCCTCGCCTCCCGCCAGCACGCCCACCGGCTCCACCACGCAGCTCGCCACTCCCAGGGACACCGCAGCCCCGGCCACCTCCCTCACGGCCACTCTGCCCTCTGCCGCCGCCGCGCACACCACCGGGGCTGCTAGCACCCTCCCGGTGACCACACCCATGCCCACCGCACGGCCCAGCGCTCCGGCCCTCACCTCTTCCACCATCTACCCCGGCGGGAGCACCCTCACTTCCGCATTCACCTCACCCCTCCCGGCCTCCGCCGCGCTGCACACATCCACGACCCTCCCTCCCTCCTCGGTCGGGACGGGAGCCCCCAGCTCCGCGCCCGCCACCACCGAGGCCACATCCGCCGGGCCCGCGGCTCCATCCACCACCGCCACCTCCGCCGTGGCCCTCGGCTCCACACCCGCTCTGGCCAGCCCCTCAGCCACACCCACCCCCAGCCCCGCGGCCGCGGCCTCGGCCACGCCCACGG
>NW_011498803.1:0-524 GCF_000754665.1 Bison bison bison | reverse complement strand
TTTTTACCTTAGAACAAACCGAGGCACTATGAACATTTTTGTGCTTCATGTTGATGACTCTTAGACATGTCTACAGTAGAGGAGCAAAAACAAAACTACTAGATATTTAATATTGACTAGTTCCCAGTTCACGGGACTCTGACATTCCCTGAGGTCAAAGTTTTCTTGTATTGGAAGGAGTTGGGTTTGCAAGGGCTGCCTTGTCTTGAGACCATTGAAATAAGAACTCAGAACTTGAGCACTATTATCAAAAATCACAAGGCTCACACTGACACAGACATCAATCCAGACAGACAAGACAAGACATCTTCCAGTTTTCCGCCTGAGATGGAAAAGATTTCTTTGAGCCGTTTTTTCTGGGGAGTGGGGGGTGGGGCTGGCAGCCAGGCAGGCTTTGGGAAGGAGCTCATGGTTTGGAATTGCATTATGAAAAGAACCAGCTTTCCGGGTTCCAAGGAATCAAGTTTCCTTGCAAACCAACTTTGTCCGGTTCTAGAGAATATCATGGCCCTCCTAGGTCAGGT
>NW_011498802.1:0-530 GCF_000754665.1 Bison bison bison | reverse complement strand
TATCCACCCATCTCAGCAATTACACACTCTGGGAGAGACAGGGTACAGTTTGGGGTCCTGCCCGCAGTTCACCCTGAACACGTTTCTCTTTTTTTTAGCTTTATCTACTGGAGTTCTCTGAGATGTGTTCTTAAAACATCAACTGTTGCTTTCAAAAAGACTGTAAGGTCACTGTGCTCAACTTTACGAATAAAATCTTCATTTTCCACCTTAAAGTGAAACTGGAGGGAAGACTAAAAGCAGTCATTTTTTCAAACTGAAAAGAAAACCCACGTGTGACCATGTCACAGAATACAGGTCACGTAACCCCTCCCTCCTCGGCCTTGGCCTCCACCACCAGCAGCCCGGCAATGCAAGGCCTGCCCTGGGCCGCCAGGGGCAAGGGCAGAGGGGAGACCGGCTCCTCTGTCTCCAGGCCGCGTGGGCCGCCTGCTCCACCTCCTTCCCAAGTTCACGTGGCACTGAAACAGCCCAGGCAAGCTGGGGACTCTGACCAGAAACACAACCATGGGTACCAAGCAAGGACCCCT
>NW_011498801.1:0-504 GCF_000754665.1 Bison bison bison | reverse complement strand
CCGGGAAGTTCCAGGACTTGATGATGCCTAAGGGGTACCTGACTTGGTGGCCATGGGAAAAACAGTGACAGTGCAGACAAAGGGGGTGAGAGCCTCCAAGTGCCAGTCTGAGCCACCCACAGCCTGACAACAGCCCTGGGTGGGGGGCGACTAGGCACACACAGGTGAACTCCCCTGGCCGGGTGGTCCCACCCTCACCCCTCACCAAGATGTCCACCACATGGGTGTGGGGACCCTGGATGACCAGTTGCGTGACCATGGACTTCAGAGGAGAGGACTGGGCAGTTGGATCCAACATCTTCCGAGTCCAAACCCCAAATTCTTCTGCCACCATCGCTGCGATCTTCAGGTACCTCCAAGGACTTGAGGGTCACCAATGGGCCAGTAACAAGGATACATTTATCGTGTTGTGTGACCAGACAAGGGTTCCATGGCTCACTGTTGACCAGATGACCCCTGTGGGGACCCACCTGTCCTGCTTGAGGGCAAGCAGGTCCCACTGCA
>NW_011498800.1:0-512 GCF_000754665.1 Bison bison bison | reverse complement strand
GCAACCCCGAGATCCCTGTCGCGCCTGGAGAGGAACATTGGCTTCTGGACACAAGCCTAGATGAGGTCTATTGGCCCTGCAGTCACTCGAGAGCAATCCCCAGCTTTCCTTCGCAACTCGAATGGAAGATTGGACTTGCCTGGGCCAACACAAGAGGCAGTCTGAATTCCCCGTCGTAACTCGAGGATCCCGCCGTAACTCGAGAAAAACCACGTGGCTCCCCCGTCATCGCAAGATGAAGCCCTTTCCCGCGACAGCGTCTCAGGAGAAGTCCCACGTTAGGAATTGGAGGTCGAAAGGGCACTTGGCACCCTTGATGCGACCCACAAAGTTCCCCGCAATCCCCGTCTCCCTCGAGAGGAACACTGAGGTTTTCCGGCAGACCCTCCTCTGAGCCCTTTCTCCCCTCCTGATCTGGACAGGAGGGTCGACTCCCCTGCTTTGTCTGGAAGGGGTTCCCGACCTTCCGGTCGCACCTCAGGATGAGGCCGTCTCACTAAGACAGTCCAGAC
>NW_011498799.1:0-513 GCF_000754665.1 Bison bison bison | reverse complement strand
GTTCCTTATGTAATTTCTGCATCAAGGTCAAGACAGTAATATCTATTTCCTTAAAATTTTGTGTTTTTTTCGTTTCTACAAACCCTTTTTCAGTGAATTAGAGGGTTATAATTTATAAATCAAATTTTACATCTGAGTGTTTTTTAAGAGAAGTGAAACTGAGTGACCTAATACATAAATACTAGTGGTGGCTTGTATTCCAACTATATTCACCTTAGGGAAACAGTTACAAACCCCTGAGGAAATTATCATTTTTTACCTCACTCAGTACTGAGAATGATATCAGAAAATAAAGTGGTTCAAACATATATTCTGACAAGGATAGCACATATGTACCACTAGGTCCTTACCCAACAAACACATTTTTCTCTGTCTTGTGCTTCATTTGGTTCTGACAACAACTTGTTCATCTGAGGAATGGAAGAGCTTGATGATTCTAGTTTTTTGAATATCATGAGCAGGCATGCTAAGTTACTTCAGTCATGTCCAATTCTTTGAGACACTATGGACCAT
>NW_011498798.1:0-506 GCF_000754665.1 Bison bison bison | reverse complement strand
AATAATAGTATGAGGAGAGCTCAGTAGGAAAATTACGGTGGAGAAAAGAGACTGAGTAGCTTGGTTTACGCGGAAGACCAATCAAACTTCAAGACAAGAAGTTTGCACCACTTACTAGGCCGCAGGCGCCCTCTCGAATAGCGAAAGGTGCCTCACCCTAGACAGCTTCTCGAGTGGGCTTAGCAGCCCAGGCATAATTAGTAAGCCTGGTGGGTTCCGCGCTCCAGATGGAGACTCAGCTGGAAGTTAAAGGGAAGAATGACAAGGAACTTTAGGAATTGGAGGTGTAAGTTAACTCTTTGACAGAGAGAGCGAGATGGTGGTGGGGGACAGCCCCCAGTGAAATCAGAGGTGAGAGCACAAAGCAATACAGTAGGCAGACTCTGGGTTTTTTGGGGGGGAGATGCTCGAGAATATCCGGGTGGACTCCTGAGGCTCGATCCCGCATTTGCGTATGCCGAGCCTCCTTCCTCATGACCTTTGTCCAGAGTGGAATGCCTCCCCGG
>NW_011498797.1:0-523 GCF_000754665.1 Bison bison bison | reverse complement strand
TGTGGAACCACCCACGAGGCCACGTCTGGAATGTCGTCGTGAGACCGGCCTCATCCGTGAGGTGGGACCGGAAGGTCGGGAACCCCTTCCAGACAAAGCAGGGGAGTCGACCCTCCTGTCGAGATCAGGAGGGTAGAAGGGGCTCAGATGAAGTGGTGCCGGAAAACCTCGGTGTTCCTCTGGAGGGAGACCGGGATGTCAGGGAACTTTGTGGGTCGCCTCAAGGGTGCCAAGTACCGTATGGACCTCCAATTCCTAACGTGGGACTTCTCCTGAGATGCGGTAGCGGGACAGGGCTTCATCTTGCGATGACGGGGGAACCACGTGGCTTTTCTCGAGTTGCGACGGGATTCTCGAGTTACGACCGGGAATTCAGGATGCCTCTTGTGTTGGCCCAGGGAAGTCCAATCTTCCATTCGAGTTGCGAAGGAAAGCTGGGGATTGCTCTCGAGTGACTGCAGGGCCAATAGACCTCATCTAGGCTTGTGTCCAGAAGCCAATGTTCCTCTCCAGGGGCGACCGG
>NW_011498796.1:0-501 GCF_000754665.1 Bison bison bison | reverse complement strand
CTCCGAGCTCCACCCTGTGAATGAAGTCAACACGAAGGGCAGTGACTCGCCCGTGCGTCGTCCGGAAAAAACCCAGGTTCCAAATCCAGCTCGACAAGTGGCCTCTCTCCCCGGGGACACCTCGAGAGTCAAGCGGAGTTCCATGCCTCAACCCAAGACGAGGCCTGACTCTCCTGTCCCCAGTCTGCAGGGACCCTGCGATCGGAGTCTGAAATCAGAGGAACCCTGCGGTTCCTGCCTCAGCTGGAGATGAGGCCCTCTTCCAATGCACCAAATCCCATGAAGTCCCGAGAGGCCCCTCCCACCTCCAGTTTCCCTGACTTCTCAGGCCACCATGAGAAGCCCCCTGAGGTCACCTGCACAAGTCGAGGGAAGCCAGGGTTTCCTGCCTCAACCCGAGAAAGACCTCGAGAGACCTTCTTCAACACGTCTCGAGGCCAGATTCCCCTCCCATGACTCGAGAGCAATGACGCGCTCCCCCTCGCCACTCGCATGGAGACC
>NW_011498795.1:0-513 GCF_000754665.1 Bison bison bison | reverse complement strand
TTCTAAATACCAAAGATATATAAAACTGTTTAACAATTGTAGATAAAATATACAACTGCCTATGGTAAAACCTTAACAATATTTCATAAAAACCATAATTTTAAACTGGGGAATGGTTTCAATACTTGATAAAAACAATGCTTTAACATTTGCTACAGGAGATTTAGGGATTAAAGTCGGTCCGTTTTAGTTCTACCCAAGGGGGCTTACTTGGGGGAATTCTGTAAGTAGGTTGATACTTGAGCCTCATGGATGTTACCCTCGTGTGGTATAACATTTGGGGAGATTTGCAGGGCGCCTCAAATAAAACAGAACAAAAAGCTGCAGGCCCTGAATGATCCATAAAACACAATGCAGGGACACGTTTTTAAGGCCACTGTTAAAACATCACCCCTTTCTCTTTCTTTCCAGTGCTTTTTCCATCTTCATGTGAATTAACTAATTAAAACTAGAATCAAAAAGAGTGTACTAATTTCCTGTCAAAGGATGGTTGATAACATATGGAAATGGGCT
>NW_011498794.1:0-512 GCF_000754665.1 Bison bison bison | reverse complement strand
GCAGCGCGTGAGATGAGGGTGCAGCAGTGGATTCCGGGGGGTTTAAACGAAGGAGAGGACTCATCGTCGTTCGGGGCCAGGGGGCGAAGTTTGGGCTCAGGGATTGTTTGTCGGGGGCCTTGGCCAGGGGCAGAAACCACCGTGGTTGAGCTCAGGGACCAAGATGAACGCTCAGGCGTGTTTAGTGTGTGTGTGGGGGCGGGGGGTGGGGGGTTGCGCAAGGGCAGCATCCATCCGAGTTCAGGGCGGGCACGCAGCTGTGGGCTCAGGAGTGTGCGTCGCGGGAATCGAAGAAGGCAGGCCCTAGACTGCTTCTTCAGGGCGCCGACCGAGATGTATTTCTCGGGGTCTTGAAGCAGGCCAAGCCCCCGTTGCGGGTTCAGTGCCGGGAGTGAGCTGCGGGATCAGGGCTTTGTCCCGGAGAGGGACCAAATGCAGGACACAGCGAAGTGGACGGGCAGGGAGCGAGCTGGAGTCTCCCGGTGGTTACTTTGCCAGGTGCTTGAACGAAG
>NW_011498793.1:0-524 GCF_000754665.1 Bison bison bison | reverse complement strand
GTTCTTGGCAGGAATAAAAGGCCGGCATGGAAATGGCACCCAGGCTGGGATCGAGATCTGTAGAGTGGCATGGGTGAGGCGAAGGGGAGCAAAGGCCCCCTCCTCAGCTGTGTCTGTCTCCTGACCCCTGCCCTGACCTGCAGTAGTCAGCAGCCTGGCATTCTGGGCTGGGTGGGGCAGGGAAACCTGCTCTTTGCCAGCAACTCTCAACCTTCCATCAACTTCTGAAGCACCTTGGGAGGGGGCAGTGCTGAAAAAGCTGTTTCCTAAGCCTAGGAGCTTGGAGTCGCAGGTTTCTGGTGAGACCTGAGGACCAGTCCTTTAACAAGCTGTCCAGGGAGGAGGTAAACACTAGGAATGCAGATTTAGGGATTTAGACAAGATGGCTAACAAGCTCATCGAAGTTCTTTTCTTTACAGACTGGGGTGGAGTCAAAATACCTTGAAAATAGCTTCTACAAATGTGGTCCTTGGACCAATCCACAAGCCTCCCAAGGCACCCACTAACATCTCTGGTGATGTTTG
>NW_011498792.1:0-545 GCF_000754665.1 Bison bison bison | reverse complement strand
CAATCTGGTCTGTTTGTCTAAGTGATATTGGTGATGGGGAAGGTAAGTCACATGGACTTACAGCGCTTGTATTAGCAAATATCTGGCTGCTATGAGGCTTTGGTATGTATGGCACATTTAAAGTTCTGGAGGCTGAAAATGCACTCTCTCCACTCGTTTCTTGAAGAAAGTCAGAGTTATGATCATCTTTGTTGACCCTTGCTTTAACATGCGTCTTGTTATCTTGAACTAATGAAGATATTAGAGACACATTGTTAATTCCAAGTCTTCTTTGCATTCTTACTAAAAGTTGGGGGATGGCCTGTTTGGAATTCGATTTATAGTAGGTTTGTAACTAAAATCAAAGAAAAACTTATTTAGTTTCTTTATAAACCAAGGTAAAACTGACAATCAAAGCTAAGCTATAAAAAATTATTCCTTTAATGACACCAATTAAATAGCATCAAATAAAACACCTCCATTAGTAGTTTTAACAGGTAATATGTTAAAAGCAATTATGCTCAACTAAAAATATGTTGTATATATACAGTAAATATCACTTTAAG
>NW_011498791.1:0-502 GCF_000754665.1 Bison bison bison | reverse complement strand
ATGGAAATGGCACCCAGGCTGGGATCGAGATCTGTAGAGTGGCATGGGTGAGGCGAAGGGGAGCAAAGGCCCCCTCCTCAGCTGTGTCTGTCTCCTGACCCCTGCCCTGACCTGCAGTAGTCAGCAGCCTGGCATTCTGGGCTGGGTGGGGCAGGGAAACCTGCTCTTTGCCAGCAACTCTCAACCTTCCATCAACTTCTGAAGCACCTTGGGAGGGGGCAGTGCTGAAAAAGCTGTTTCCTAAGCCTAGGAGCTTGGAGTCGCAGGTTTCTGGTGAGACCTGAGGACCAGTCCTTTAACAAGCTGTCCAGGGAGGAGGTAAACACTAGGAATGCAGATTTAGGGATTTAGACAAGATGGCTAACAAGCTCATCGAAGTTCTTTTCTTTACAGACTGGAGTGGAGTCAAAATACCTTGAAAATAGCTTCTACAAATGTGGTCCTTGGACCAATCCACAAGCCTCCCAACGGCACCCACTAACAGTACTCTGGTGATGTTTGT
>NW_011498790.1:0-531 GCF_000754665.1 Bison bison bison | reverse complement strand
GACACCTTTGTACCCTTATGACAGTACACAGAAACCTGGTCTTAACCAGGTTTACAATTCCGTCTCTTCACCTCAAGTCAACATTCTTGCTGAGTTCTGTCCATTTTACTTTGAAAATGTCCAATGCAACTACTTTTTCCCATGTCCACCACATCTGCTCTAGTCCAAAGCCCCCTCCATTTAATTGTCAACCCCTTCTAACGGGTCTCTCACATCCACTCAGGGTGCCTGTCTCCCACTCACCGCCCTCTCCCTCCCTCTCTTACAGTTGCAGAACTGTTTATGACTTTCTAGATAAAGCCTACTGTCCTACACAAGAACTTGAAAGTATGGCCTAGCCCTTGCCCAGCTTGCTAACATCATGGAAAGTAGAGAATCCTCTTCTTGTCTCTCTCATTGGGCTTCATTCATACCCTCCACTTTCTCAAGCTTAGATTGTCCCATATTTCTGAAGTCTCCAGTTAGTAGACTCCTTCAAGCTAGGCTTCAACAGTATATGGAACAAGAACTTCCAGATATACAAGTTGGTTT
>NW_011498789.1:0-552 GCF_000754665.1 Bison bison bison | reverse complement strand
GAGCGGTATTTGGAACCTGGGGGTCTTTTCCGGACAATGCACGGGCGAGTCACTGCCCTTTGTGTTGACTTCATTCGACAGGGTGGAGTTCGGAGAGGTGTCCGGGCATCGGGTTCTTATCAAGAGGGGACCGGGAAATCGGGGTGCTTCGCAATGTGGAAGCACCCACGAGGCCACGTCTGGAATGTCGTCGTGAGACCGGCCTCATCCTGAGGTGCGACCGGAAGGTCGGGAACCCCTTCCAGACAAAGCAGGGGAGTCGACCCTCCTGTGGAGATCAGGAGGGTCGAAGGGGCTCAGAGGTAGTGGTGCCGGAAAACGTCGGTGTTCCTCTCCAGGGAGACCGGGATGCCGCGGAACTTGGTGGGGCGCATCAAGGGTGCCAAGTACCGTTTCGACCTCCAATTCCTAACGTGGGACTTCTCCTGAGACGCTGTAGCGGGAAAGGGCTTCATCTTGCGATGACGGGGGAACCACGTGGTTTTTCTCGAGTTGCGGCGGGATTCTCGAGTTACGACGGGGAATTCGGGATGCCTCTTGTGTTGGCCCAGG
>NW_011498788.1:0-512 GCF_000754665.1 Bison bison bison | reverse complement strand
CCCATTCTGAAGGCTGCCTTTTTCACCTTGCTAATAGTTTCCTTTGTTGTGCAGTAAGCTTTTAAGTTTTAATTCGGTCCCATTTGTTTATTTTTGCTTTTATTTCCAATATTCTTGGAGGTGGGTCATAGAGGATCCTGCTCTGATGTATGTCAGGGAGTGTTTTGCCTATGTTCTCCTCTAGGAGTGTTATAGTTTCTGGTCTTACATCTTTAATCCATTTTGTAGTTTATTTTTGTGTATGGTGTTAGAAAGTGTTCTAGTTTCTATTCTTTTACTAAGTGGTTGACCAGTTTTCCCAGCACCACTTGTTAAAGAGATTGTCTTTAATCCATTGTATGTTCTGGCCTCCTTTGTCAAAGATAAGGTGTCCATATGTGCGTGGATTTATCTCTGGGCTTTCTATTTTGTTCCGTTGATCAATGTTTCTGTCTTTGTGCCAGTACCATACTGTCTTGATGACTGTGGCTTTGTAGTAGAGCCTGAAGTCAGGTAGGTTGATTCCTCCAGTT
>NW_011498787.1:0-508 GCF_000754665.1 Bison bison bison | reverse complement strand
GGCCTAGATGGAGCTTTCGTAATGTACATGGGTTGGTGTTAGAGTTCTTGTGGGCTCTGTGACCAATAAGACTATATACTATAGCCACGAAAAGTATGGTGCTCAGTTGTTCAGTCGTGTCCAACTCTTGCGACCCCATGGACTATAGCCTGTCAGGCTCCTGTCCGTGGGACTTCCTGGATCATAATACTGGAGTGGGTTGCCAGGGACTGTGAAACAGGTTAACTTTACAACCTCATCTTTCTTAAACAATCCTGGCAAGATTTAGGTTAGTGTTTTTCCTCATGCTCAAATTAGGGTTTGAATAGTTAAAAAATGAAATTGTGTAACTTTGTGGGTATAGAATAACAATTCTAAGAATACAAATACTTTAAGTAGAAATTCTATTCTGGCCCCAGTACTTGCTAAATTAGGAAGACATTTTATTCAGAGAAAGAAATGTCAATGGGACAATACTGGAATGGTAGCAGGGATGATTGCAAGGGGAAAGACTTAAAAACAAACAGAC
>NW_011498786.1:0-504 GCF_000754665.1 Bison bison bison | reverse complement strand
CCTTACAGTAAATAGCAGGGCTGGAAATGAAACAGCTTCATCATGTATATTTTCCCACAGTGTAGGGCATGACTTGTGCAAAGGCCTGGGCACCAGGGAGAAAGTGGCATTGGGGACTTGCCAGGATCCAGCGTGCCCGGTGGCATCCTCCTCCCTCTGCCTTGGGCCTCCTGTTTTTCATGCTCCTCTCCTTCCCTCTGCCTCTCTCTCTTCCCTGCATACCTGCAGAGCACAGGCTCACTGCCTCTTGGGTGTCTTATCCCCTCTACTCCCATCCGTCGTCCTCGAGTCCCCAGGGGCTGTGGGGCCCACATTCCTCTCTGGCTCTCTCGGGCCCATTAGTGTGTTTACGCTGGAGCGGGTCCCAGGGGAGCTGAGCCTGGACTCACCCGCCCCACCCCCACCACAGAGGAGAGTGGACACTTGTGAGGCTGTAGCTCGTCACAGCCACAGGAGAACTGACCCAGGGTCCGAATTCCTGCCCCCCTGTCCGAACAAGTCCAG
>NW_011498785.1:0-529 GCF_000754665.1 Bison bison bison | reverse complement strand
TCAAAGGACCTTCTACAGAATATCTGCTTATAATCTTCGAAAGAGCCAAGGCCATAGAAATCAAGGCTGAGGAACTGTCCGGACCAGAGTTCGCAACAAAGGTGTGACGACTAAATGCAAAGGGAGATTCTGGATAGAATCTTTTGCATAGAATATATTATAAGGATATCTGGAAAAACTTGAATGTGGTCTGAGAATTAGGGGCAGCAATGTAACCATGCAAATTTTCTGATGTTGACAATAGTATTGTGTTTATGGAGAAAAGGGGCTTGTTTGTTACAGGAAATACATACCAGTTGGAGGTGATAGGCTATTAGGTCAAAAACTTAGAACTAATGCCCTATTAGGGCATTTTGGTGGCCTTCCAACTATATGTTTGTGATGGCCTCAATTAAAAAAAAAATGAGAACAGAAAGAACAACTGTTCCAAGCTGTACGACAATCTTTAAGAACGAGGTCAGATTTGCACATGCTGGCTACAGGAATCATTTTCCTCCTCCAAGAAAACAGATATTTTCAGTTGCTGAGT
>NW_011498784.1:0-540 GCF_000754665.1 Bison bison bison | reverse complement strand
CCCCCGTCATCGCAAGATCGAAGCCCTGTCCCGCTACAGCGTCTCAGGAGAAGTCCCACGTTAGGAATTGGAGGTCGAAACGGTACTTGGCACCCTTGATCGCGCCCCACAAACTTCCGCGGCATCCCGGTCTCCCTGGAGAGGAACACCGAGGTTTTCCGGCACCACTTCCTCTGAGCCCCTTCTACCCTCCTGATCTCGACAGGAGGGTCGACTCCCCTGCTTTGTCTGGAAGGGGTTCCCGACCTTCCGGTCGCACCTCAGGATGAGGCCGGTCTCACGACGACATTCCAGACGTGGCCTCGCGGGTGCTTCCACATTGCGAAGCACCCCGATTTCCCGGTCCCCTCTAGATAAGAAGCCGATGCCCGGACACCTCTCCGAACTCCACCCTGTGAATGAAGTCACCACGAAGGGGCAGTGACTCGCCCGTGCATCGACCGGAAAAAACCCCCAGGTTCCAAATACAGCTCGACAAGTGGCCTCTCTCCCCGGGGACACCTCGAGAGGCAAGCGGAGTTCCATGCCTCAACCCAAGAC
>NW_011498783.1:0-509 GCF_000754665.1 Bison bison bison | reverse complement strand
TCTCGTCGTCCCCTTCTCCTCTGCCTTCAATCAAGACTCTCATAGGCAGATATTTCAGAGTGTAATTAGTGTTCATAGTTTATCTAAAGCTCATATCTACATTTAATTTTCGTTTTGTTCCTGTTCTTTCGAGGTACTTTCTTGTTGACAAGCTTGTGACAGATATAACGATATAGCAATTTTTACCTTAGAACAAACCGAGGCACTATGAACATTTTGTGCTTCATGTTGATGACTCTTAGACATGTCTACAGTAGAGGAGCAAAACAAAACTACTAGATATTTCATATTGACTAGTTCCCAGTTCACGGGACTCTGACATTCCCTGAGGTCAAAGTTTTCTTGTATTGGAAGCAGTTGGGTTTGCAAGGGCTGCCTTGTCTTGAGACCATTGAAATAAGAACTCAGAACTTGAGCACTATTATCAAAAATCACAAGGCTCACACTGACACAGACATCAATCCAGACAGACAAGACAAGACATCTTCCAGTTTTCCGCCTGAGATGGA
>NW_011498782.1:0-510 GCF_000754665.1 Bison bison bison | reverse complement strand
GATGCATCAGACAAGGGCTTAATACTCCAAATAATATAAACAATACTCATACAACTCAACAATAAAAAAGAAACAAACAAACTTAATAAAAAAACAAGGACAGAAGATCTTAATAGATATTTCTCCAAAGAATACATACAGATAGCCATCAGGTACATGCAAAGACGCTCAACATCACTAATTCTTAAAGAAATGCAAATTAAAACTACAAAGAGGTACCACCTCACACCAGTCAGAATAGTCATCATGAGAAAGTCTATAAATAATAAATGCTGGAGAGGGTGTAGAGAAAAGGGAACCCTCCTACACTATTGGTGGGAATGTAAGTTGGTGCAGCCACTGTGGAAGACAATTTGGAAGCTCCTCAGAAAACTAAAATAGAACTATTATATGATCCAGTAATCCAACTCCTGGGCATAAACCTGGACAGAACTATAATTCAAAAAGATACATGTACCCCCTATGTTCATAGCAGCACTATTTACAATAGCAAAGACATGGGAACAACCT
>NW_011498781.1:0-512 GCF_000754665.1 Bison bison bison | reverse complement strand
AGTCTGCCTACTGTATTGCTTTGTGCTCTCACCTCTGATTTCACTCGGGGGCCTCGTCCCCCACCACCATCTCGCTCTCTCTGTCAAAGAGTTAACTTACAGCTCCAATTCATAAAGTCCTTGTCATTCTTCCCTTTAACTTCCAGCTGAGTCTCCATCTGGAGCGCGGAACCCACCAGGCTTACTAATTATGCTGGGCTGCTAAGACCCACTCGAGAAGCTGTCTAGGGTGAGGCACCTTTCGCTATTCGAGAGGGCGCCTGCGGCCTACGTAAGTGGTGCCAACTTCTTGTCTTGAAGTATGATTGGTCTTCCGCGTAAACCAAGCTACTCAGTCTCTTTTCTCCACCGAATTTTCCTACTGAGCTCTCCTCATACTATTATTCTTGACATCTCTGATTAGCATATAAATAGTCGCCTAGGCCATCTCTCCTTCGAATACCCTGGATCAGTTGGGGCTGGTCCCCGGCAGGTGGCGACCGAACAGGGACCTCAGGAGGCAATACTCAAAG
>NW_011498780.1:0-516 GCF_000754665.1 Bison bison bison | reverse complement strand
TGTTTCAATGCCATTCTCCCAAATCTTCCCACCCCTCTCCCTCTCCCACAGAGTCCATAAGACTGTTCCATACATCAGTGTCCTCTTTTTGCGGTCTCGTACACAGGGTTTATTGTTATCATCTTTCTAAATTCCATATATATGTGTTAGTATACTGTATTGGTGTTTTTCCTTCTGGCTTACTTCATTCTGTATAATAGGCTCCAGTTTCATCCACCTCATTAGAACTGATTCAAATGAATTCTTTTTAATGGCTGAGTAATACTCCATTGTGTATATGTACCACAGCTTTCTTATCCATTCATCTGCTGATGGACATCTAGGTTGCTTCCAGTTTTTTAAATTATGTTCAAACACATATATAATAGAACACTCAAATAACAACAAAATCATAGTGAGGTACACTTTTTAATTTATTCATTGTCAGTCATTGAAAGAAAGGAATTAATAATCTCATGTACAACTCATACATTGCTGTAAGAATAATAGGGATACCACTATTTTAAAGAGCAATTT
>NW_011498779.1:0-566 GCF_000754665.1 Bison bison bison | reverse complement strand
CTGCCACCCCCGAGGCCCGACAGTCCTGGGGATCACGCTCTCGAGCGAGGCGGCCCCGACCGTGACCGCACGCCGCCACCGGCTGCGGCGTCGTGGGGAGAGGGCGGGCGCGATAGGCTCTCCCGCACCACGGCTGCGGGGCTGGGGAAGCCGGGGCCGACCGGACGTCGCGCCCCCGACACTCCCCCCTTTGCCCCAAGGCTCACCACACCGCGGGGACCGACCGCGCGCACACGCGGCGCACGCACGCTCGGTCCCCCCCACCTGCCGGACGCCCGGCGGGGCCCAGCGGGACCCTCCCCCAACTCGAAGGGGGGAGGCGCGGGCCGCGGTAGGCAACGAGCGGCACACGGCCCCACCGCGGGGCCGGCGCACCCGCCCCCAGAGCGGAGGTGGGGGGCGGGGTGTTCTGCCCACGCGCTCTTGGCAGCCGCCACGGCGGCCACTGCGCACTCGGGAGGGGCAGCAGCTGGGGGGTCCGATACCCCAAGGCTCCCTCTCGGATCGCTAGAGAAGGCTTTCTCACCGAGGGCTCGCCGCCCCTCACCCGGATCGTCTCTCTCCTT
>NW_011498778.1:0-529 GCF_000754665.1 Bison bison bison | reverse complement strand
CCTATTTTCTATTTCATGGATTTCTACTCTGATCTTTATTATTATCCTTCTTCCTACTTTATTTTGGGTTTGATTGGTTCTTACTTGTTAGCTTAAGATGGAAGCTTATCTTACTGATGTTAGAACTTTCTGGGTCATAAATATTCCTTTAAGCACTGCTTTAATTGCACCCCACACATGGATTTTCATATCATCTTTTATTTTCATTTGTTTCAGGACAACATCAAATTTCCCTGCAGTATCTCCTTTGACCCATGTGTCTTTAGAAATGTGTTATTTAATCTCTAAACATTTTGGGGTTCCTAGATTTCCTTCTGTTATTAATCTGTAATTTTATCCTATTATGATCAGACAACATACTTTATTTGAATTTATTGAATCTTTTTTTTTCACCTAACATATGGTCTTTCCTGAAGAAGTTCCATGTGCATTTGAGAAAAATGTGTATTTTGCCACTGTTTTGTAGAGTACATATGCTGGTTAGATCAAATACACTGTGTTGTTCAAGTCTTCTGTGTCTTTAGTAATT
>NW_011498777.1:0-573 GCF_000754665.1 Bison bison bison | reverse complement strand
GATTTCAGACTCCGATCGCAGGGTCCCTGCAGACTGGGGACAGGAGAGTCGGGCCTCGTCTTGGGTTGAGGCATGGAACTCCGCTTGCCTCTCGAGATGTCCCCGGGGAGAGAGGCCGCTTGTCGAGCTGTATTTGGAACCGGGGTTTTTTTCCGAACGGTGCACGGAAAAACTGCCCCTTCGTGTGGACTTCATTCACAGGGTGGAGTTCGGAGAGGTGTCCGGGCATCGGGTTCTTCTCAAGAGGGGACCGGGAAATCGGGGTCCTACGGAATGTGGAACCACCCACGAGGCCACGTCTGGAATGTCTTCGTGAGACCGGCCTCATCCTGAGGTGCGACCGGAAGGTCGGGAACCCCTTCCAGACAAAGCAGGGGAGTCGACCCTCCTGTCCAGATCAGGAGGTGAGACAGATCTCAGAGGAGGGGGTGCCGGAAAACCTCAGTGTTCCTCTCGAGGGAGACCGGGATTTCGGGGAACTTTGTGGGTCGCATCAAGGGTGCCAAGTGCCCTTTCGACCTCCAATTCCTAACGTGGGACTTCTCCTGAGATGCTGTCGCGGGAAAGGGCTTC
>NW_011498776.1:0-510 GCF_000754665.1 Bison bison bison | reverse complement strand
ACAGGAATACCTTCAAATACATATTCAGTATTCCAGATGCTTTGAAAGGGAAAAATAATTAAAATACCTTGCCTAGGTTTTAAGAAAATTTCTTGGCATCAAGAAAAGGAAACAATTTACAAAGCAGTGTAAAATTCTAATGTAAACATAATAATTCTCATGAGCTAAAAATATAATTAGATGAAACCTACTTGTAGAGCAACTAGCTTAATGTGTTTTGTACTCTTGCCTAAAATAATGTACCAGAGGATAAAAATTCTTTGAAAATATACTGCACGTAGGGTATCCATAGCCTAATACTAAGAATATAATTGTTAACAGTCTAATACCTACATTTTCAGCCATTCTATTTTAAGATATCACTAGAGAGTTCCCACTTTTTATGCTTTAAAATCATATATGGAAACAAAACCGACTTGGGCAAGGTCTCTAGGCAGCTCATTTAGTGACGTGCTTGCACATTAGAGGCACCAGTAGGAACCTCAGCCTCTTCCTGAGTTAAATTTCTCA
>NW_011498775.1:0-504 GCF_000754665.1 Bison bison bison | reverse complement strand
GTCCGACTCCCAGGCATAGATCCACCCACGGTATAAGTGAACAAGATAGATGCCCCGTTTGGGCACATCTATCTGTGCGTGCGCGCGCACATGCGCATGCGCGATCGCCTCGAGGGCAGGGGGTGGGGCGGGGCCGGGGCGTCTGGCTGGAGTCGGTGCAAGCCCCGGGATTGCCTGAGGCAAGCCAAAGGAGCCCCAGGTGGAGACGGGACTGCCGGTCGTCGGGTGTCCTGGAAGCCGAATGCGAATGCGGAGGGGCTCGCGGGCCGCGCGGAGGCAACCCAGGTCTGCAGCGGGAGTCGGGGCCCCGGCCACCCGCTCCCCGCGGCCCGGGAGGGGCTGGGGCTGCGGGGGGGATCCAAGAATCGGGACGCGCGGCGGGGGCTAAAGGACCTCTTCTGGTAGGCAAAAAGCCTCGAGCACCCGGGATTCCCAGGTGGTCTCCCATCCAAGATACTAACCAGGCCCGACCCTGCTTAGCTTCCGAGATCAGACGAGATCAGG
>NW_011498774.1:0-528 GCF_000754665.1 Bison bison bison | reverse complement strand
CTTATACTTGACATTGTCTAGTCTTTTTCAGTTTTATTCCTATTCTAATGTGTGTAAATTGGTATCTCATGGTGATTTTAATTTGTGTTTCTCTGATACTTAAGATACTCAACGTTTCATATACTATTGACCTATGTTTGTTGTCTTTTGTGATAGGTCCCAGTCTTGTGTTCATTTCCTAAAATTAGGTCATTTGTTTTTCTTATTGTGCTATAAGAATTCCTCATATATTATGTGTTCTTTGTCAGATATATATATTGCAATTGTCTTCTCCTAGTCTATAGTTTGCATATTCATTTTTTCAATAGTATACCTTGAATTTTATTTTCTTTGAGGTTCAATTTGTCAAATTTTGATTTTATGGTTTTTACTTTAATATATAGTCTGAGAATGCAAATATGTTATGTCCTAGAGGGAATACATACCTATTCGTAATTATGCCTTCATGTATGGACAAGAGGGCTCATTATAGAGACTTATAATTTTCATTAAAATATTCTTTTAATATTTGCTTGCACTATAAAAAGC
>NW_011498773.1:0-502 GCF_000754665.1 Bison bison bison | reverse complement strand
CTTTTTCAGTTTGACTGTAGAAGCTAAGAGGGAGGCCCTGGCTTGACACCTGCTGGTTGAGTTCTTAACTGATTTAGGAAAGTCTATACCTGTTTCTTTATCTGTAACAGAGGGTAATCATGTCTCCAGCTCCTAGAATTGTTAGAGAGATTCAAGATAACACACTAAAGCATGTAGAAGAGGCCCAACATGTGAGAAACAGTTTTTAAAAATCTGTTAACTATGATGGTGCTAAGTCGTGTCTGACTCTTTGTGACCCCATGGACTGTAGCCCTCCAGGCTCCACTGTCCATGGGATCCTCCAGCCAAGAATACTGGAGTGGGTTGCCTTGTCCTTCTCCCTGGGATGTTCCTGATCCAGGGATCAAACACGAGTCCCTTGTGTCTCCTGCATTGGCAGGTGGATTCTTTACCACTCGCACCACTCTCTTCAGGATCACCACACAGAGGTCGATTCTGGCCAGTTACCTGCTTCCTGAAAACTGGAAGGGGCTGTTCACAG
>NW_011498772.1:0-500 GCF_000754665.1 Bison bison bison | reverse complement strand
TTTCAGTTTGTATCCTTTCCACATACAACTGTATCCACTCTTCCTCTGTCAGATCTTGGCCAAGCGAGGCCAAAATCTCTTCAACATCACCGCCATTTTGTTCACGCCAAGTGGAGGAACAGCACAATTTTTGACAATCAGAAGACACCTATAATCAAGGTTATTTTCTCTATGGTATTTTTCAACACAGGAGCTAATGTATCCACTCATGGGGGGACCCTTAAACAACAGTGGGGGAGGGGGCACCTAACCTGTCCAGTCAAAAGGACGAAAATCCAAGCGAGACTTTATAGCACACCCTTCAGATCCACAGTTTCACATTCTGCAGATTCAACCAACAAGGGATGGTGTAGTATTATAGTCGTATTTACTGAAAAAAATCTGCCTGAAAGTGGAGCCCCACAGCTGCTGAAGACCTTACACCCCCGAGCTGTGGTCCACGACAGAAATCACTGCAACGAGAAGCCAAGCACAGCAGCTGGAGAGCAGCCCCTGCTCTC
>NW_011498771.1:0-500 GCF_000754665.1 Bison bison bison | reverse complement strand
ACTTAAGTCCTGTAAATAGATGTCTTCTTTACTACAAGGTGAAGTGTGCTAGTCTCCTCTGTTGTCCTTCTTTTCCACACAAGACCACAGAATATTCTTTAACTCAGTATCTGATTTAACAAGTCTGGACTGTCTTCATTTTATTTAGGCCCTAATTCCAGAAGACCTTCAAAATCCAGCTTTTGTTCCCATTTCAAAGTCTTACTCAAATTCCCTTTTCTCTCTATTGACTCCCTTTAGTTCCTCAATCCCAAAGGAACAGATCACTCTTTGTTCTGTACCCCCCAAAGATTTTGTACACATTTCAATCAAAACTTGTTACAGCCCTCTAGGTTATCAGTCCTCTGGGCAGGATCTTAAATCATTTATTCTATTATTCTCAATGTTTATTACACTGTTGGGCACACAGTAAAAACTCAATGTTTATTGATTTAATGTATGACATGCTTGCATAAACACAATCATCTCTTTAATCACTCTGCTTACCAAGGGAAAAGACT
>NW_011498770.1:0-547 GCF_000754665.1 Bison bison bison | reverse complement strand
ACTGGGTTTGGTGCATTGGAAGAGGGCCTCATCTCCAGTTGAGGCAGGAACCTCAGGGTTCCTCTGACTTCAGACTCCGATCGCAAGGTCCCTGCAGACTTGGGACAGGAGAGTCAGGCCTCGTCTGGGGTTGAGGCATGGAACTCCGCTTGCCTCTCGAGGTGTTCCCGGCGAGACAGGCCACTTGTCGAACGGTATTTCGAACCTGGGGGTTTTTCCCGACGATGCACGGACGAGTCACTGCCTCTTCGTGTTGACTTCATTCACAGGGTGGAGTTTGAAGACGTGTCCGGGCATCAGGTTCTTATCAAGAGGGGACCGGGAAATCGGGGTCCTTCGGAATGTGGAACCACCCACGAGGCCACGTCTGGAATGTCGTCATGAGACCGGCCTCATCCTGAGGTGTGACCGGAGGTCGGGAACCCCTTCTAGACAAAGCAGGGGAGTCGACCCTCCTGTCCAGATCAGGAGGGTAGAAGTGGCTCTGAGGAAGTGGTGCCGGAAAACCTCGGTGTTCCTCTCGAGGGAGACCGGGATGTCGGGGAAC
>NW_011498769.1:0-533 GCF_000754665.1 Bison bison bison | reverse complement strand
TACCTGAAACTAATACAACACTGATAAATCAACTATAACTCAAAGTTATAAAAATAGAAGTTAAAAAAAAAATTGTTGGTATATCTTGCACTTGAATGGATCTTTTACTCCTGACAATTTTATAAAATCATACATATGGTCCTTTGGAAAATACTGACCATCTAAAAACTAAGCTGTGCAGCTCTTACTAAATGTAAAGTTTCTTAAGTGTTGGGAAGCTGCCAGGCACATAGTGGCAAGATACAAGTTTTCTCAAAATTTTAATTTTCACCTGAAAGCTCAAATTTTACCACTGGCAACAAATACCATCTATTGTTTTCCTTGAATGGAGAGGTTCCTTTCATTTTTAGATAAAAGTATTTGCTAAATGCACCAGTTTGAATAATCATAGTTCGTCTGTCCAATGTCCTTTCAAGTAATGGTACTTCATTTTAAAAGAAAAAAGGCAAAAACAAAGATGCTTAATATCCTATTAGGGTATTGCAAATTTGGCAATTCCCTGGTGATCCAGTGGGCAATTTCACTTTCATGAC
>NW_011498768.1:0-581 GCF_000754665.1 Bison bison bison | reverse complement strand
GGGTGCAATTCGTGGACCCTCCCTTTCCCATCCCAGCAGGTGGTCAAGGGCCCGCTGGCCTCCAAAGTGCCAGAAACAGGGCTGGGCCAGCCGGCCAGAGTTCAGGGTTCTGGCCCTTGGACTTGCAGCGGACACTAGGCTGCTTGGGAAAACCGCGCGGCTCTGACCTTTCAGCAAAGGGGTGGAGCGGTAAAGGCCTTGAGCCCAAAGGCGAGGCCTTTCTGCGACCGCCAGGTTGTGCCAACAGAGGGCGGACTACGTGGTTCCCTGCTCCACGCAGTCCCAGTTCCCTGACCTGTGGTCCGTACCCCTCCGCCGCGCCCACTGGATGCCGATCCTTGGGGACCCAGGAGCGCACGCAATGGGCGTTCCCAGCCGCCACGGCGACCCCCGAGAGGACAACGGGGAAGCCCTCCCCCACCCCCGCCAGGAGCCGACCCCCGCCCCGCGCCGCCCCGCCCCTGCCATGCTCCCGGTGCCTTCCCAGCCGCAGTGGGGATCCCCGGAGCACAACTGGGACCGCCCCCCATCCCCGCCACGACCCGATTCCCGACGCGCGCCGCCCGGCTTCGCCCCGCCCC
>NW_011498767.1:0-528 GCF_000754665.1 Bison bison bison | reverse complement strand
GGAACCTCAGCGTTCCTCTGACTTCAGACTCCGATCGCAAGGTCCCTGCAGACTTGGGACAGGAGAGTCAGGCCTCGTCTTGGGTTGAGGCATGGAACTCCGCTTGCCTCTCGAGGTGTCCCGGGGAGACAGGCGACTAGTCGAGCGGTATTTGGAACCTGGGGTTCTTTTCCCGACGATGCTCGGGCGAGTCACTGCCCCTTCGTGTTGACTTCATTCACAGGGTAGAGTTGGAAGAGGTGTCCGGGCATCGGGTTCTTATCAAGAGGGGACCGGGAAATCGGGGTCCTTCGGAATGTGGAACCACCCACGAGGCCACGTCTGGAATGTCGTCGTGAGACCGGCCTCATCCTGAGGTGCGACCGGAAGGTCGGGAACCCCTTCCAGACAAAGCAGAGGAGTCGACCCTCCTGTCCAGATCAGGAGGGTAGAAGAGGCTCAGAGGAAGTGGTGCCGGAAAACTTCGGTGTTCCTCTCGAGGGAGACCGGGATGTCGGGGCGCTTTGTGGGTCGCATCAAGGGTGACAA
>NW_011498766.1:0-501 GCF_000754665.1 Bison bison bison | reverse complement strand
TCGGGGCGACTTTGTGGGTCGCATCAAGGGTGACAAGTACCGTTTCGTAAACTCCAATTCCTAAAGTGGGGACTTCTCCTGAGACGCTGTAGCGGCACAGGGCTACATCTTGCGCTGACGGGGGAACCGACGTGGTTTTTCTCGAGGTGTAGCAGGATTCTCGAATTACGACGGGGAAGTTCAGGATGCCTCTTGTGTTGGCCCAGGGAAGTCCAATCTTCCATTCGAGTTGCGAAGGAAAGCTGGGGATTGCTCTCGAGTGACTGCAGGGCCAATAGACCTCATCTAGGCTTCTGTCCAGAAGCCAATGTTCCTCTCCAGGGGCGACAGGGATCTCAGGGTTGCATTCCAGACACACCCGGGGAGACAGGCATTCATGTCGAGTGGAAGCAAAGAACCCCGCTCTGCTCTCGAGTCGCGACGGGTATCTCTTGGAGCTCACTGGGTGGACTAAAGGGAGTCAAGCCTCCTGAGGCGTTGGAGAGAGGTCGAGAGATTGGT
>NW_011498765.1:0-514 GCF_000754665.1 Bison bison bison | reverse complement strand
GAGTTACCCTCATAATTCAACCAACATTTTTACTACAAGTGGTTTTGTCGTTCCGAAGGGTTGGAAACCCTCAGCAGAAAAGTATGTTCTAACAGATCCTCATCAAAGGCTTATCTGCCAAATAACATCTATGATTTGGGTAGGGGAAAAGCCAGCAGACCAAAAATGTCATGTCTTTTTACACAGCGGAAGGGAATATGCTTTGAACTTCGAAGGGAGCCTTGGAATCAGATGGACAGCAGCTGTTGTGCAAACGAAAAAAAAAGGGGGGGGGGATGGGACTAGAAAGCACATGCGAGCACCTGAAATTCATCTCCAGTCTTGTTGTTATTTTAAAATTGTTTTTCAGTCTTTATTCTTAAATTGTTACAATACTGCTTCCCCTTTATGTGTTCTGGTAGTTTGGCCACAAGGCATGTAAGATATGAGCTCTCCGACCAGATTAGGAACTCGTACCTTCTTGCACTGGAAGGCAAAGCCCCAACCATTGGAAGGCCAGCGACGGCCCTGGTCT
>NW_011498764.1:0-520 GCF_000754665.1 Bison bison bison | reverse complement strand
TAGGAAAGTGGCCACCCGAGGCGTGGGATCGAGATCTGTAGAGGTGGCCAGTTGGGTGAGGACGGAAGGGGGGAAAACCGGCCCCCTCCTCAGCTGTGTCTGTCTCCTCGACCCCTCGCCCTGACCTGCAGTAGTCAGCAGCCTGGCATTCGTGGGCGTGGGGTGGGGCGAAGGGAAACCTGCTTCTTTGCCAGCAACTCTCAACCTTCCATCAACTTCTGAAGCACCGTTGGGGAGGGGGCAGTGCTGAAAAAGCTGTTTCCTAAGCCTAGGAGCTTGGAGTCGCAGGTTTCTGGTGAGACCTGAGGACCAGTCCTTTAACAAGCTGTCCAGGGAGGAGGTAAACACTAGGAATGCAGATTTAGGGATTTAGACAAGATGGCTAACAAGCTCATCGAAGTTCTTTTCTTTACAGACTGGAGTGGAGTCAAAATACCTTGAAAATAGCTTCTACAAATGTGGTCCTTGGACCAATCCACAAGCCTCCCAAGGCACCCACTAACATCTCTGGTGATGTTTG
>NW_011498763.1:0-524 GCF_000754665.1 Bison bison bison | reverse complement strand
GTGTGTGTGTGCGTGCGTGCGTGCGTGCGGGGGAGGGGAGGGGCGCTACTATCACTGATAGGTATGTTCACCAATCTGTCGAATGCCAATATAAAAGTCAGTTCTTGGTTGCTGAAGGGAAATGTATGACTTGGTATTAAAAGAAGGTATGTGGCATGAAATCGCATTTTCTGAAGGAAAACGACGTCGTTCTTTCTTCCAGGTGGCAGTTTCAGGATGGGAGAAGCAAAGGAATGGGTACAGAATGGGATAAGGAGGTTGTAGGGAAAGTGGACCCCCAGAAAAGAGTGTTGTGCCTAGCACAAGGTTTCTTGAGAGGTTGAACTGCCTTTGCTAATGGATTTTAAGTTTCTTTACCTCTTCCGTGATCTCTTCTAGGTTGACCTAGAACAGAAATCTTTTGTTAGCTTTGGCTAAGTGGAGAAGTATTGCTTCACGGTGACTTGTGTGACCCTACCTGACTGTTCTAAACCCTTTTGATATCTATGCACTGCTGCTGCTGCTGCTGCTGCTGCTGCGAAGCT
>NW_011498762.1:0-503 GCF_000754665.1 Bison bison bison | reverse complement strand
CCGGCATGGAAATGGCACCCAGGCTGGGATCGAGATCTGTAGAGTGGCATGGGTGAGGCGAAGGGGAGCAAAGGCCCCCTCCTCAGCTGTGTCTGTCTCCTGACCCCTGCCCTGACCTGCAGTAGTCAGCAGCCTGGCATTCTGGGCTGGGTGGGGCAGGGAAACCTGCTCTTTGCCAGCAACTCTCAACCTTCCATCAACTTCTGAAGCACCTTGGGAGGGGGCAGTGCTGAAAAAGCTGTTTCCTGAGCCTAGGAGCTTGGAGTCGCAGGTTTCTGGTGAGACCTGAGGACCAGTCCTTTAACAAGCTGTCCAGGGAGGAGGTAAACACTAGGAATGCAGATTTAGGGATTTAGACAAGATGGCTAACAAGCTCATCGAAGTTCTTTTCTTTACAGACTGGAGTGGAGTCAAAATACCTTGAAAATAGCTTCTACAAATGTGGTCCTTGGACCAATCCACAAGCCTCCCAAGGCACCCACTAACATCTCTGGTGATGTTTG
>NW_011498761.1:0-512 GCF_000754665.1 Bison bison bison | reverse complement strand
GCTAGAGTAAAGAACCTGTCTGCCAGTGCAAGGAACACAAGAGATGCATGGGCTCTGTTCCTGTGCTGTCAGGATCCCCTAGAGGAGAGCATAGCAACCCACTCCAGTATTTTTTGTCTGGAGCTTCCCATGGACAGAGGAGACTGGTGGGCAACAGTCCATAAGGTCACAGAGAGCTGGACACAGCTGAAGTGACTTAGCATGCATGCATGACATTGAATGCTGGCTCTGTCTGATACTAGTTGGGTGAACTTTTATAAATTAAGTATAGAATTAAGTATTAGATCTAAAAACAGAATGACTAGTTTCAAATCCCAGTTTTATTACTTCTGGCATTGTGACTTTGGATAAGTTACTAAAATCCCTGGAGTCTTACTTCATACTTTGTTAAATAAGGTCAATACAAATATTAGGAAGAAAAAATTGATTTAAATTTCTTAGAATACCTGTTTAGAGTGCTTAATGTTAGCTATTATTATGGATACCTTTGTTTCTTCACCTGTTAAAAAGAA
>NW_011498760.1:0-520 GCF_000754665.1 Bison bison bison | reverse complement strand
CGTTTTTCTTTTATTCTCTCTGATTCTATTTATTTCTACCATTCTATCTTCTAATTCACTAATCCTGTCTTCTGCCTCTGTTATTCTACTATTTGTTGCCTCCAGTAGTTGTTTTTAATTTCTATTTATTGCTATTATTCATTATATATTGACTTCTTTTTTATTTCTTCTAGGTCCTTGTTAAACCTTTCTTGCATCTTCTCAATCCTTGTCTCCAAGCTATTTATCTGTGATTCCTATTTTAATTCAAGATTTTGGATCAATTTCACTATCATTATTCGGAATTCTTTATCAGGTAGATTCCCTATCTCTTCCTCTTTTGTTTGGTTTGGTGGGCATTTATCCTGTTCCTTTATCTGCTGGCTATTCCTCTGTCTCTTCATCTTGTTTAAATTGCTGAGTTTGGGGTGTCCTTTCTGTATTCTGGCAGTTTGTGGAGTTCTCTTTATTGTGGCTTTTCCTCGCTGTGTGTGGGTTTGTACAGGTGGCTTGTCAAGGTTTCCTGGTTAGGGAAGCTTGT
>NW_011498759.1:0-522 GCF_000754665.1 Bison bison bison | reverse complement strand
AGTTTCCCTGACTTCTCAGAGCCACCATGAGAAGCCCCCTGAGGTCACCTGCACAAGTCTAGGGAAGCCAGGGGTTCCTGCCTCAACCCGAGAAAGACCTCGAGAGACCTTCTTCAACACGTCTCGAGGCCAGGTTCCCCTACCATGACTCCAGAGCAATGACGCGCTCCCCCTCGCCACTCGCATGGAGACCCGACTTCCCTGGCGCCCCACGAGAGGCTCACTGACCTCGCCGTCGTACCTCGTGAGAAACCGCACCCTGGGGCCGCCGCTCGAGAACCACCCCGAGACTCCCCCGTCATCGCGGAGATGAGGGCCTTCGTCTCCTGCATGGCCTAGAGGCCAACCTCGCGACCTCTCTCCAAACGCCTCAGGAGGCTTGACTCCCTTTTAGTCCACCCAGTGAGCTCCAAGAGATACCCGTGGCGACTCGAGAGCAGAGCGGGGTTCTTTGCTTCCACTCGAGATGAATGCCTGTCTCCCCGGGTGCGTCTGGAATGCAACCCCGAGATCCCGGTCGCC
>NW_011498758.1:0-523 GCF_000754665.1 Bison bison bison | reverse complement strand
AAAACTTATAGTGCAGAACCCCTGAAATGTAGTTGGTGATAATGAATATTTCATGAAGTAGGAATAAAGGTAGAACCAAAATAATGTCTTTTATAAAAGTACATTGACCCAGGAGAAAACACCTAATTATTCATGTTAAGAATTCTCCTAGAAATCGGCTCAACTAGAGGCTCTTAAAGTCAAGATGACAACTGACAAGCTGCACTTCCAATCAGCATTTTTTTAGTGTCCCACCCATATAGGAAAGCTGTTGAGTTGAGAACTTGGGAAAGCAGAAGTTAGAAATGGTGAATAAGGAAAAAGTCAAGGAGCTTTTTTTTTAATCCAGAATAGGGAGCAACAGAAGGGATTGCTCATCTATGGAGTAAATTGGGTCAAAGAGGGCTTTTTTTAAGATGGGCAAAATAGCAGCATAATTTGAGAGTAATTCAGCAGAGAGGGAAATGATTGATAGTGGGGAGAAGAGTAGAGAGTTTCAGAAGGTTTGTCTTCGAATAAGCTAATTTACTTCCCTCAAAGAATA
>NW_011498757.1:0-537 GCF_000754665.1 Bison bison bison | reverse complement strand
AGGGAATCCTGGTTAGTTTCTTTTCCTCCGCTGACTAATATGCTTAAATTCAGCGGGTCGCCACGTCTGATCTGAGGTCGCGTCTCGGAGGGCGCGCGCGCGCGCGCGCGCGCAGCGAGGGCACCCGCGTGGAGGGTCCCGAGAAGGGGACAGAGAGACCCGCGGCCGACCGCCCCGGGCCGCCCCCCCTTGCCCGCGCACCAACACAGCACCCCTACTGACCACCGCCTACCACCCGTGCCCCCTCCGGGAGGAGGAGGCGGCGGCGGCGGCGGCGGCCGCGGGCGGCGGACAGAGAGGGAGACACCGAGGCGGGGCGGGACGGGGAGCACGAGCCGGCGGTCACGGGACGGACGGGGCGGGGACCGGCGGAGAGGCGGCCCGGGTTGGGGAGGGGGCGGGTCGGGGCACGCACGGGCGCCGAAGCCCGAACGGGCGACGGACGCACCGCGCGCCCCCTACCACCGCCCCCCCCTCACCACGCTACCGCCACCGCCACCGCCCTCGCGGCGGGAGCTCCGGGGCGCGAACCGCGGC
>NW_011498756.1:0-500 GCF_000754665.1 Bison bison bison | reverse complement strand
AGTGGGGGTGGGGAGGTGTGTGTGTGGTGTGGGGGGGTGGGAGCCCTTCTTTCCATTCCACATGAGACCCAGTGGACAATCCAGGCCCTGCCCACTGCATTGAGTGTGCAGCAACAATATCAACGGTAATGCCGGTGAAGAATGCGTATTCCTGGAATCCACTCCGTTGGCTACTGACTGTGTGTGGTGGTGGTCTGGAACCTAGACCTGGAAGCTTTCTGGATGATTGCAAATGACACCAAAGTCTGAGGACGATGGAAGATCTTCACATTTCTGCAAGAGCCGCACACCTCCAGAAGGAACCACAAGACTTGCCTGAAATGGTCAAGGTATAAGTATTGGACTCAACGTTGGAAGGTCTCCACCTTTGCTATGGAAGTCAAACGATCTTTCTTTGAAATGAAAATGGAGCATACTGAACGTTCACAGTCTTCTAGAGCATTTGAAATGCCCTAACTTGTAGAAACCTGCTGTACGAATTCTTTGAAAGCAAGAACCTC
>NW_011498755.1:0-529 GCF_000754665.1 Bison bison bison | reverse complement strand
TGCACGGGCGAGTCACTGCCCCTTCGTGTTGACTTCATTCACAGGGTGGAGTTCGGAGAGGTGTCCGGGCATCGGGTTCTTACCAAGAGGGACCGGGAAATCGGGGTGCTTCGCAATGTGGAAGCACCCACGAGGCCACGTCTGGAATGTCGTCGTGAGACCGGCCTCATCCTGAGGTGCGACCGGAAGGTGGGAACCCCTTGCAGACAAAGCAGGGGAGTCGACCCTCCTGTGGAGATCAGGAGGGTAAAGGGGCTCAGAGGAAGTGGTGCCGGAAAACCTCGGTGTTCCTCTCCAGGGAGACCGGGATGCCGGGCAACTGTGTGGGGGCGCATCAAGGGTTGCCAAGTACCGTTTCAACCTCCAATTCCTAACGTGGGACTTCTCCTGAGACGCTAGTAGCGGGAAAGGGCTTCATCTTGCGATGACGGGGGAACCACGTGGTTTTTCTCGAGTTGCGGCGGGATTCTCGAGTTACGACGGGGAATTCGGGATGCCTCTTGTGTTGGCCCAGGGAAGTCCAATCTTC
>NW_011498754.1:0-507 GCF_000754665.1 Bison bison bison | reverse complement strand
TAGTTCAGTGACCCAGAAAGAGTGTATATGGATAAAGCAATAGACAAGAGAACATTTGTGATGGTGATTAATTATACAGCATGGCATCGCAGAGGATGTAAATGAAAAGCTGAATAACATATCCCATTATTAACATTCCTCTGTGAAAGTGAGGGGTGTGGAGAATGCAGAACAATGGTGTGTGGGGAAGTTGGGTCAGGCAAGTGATACATCAATTGTGGAGAAATAGGGATGGCATTTAAGCGACCATTCTCACGCGATGAATGCAGAATAACAATACGTCTTTGTAATTATAATGATGTTCCTTATAAATTATAGATCAATTCAGAAAAACAGCACTTTTATATTTTAAAATAATGTGGACGGTAGACCCACAGGTTTTTTTCAGGTTACAACAATAATGGAAAGGGTCTATAGTAAGCGTCAATGAAATCTTAAATCCTAAAACAGAGCTCTATTTACATTAATTCAAGGTAGGAATTATTCCTACCTGTTCCTAACGACAAA
>NW_011498753.1:0-535 GCF_000754665.1 Bison bison bison | reverse complement strand
TGAAACTAGAACACTTTCTAACAACCTTACACAAAAATAAAACTCAAAATGGATTAAAGATCTAAACGTAAGACCAGAAACTATAAAAACTCCTAGAGGAGAACATAGGCAAAACACTCTCCGACATACATCACAGCAGGATCCTCTATGACCCACTCCCAGAATATCGGAAATAAAAGCAAAAATAAACAAATGGGACCTAATTAAACTTAAAAGCTTCTGCACAACAAAGGAAACTATTAGCAAGGTGAAAAGGCAGCCTTCAGAATGGGAGAAAATAATAGCAAATGAAGCAATGGACAAACAACTAATCTCAAAAATATACAAGCAACTCCTACAGCTCAACTCCAGAAAAATAAATGACCCAATCAAAAAATGGGTCAAAGAACTAAATAGACATTCTCCAAAGAAGACATACAGATGGCTAACAAACACATGAAAAGATGCTCAACATCACTCATTATCAGAGAAATGCAAATCAAAACCACTATGAGGTACCATTTCACGCCAGTCAGAATGGCTGCGATCCAAAAGT
>NW_011498752.1:0-534 GCF_000754665.1 Bison bison bison | reverse complement strand
ACCCTGCGATCGGAGTCTGAAATCAGAGGAACCCTGAGGTTCCTGCCTCAACTGGAGATGAGGCCCTCTTCCAATGCACCAAACCCCGTGGAGTCCCGAGACGGCACCCCCCCACCTCCAGTTTCCCTGACTTCTCAGAGCCACCATGAGAAGCCCCCTGAGGTCACCTGCACAAGTCGAGGGAAGCCAGGGTTTCCTGCCTCAACCCGAGAAAGACCTCGAGAGACCTTCTTCCACACGTCTCGAGGCCAGGTTCCCCTACCATGACTCGAGAGCAATGACGCGCTCCCCCTCGCCACTCGCATGGAGACCCGACTTCCCTGGCGCCCCACGAGAGGCTCACTGACCTCGCCGTCGTACCTCGTGAGAAACCGCACCCTGGGGCCGCCGCTCGAGAACCACCCCGAGACTCCCCCGTCATCGCGGAGATGAGGGCCTTCGTCTCCTGCATGGCCTAGAGGCCAACCTCGCGACCTCTCTCCAAACGCCTCAGGAGGCTTGACTCCCTTTAGTCCACCCAGTGAGCTCCAAGAG
>NW_011498751.1:0-546 GCF_000754665.1 Bison bison bison | reverse complement strand
AAACCTATAAATACATAGATGAAAAGTGGGAAATACCATAAGTGAACCACATTGGATGATATGCGTATGAGATTCAGTTTAGCCGGAATAGGGGCCTCCAGTATTAGTGGAATTAAGGTAGGGTTCGACTGGACTGGTCACTGGTGTCAGAGGTTATCGACTCATTCATTTCCTGAGAGGGACATCGGCCTTTCAAGTCGCGTAGAAAGCTTTTTCCAACCGGGAACTTTGAGAAATCCTCTAACATTCATTCACAGAGAATTTAAGGCAAATGCATTTACATACCTGGGGGAGGGAGGGGGAATGTGGAGAGTAAAAGAAAGGAAAGGAGGGGAGAGGAGAGGGAGAAGCAGGGAAGGGAAAGGGTAGGAAGGGAAGAGAAAGGAGACAGTGACATAGAAAATACCAGTTTCCATTTCAGGGATATGGCACTGTCTTTGAAAATAGACTCATCTTTTCCTGCTCCCTGCCCTCAATCTTTTGAGCCTAAGATCCTTGTTTAAAACTAACCATAATCTTTTTAAGCTCATAGAGTTCTTTCACCTA
>NW_011498750.1:0-519 GCF_000754665.1 Bison bison bison | reverse complement strand
TCAAGCGGCAGGTCAGGGGGTCTGGTATTTCCCATCCCTTTCAGAATTTTCCACAGTTTATTGTGATCCACACAGTCAAAAGCTTTGGCATGGTCAATAAAGCAGAAACAGTATGTTTTTCTGGAACTCTCTTGCTTTTTCGATGATCCAGCAGATGTTGGCAATTTGATCTCTGTTTCCTCTGCCTTTAGTGGCTGTAGATAATTTGTAAACAAATAAACATGGTTGTGTTCCAATAAAACTTTATATGTAAGAACAGTTGGTGAGTCAGATTTGACCCATGAATCATACTTGCTGTTCCTTGGCCTATTTCCAGTGGTAGACTTTGTGCTTTTTAGATCAATTTATACTTGAATCATCGTTGATACCTTGGAATAAGACTGGTAAACATTTAGAACAGTATTCGTCAAAATGGCAGTTCACTGAAGACTTGAGAACTGTGTTAAGAGTGTAGATTCCTGAGTCCTGCTCCTAAAGATTCGAATACAGAATGTCTGGGAAAGAGCCTCAGCTTCTGTA
>NW_011498749.1:0-503 GCF_000754665.1 Bison bison bison | reverse complement strand
CCGGCATGGAAATGGCACCCAGGCTGGGATCGAGATCTGTAGAGTGGCATGGGTGAGGCGAAGGGGAGCAAAGGCCCCCTCCTCAGCTGTGTCTGTCTCCTGACCCCTGCCCTGACCTGCAGTAGTCAGCAGCCTGGCATTCTGGGCTGGGTGGGGCAGGGAAACCTGCTCTTTGCCAGCAACTCTCAACCTTCCATCAACTTCTGAAGCACCTTGGGAGGGGGCAGTGCTGAAAAAGCTGTTTCCTAAGCCTAGGAGCTTGGAGTCGCAGGTTTCTGGTGAGACCTGAGGACCAGTCCTTTAACAAGCTGTCCAGGGAGGAGGTAAACACTAGGAATGCAGATTTAGGGATTTAGACAAGATGGCTAACAAGCTCATCGAAGTTCTTTTCTTTACAGACTGGAGTGGAGTCAAAATACCTTGAAAATAGCTTCTACAAATGTGGTCCTCGGACCAATCCACAAGCCTCCCAAGGCACCCACTAACATCTCTGGTGATGTTTG
>NW_011498748.1:0-515 GCF_000754665.1 Bison bison bison | reverse complement strand
CTGCCGGGAGGCCAGCGTGAGGAGCTCCACCCATGACAAAGGTCATGAGGAAGGAGGCTCGGCATACGCAAAGGTGGGATCGAGCCTCAGGAGTCCCCCTGGAAATTCTCGAGCATTTACCCCAAACCAGAGTCTGCCTACTTTCTGCCTTGTGCTTTCACCTACACCTCTGACTTTACGGGGGGCTGTCCCCCACTACCTCTCTGAAAAAAGAGTTAGCTTACAGCTCCAGTTACTAATTCCTGGGTATGACAGTGTTTCAACCTACAAACTCCTTTGGAAGTCCTCTAGCCTGCCTGAATAGGTTTTTCCGGTCCACATGTGATTGCTCAGAGCCTCCCAACTGTGAGAGGCATGAGATGTTCTAAACTGTCTAAATACAGATTCCTTTGAGCAGTTAAAAGATTGATTAGAAATTGTATTGGTGAAGGGATTTTCACTTGTTGGGCCAGTGTTTGCTGCTAAGTCTCCATATCCCTTACCTGCTGTGTCCCTGGCAGTGTATTGATTAATAT
>NW_011498747.1:0-510 GCF_000754665.1 Bison bison bison | reverse complement strand
CAGCGATGTCAAAGCCTGTGTATTTCGGCTAGACTCTGGCTTCAGGTCGGTTCCCCCAAAAGGCTCAGAAGCGACCTGAACCTAAACAGTTAAGTTTTCCTCTTACCTTGTTCTCCTCATCTATGTTAAGAGTATACTTTAAGAGTATCCTGGCACATACATGTACTGCCTCACCCCTAACCTCAGTCATGTGTTCCAAGAACTTCTGTCCGTTGATTTATTTGTTTTGGGTAACATTGAATTCGTTTTGACTATGCTGGGTCTTTGCTGCTCGCTGGAAGTTGCTAGGACCTCTGGACTGCAGTCTCCCATCTCTTGCTGACCTCTTGTTGACCTCTGCAGAATCCTGGTTGGTGGGAGCTTGTCAGTTCCTTTTTCCTTACCCGGACCTCCTGTGGTAAGTGTTTTCTCTCCTCTGTGGCCTGGTAAGGGTAGGTGGTCATTGGCATCCCAAAGGTGGCTAGAAGTCAATGATTTAGGCAGGCTTGTGAATAGATATGGGAGAAGGCA
>NW_011498746.1:0-517 GCF_000754665.1 Bison bison bison | reverse complement strand
GGAATAAAAGGGCGGCATGGAAAATGGCACCCAGGCTGGGATCGAGATCTGTAGAGTGGCATGGGTGAGGCGAAGGGGAGCAAAGGCCCCCTCCTCAGCTGTGTCTGTCTCCTGACCCCTGGCCCTGACCTGCAGTAGTCAGCAGCCTGGCATTCTGGGCTGGGTGGGGCAGGGAAACCTGCTCTTTGCCAGCAACTCTCAACCTTCCATCAACTTCTGAAGCACCGTTGGGAGGGGGCAGTGCTAGAAAAGCTGTTTCCTAAGCCTAGGAGCTTGGAGTCGCAGGTTTCTGGTGAGACCTGAGGACCAGTCCTTTAACAAGCTGTCCAGGGAGGAGGTAAACACTAGGAATGCAGATTTAGGGATTTAGACAAGATGGCTAACAAGCTCATCGAAGTTCTTTTCTTTACAGACTGGAGTGGAGTCAAAATACCTTGAAAATAGCTTCTACAAATGTGGTCCTTGGACCAATCCACAAGCCTCCCAAGGCACCCACTAACATCTCTGGTGATGTTTG
>NW_011498745.1:0-505 GCF_000754665.1 Bison bison bison | reverse complement strand
GTGCCGGGAGGCCGGGGAGGCATTCCACTCTGGACAAAGTCATGAGGAAGGAGGCTCGGCATACGCAAATGCGGGATCGAGCCTCAGGAGTCCACCCGGATATTCTCGAGCACTCTCCCCCAAAAAAACCAGAGTCTGCCTACTGTATTGCTTTGTGCTCTCACCTCTGATTTCACTGGTGGCTGTCCCCCACCACCATCTCGCTCTCTCTGTCAAAGAGTTAACTTACAGCTCCAATTCATCAAGTTCCTTGTCATTCTTCCCTTTAACTTCCAGCTGAGTCTCCATCTGGAGCGCGGAACCCACCATGCTTACTAATTATGCCTGGGCTGCTAAGACCCATTCGAGAAGCTGTCTAGGGTGAGGCACCTTTCGCTATTCGAGAGGGCGCCTGCGGCCTACGTAAGTGGTGCAAACTTCTTGTCTTGAAGTTTGATTGGTCTTCCGCGTAAACCAAGCTACTCAGTCTCTTTTCTCCACCGAATTTTCCTACTGAGCTCTCCTC
>NW_011498744.1:0-511 GCF_000754665.1 Bison bison bison | reverse complement strand
ATTAGTAAAAAGGAAAACATAAGGCAAGGGTGGATAAGCTAAAACAGAATAAGTAGATTATTTTCTGGTTGGAGTTCACGCTGCAGCAGCCCTGTCAGTCTCGCCGGGATCTCAATGTTTATCTTGTTTCCCCTGCTGGCCGGCGCCGCGCTGGTCTGGACGGCACTTTGTGGGTGCACTCTCTTCTCTGGCCCTCACTCGCTGCACAAACTTCTTTGCTCTAGGTCGCGGGGTGCAGCGAGGAGGGTGCGGGGCGAGGCTGGAGGCGCAGAGGCGAGAGCTGCCTAGTGGGCGGGGCAAGCGAGTGCACTCCGCGAACCTGGCCTGTCTGGAACCCAAATTGGTGAATCTGCGTCCTGTGGAAAAATACAAGCACATCCTCGACCGCTAGTTAATAATAAGTCAGGACCCTTCCATTGTCCTGAGAGAAGGTCCTTCCATTTGACTAATGGCTTTGCATTCAATTGCTCTGGGCACCAATGGCGAAGCATTGCAGTAGTTCCGGCGGAAT
>NW_011498743.1:0-504 GCF_000754665.1 Bison bison bison | reverse complement strand
GATTCGATTTTTGTAATTGTCTGTGTTATTAGATTGCATGTGAATTCTCAGTGCTAGCTTCCCAGTGTTTGTCACAATGTCAAACACATGCTCAGTAGATGCTTGTTATGTGTCTGAAGTCAAATAAAAATCTTTATAGACAGAATTTCTATTTTAGACTCAGGATTAGATATTCTCTAAGAGGTCCTAAAAATTCAGATGATGAATGACAGCTTCCAATACTACATACATACGTGTGTAGGAAGGGAAAGTCAGTCAGTTGTGTCCGACTCTTTGCAACCCCATGGACTGTAGTCTGCCAGTCTCCTCTGTCCATGGGTTTCTCCAGGCAAGAATACTGGAGAGAGTAGCCTTTCCCTTCTCCAGGGGTTCTTTCCAACCCAGGGATCAAACCCAGGTCTCCCGCATTGCAGGTGGATATTTCACTGCCTGAGCCACCAGAGAAGCCCAAGAATACTGAAGTGGGTAACCCATCCCTTCTCCAGGGGGTCTTCCTGACCCAGG
>NW_011498742.1:0-503 GCF_000754665.1 Bison bison bison | reverse complement strand
CCGGCATGGAAATGGCACCCAGGCTGGGATCGAGATCTGTAGAGTGGCATGGGTGAGGCGAAGGGGAGCAAAGGCCCCCTCCTCAGCTGTGTCTGTCTCCTGACCCCTGCCCTGACCTGCAGTAGTCAGCAGCCTGGCATTCTGGGCTGGGTGGGGCAGGGAAACCTGCTCTTTGCCAGCAACTCTCAACCTTCCATCAACTTCCGAAGCACCTTGGGAGGGGGCAGTGCTGAAAAAGCTGTTTCCTAAGCCTAGGAGCTTGGAGTCGCAGGTTTCTGGTGAGACCTGAGGACCAGTCCTTTAACAAGCTGTCCAGGGAGGAGGTAAACACTAGGAATGCAGATTTAGGGATTTAGACAAGATGGCTAACAAGCTCATCGAAGTTCTTTTCTTTACAGACTGGAGTGGAGTCAAAATACCTTGAAAATAGCTTCTACAAATGTGGTCCTTGGACCAATCCACAAGCCTCCCAAGGCACCCACTAACATCTCTGGTGATGTTTG
>NW_011498741.1:0-549 GCF_000754665.1 Bison bison bison | reverse complement strand
TCGTTTATTTTTTCTGGAGTTGAGCTGTAGGAGTTGTCTTGTTATATTTTTTGAGTATTAGTTGTTTGTCGGTTGCTTCATTTGCTATTATTTTCTCCCATTCTGAAGGCTGTCTTTTCACCTTGCTAATAGTTTCCTTTGATGTGCAGAAGTCTTTTAAGGTTAATTAGGTCCCATTTGTTTATTTTTGCTTTTATTTCCAATATTCTGGGAGGTGGGTCATAGAGGATCCTGCTGTGATGTATGTCGGAGAGTGTTTTGCCTATGTTCTCCTCTAGGAGTTTTATAGTTTCTGGTCTTACGTTTAGATCTTTAATCCATTTTGAGTTTATTTTTGTGTATGGTGTTAGAAAGTGGTCCAGTTTCATTCTTTTACAAGTGGTTGACCAGATTTCCCAGCACCACTTGTTAAAGAGATTGTCTTTAATCCATTGTATATTCTTGCCTCCTTTGTCGAAGATAAGGTGTCCATATGTGCGTGGATTTATCTCTGGGCTTTCTATTTTATTCCATTGATCAATATTTCTGTCTTTGTGCCAGTACCATACT
>NW_011498740.1:0-508 GCF_000754665.1 Bison bison bison | reverse complement strand
GCTCAACTGGAATTCTATCACCTTCACTAGCTTTGTTTGTAGTGATGCTTTCTAAGGCCCATTTGACTTCACATTCCAGGATGTCTGGCTCTAGGTCAGTGATCACACCATCATGATTATCTGGGTCATAAAGTATCTTTTTTGTTCAGTTCTTCTGTGTATTCTTGCCATCTCTTCTTAATATCTTATGCTTCTGTTGGGTCCATACCATTTCTGTCCTTTATCGAGCCCATCTTTGCATGAAATGTTCCTTTGGGATCTCTGATTTTCTTAAAGAGATCTCTAGTCTTTCCCATTCTGTTGTTTACCTCTATTTCTTTGCATTGATTGCTGAAGAAGGCTTTCTTATCTCTTCTTGCTATTCTTTCGAACTCTGCATTCAGATGTTTATATCTTTCCTTTTCTCCTTTGCTTTTCGCTTCTCTTCTTTTCACAGCTATTTGTAAGGCCTCCCCAGACAGCCATTTTACTTTTTTTCATTTCTTTTCCATGGAGATGGTCTTGATCC
>NW_011498739.1:0-523 GCF_000754665.1 Bison bison bison | reverse complement strand
AGCGGCTACTCTGCTCCACCCTTGTTCTTTTTCCAGGAAGTTTATAAAATATCCATACATCCTGTACTCCCATGAACCTTGTGCAAGACCTTGATCTTAATGCGGCATCTGCACCTTTCTAACCTGCTGTAGAATTTTCTTAACCAATAAAATTGTCCTTTATTTTACTTTATGTACTAAGAACTCTCACAATGGGTGATGAGAGAGAAGTATCATGTCCACCTTATTAGATATTCCTTAGTGTCTTCCAAGTGAGAGTGGTGAAACATGCCCCCCAAATTCCTAAAATTCCTCAGAATTCTAAAACAGTGCTGCTAAGTCACTTCAGTTGTGTCCGACTCTGTGCAACCCCATAGACGGCAGCCCACCAGGCTCCCCGTCCCTGGGATTCTCCAGGCAAGAACACTGGAGTGGGTTGCCATTTCCTTCTCCAATGCATGAAAATGAAAAGTGAAAGCGAAGTCGCTCAGTCGTATCCGACTCTTCTCAACCCCATGGACTGCAACCTACCAGGCTCCTCCAC
>NW_011498738.1:0-519 GCF_000754665.1 Bison bison bison | reverse complement strand
AAAAATCACCCATCTGCTCACAGAGATAAACTGCTCTTAGAATTTTTGATATTGGACATTTTTCTAAGCATATGTATGTATATAAATTCCTACCAAAATGAAATTTTACTTGGCGTGCTATATAAAAATATTATTACATGCGATTTTATGTTTAAATACAAAATAAGAAAAAATATCAAGCAAGAGAAAAAAGCTTTTTGAAATGTAGGTCATGACCTACTAAATTGATTTCATGACACACAGTTTGAAAACATTGCCTAAAACTATGTAAATATGCAACCTTGATAAAGAAAATAAAAATATGAGAACAACAAATATATCCCTTAATTCAAGATAACTTGAATGTCTCCTATGTTTTTCATTTATTTAGTTTTTTCAGACATTTAAAAAATTCAGTATTACTGAAATGCTCAAACATAATTAAAAGTAGACAAAGTAGTATGATGAATCCCACTGTCTCCATGCCTTACATTTAGCAGTTATCACATTTTGCTAATCTTGTTTTATTGAGCAATCCAT
>NW_011498737.1:0-531 GCF_000754665.1 Bison bison bison | reverse complement strand
ACAATGAGTATTACTCAGCCATTAAAAAGAAAAACATTTGAACGGTTCTAATGAGGTGGATGAAACTGGAGCCTATTATACAGAGTGAAGTAAGCCAGAAGAAAAACACCAATATAGTATACTAACGCATATATATGGAATTTAGAAAGATGGTAACAATAACCCTGTATGCTAGACAGCAAAAGACACACTGATGTGTAGAACAGTCTTATGGACTCTGTGGGAGAGGGAGAGGGTGGGATGATTTGGGAGAATGGCATTGAAACATGTATAATATAATATATGGAACGAGTCGCCAGTCCAGGTTTGATGCATGGTACTGGATGCTTGGGGGTGGTGCACTGGGACGACCCAGAGTAATGGTATGGGGAGGGAGGAGGGAGGAGAGTTCAGGATGGGGAAACACATGTATACCTGTGGCAGATTAATTTTGATATATAGACAAAACCAATACAATATTGTAAAGTTAAAATATAAAATAAAATTTAAAAAAAATAGAAGAATCCGCCTGGAATGCAAGAGACTTAGTTT
>NW_011498736.1:0-525 GCF_000754665.1 Bison bison bison | reverse complement strand
ACATTTGTCTAGTCTTTTTCAGTTTTTATCCATTTAATGTGTGTAAATTGGTATCTCATGGTGATTTTAATTTGTGTTTCTTGATAACTTAAGATACTCAACGTTTCATATACGTATTGACCTATGTTTGTTAGTCTTTTGTGATAGGTCCCAGTTCTTGTGTTCATTTCCTAAAAATTAGGTCAATTTGTTTTTCTATTGTGACTATAAGAATTCCTCATATATTATGTGTTCTTTGTCAGATATATATATTGCAATTGTCTTCTCCTAGTCTATAGTTTGCAATATTCAGTTTTTTCAATAGTATACCTTGAATTTTTATTTCTTTGAGGTTCAATTTGTCAAATTTTGATTTTATGGTTTTTACTTTAATATATAGTCTGAGAATGCAAATATGTTATGTCCTAGAGGGAATATATACCTATTCGTAATTATGCCTTCATGTATGGACAAGAAGGGCTCATTATAGAGACTTATAATTTTCATTAAAATATTCTTTTAATATTTGCTTGCACTATAAAAAGC
>NW_011498735.1:0-512 GCF_000754665.1 Bison bison bison | reverse complement strand
AGTATTTTTTTTTTAATCTCATTAGAAGCTCTTCAGAAGGTATCTCCAATTTTTAAGACTATGGCTAGGTATTTTATAGATGCTTATGGAAGATATGCAATAATCTCTGGAAAAAACAGTGAGGAAATATAAAAATTGCTATTCAGAGAAATGCATGAGACCCAGAGGGGATTCTTCTACTTATCTATCTTTATTTTTTTCATTTTCCAAAAATAATTTATCATCAAAATGTAACACCAATGACATGAATAATAAACCACACTATTTTTTAATTTCCAGCAATATTCTCCAGTAGAGAAGAAACAGAGAAGGCTATGAAAAATATGCTCAGAGCATTAATATTTAATTAATGTAATAGGGCCCTAAAATGAATATTATAAATGTAAGAGCCTTGATCAGATCTGTGAGTTGTGTCTATGCAACTAAAACACAGAGTTGGTACCTAGTAAATTCAGGACATTCTTAACAGATAACACAACACAGAGAGAGCTTAAAGTTTGACCTAACAACAA
>NW_011498734.1:0-519 GCF_000754665.1 Bison bison bison | reverse complement strand
TTGGCAGGAATAAAGGCCGGCATGGAAATGGCACCCAGGCTGGGATCGAGATCTGTAGAGTGGCATGGGTGAGGCGAAGGGGAGCAAAGGCCCCCTCCTCAGCTGTGTCTGTCTCCTGACCCCTGCCCTGACCTGCAGTAGTCAGCAGCCTGGCATTCTGGGCTGGGTGGGGCAGGGAAACCTGCTCTTTGCCAGCAACTCTCAACCTTCCATCAACTTCTGAAGCACCTTGGGAGGGGGCAGTGCTGAAAAAGCTGTTTCCTAAGCCTAGGAGCTTGGAGTCGCAGGTTTCTGGTGAGACCTGAGGACCAGTCCTTTAACAAGCTGTCCAGGGAGGAGGTAAACACTAGGAATGCAGATTTAGGGATTTAGACAAGATGGCTAACAAGCTCATCGAAGTTCTTTTCTTTACAGACTGGAGTGGAGTCAAAATACCTTGAAAATAGCTTCTACAAATGTGGTCCTTGGACCAATCCACAAGCCTCCCAAGGCACCCACTAACATCTCTGGTGATGTTTG
>NW_011498733.1:0-505 GCF_000754665.1 Bison bison bison | reverse complement strand
CCGGCATGGAAATGGCACCCTAGGCTGGGATCGAGATCTGTAGAGTGGCATGGGTGAGGCGAAGGGAGCAAAGGCCCCCTCCTCAGCTGTGTCTGTCTCCTGACCCCTGCCCTGACCTGCAGTAGTCAGCAGCCTGGCATTCTGGGCTGGGTGGGGCAGGGAAACCTGCTCTTTGCCTAGCAACTCTCAACCTTCCATCAACTTCTGAAGCACCTTGGGAGGGGGCAGTGCTGAAAAAGCTGTTTCCTAAGCCTAGGAGCTTGGAGTCGCAGGTTTCTGGTGAGACCTGAGGACCAGTCCTTTAACAAGCTGTCCAGGGAGGAGGTAAACACTAGGAATGCAGATTTAGGGATTTAGACAAGATGGCTAACAAGCTCATCGAAGTTCTTTTACTTTACAGACTGGAGTGGAGTCAAAATACCTTGAAAATAGCTTCTACAAATGTGGTCCTTGGACCAATCCACAAGCCTCCCAAGGCGCCCACTAACATCTCTGGTGATGTTTG
>NW_011498732.1:0-514 GCF_000754665.1 Bison bison bison | reverse complement strand
ATTTTCTTCATTTAATTTTCTTTCCTCTGTCTGTGTGTGTATGTGTGAATGTACTTTTAGGTCTACTTTACTTCTTAGACAACGAGAGAGTGAAAGTAAAAGAGAGAAGGGAAAGCTATCCAGGAAAATTAAGCTTAAAATTCTTGCCAAGAACTAGACATGCTCCCCACAGAGTGAGGTGTTATGGTTAGGTTATGGATATCCATTGCCCCCGTCTCTGGGGACTCATAAACTGGCTAGATGTCTTCCAATTCCTATCCTGGACATTTAACAGCTCGGGTGCATTGTCAGCATGTGATTATACCCTCCCCAAGGGATCTGCAGTTTCAAGCACCCACTCCTAATCTCCCTGCTACAACAGAAGTGCACTGCAATCAAAGACAAATTTGTAGGTCAATGAGTTGAAAATTGGTTGTCTTTAACTTTCTGATTTTTAAATTCATTTTGTACAAATTGGTTCCAAGAAAAAATAGGATGGGATGGTGAAAAATAAGAGCTGCCACCTTGCATTAAT
>NW_011498731.1:0-537 GCF_000754665.1 Bison bison bison | reverse complement strand
ATAGCCTTATACTTGACATTTGTCTAGTCTTTTTCAGTTTTTATCCATTCTAATGTGTGTAAATTGGTATCTCATGGTGATTTTTAATTTGTGTTTCTCTGATAACTTAAGATACTCAACGTTTCATATACTATTGACCTATGTTTGTTGTCTTTTGTGATAGGTCCCAGTCTTGTGTTCATTTCCTAAAAATTAGGTCATTTGTTTTTCTTATTGTGCTATAAGAATTCCTCATATATTATGTGTTCTTTGTCAGATATATATATTGCAATTGTCTTCTCCTAGTCTATAGTTTGCATATTCATTTTTTCAATAGTATACCTTGAATTTTTATTTTCTTTGAGGTTCAATTTGTCAAATTTTGATTTTATGGTTTTTACTTTAATATATAGTCTGAGAATGCAAATATGTTATGTCCTAGAGGGAATACATACCTATTCGTAATTATGCCTTCATGTATGGACAAGAGGGCTCATTATAGAGACTTATAATTTTCATTAAAATATTCTTTTAATATTTGCTTGCACTATAAAAAGC
>NW_011498730.1:0-518 GCF_000754665.1 Bison bison bison | reverse complement strand
GGACGGTCGGGTAGGGTACGTACGGAAGTACTCGTTAGGTAAGGTAGGGTCGGACAGTAGGTAGTAGGCGGACGGGAAGGGCAAAAGGCCCCCCTCCTCAGCTGTGTCTGTCTCCTGACCCCTGCCCTGACCTGCAGTAGTCAGCAGCCTGGCATTCTGGGCTGGGTGGGGCAGGGAAACCTGCTCTTTGCCAGCAACTCTCAACCTTCCATCAACTTCTGAAGCACCTTGGGAGGGGGCAGTGCTGAAAAAGCTGTTCCCTAAGCCTAGGAGCTTGGAGTCGCAGGTTTCTGGTGAGACCTGAGGACCAGTCCTTTAACAAGCTGTCCAGGGAGGAGGTAAACACTAGGAATGCAGATTTAGGGATTTAGACAAGATGGCTAACAAGCTCATCGAAGTTCTTTTCTTTACAGACTGGAGTGGAGTCAAAATACCTTGAAAATAGCTTCTACAAATGTGGTCCTTGGACCAATCCACAAGCCTCCCAAGGCACCCACTAACATCTCTGGTGATGTTTG
>NW_011498729.1:0-530 GCF_000754665.1 Bison bison bison | reverse complement strand
GGAGAGAGGTCGCGAGGCTGGCCTCGAGGCCATGCAGGAGACGAAGGCCCTCATCTCCGCGATGACGGGGGAGTCTCGGGGTGGTTCTCGAGCGGCGGCCCCCAGGGTGCGGTTTCTCACGAAGTACGACGGCGAGGTCAGTGAGCCTCTCGTGGGGCGCCAGGGAAGTCGGGTCTCCATGCGAGTGGCGAGGGGAGCGCGTCATTGCTCTCGAGTCATGGTAGGGGAATCTGGCCTCGAGACGTGTTGAAGAAGGTCTCTCGAGGTCTTTCTCGGGTTGAGGCGGGAAACCCTGGCTTCCCTCGATTTGTGCAGGTGACCTCAGGGGGCTTCTCATGGTGGCTCTGAGAAGTCAGGGAAACTGGAGGTGGGAGGGGCCTCTCGGGACTCCCCTGGGTTTGGTGCATTGGAAGAGGGCCTCATCTCCAGTTGAGGCAGGAACCTCAGGGTTCCCCTGATTTCGGACTCCGATCGCAGGGTCCCTGCAGACTGGGGACAGGAGAGTCAGGCCTCGTCTTGGGTTGAGGCAT
>NW_011498728.1:0-501 GCF_000754665.1 Bison bison bison | reverse complement strand
GGCATGGAAATGGCACCCAGGCTGGGATCGAGATCTGTAGAGTGGCATGGGTGAGGCGAAGGGGAGCAAAGGCCCCCTCCTCAGCTGTGTCTGTCTCCTGACCCCTGCCCTGACCTGCAGTAGTCAGCAGCCTGGCATTCTGGGCTGGGTGGGGCAGGGAAACCTGCTCTTTGCCAGCAACTCTCAACCTTCCATCAACTTCTGAAGCACCTTGGGAGGGGGCAGTGCTGAAAAAGCTGTTTCCTAAGCCTAGGAGCTTGGAGTCGCAGGTTTCTGGTGAGACCTGAGGACCAGTCCTTTAACAAGCTGTCCAGGGAGGAGGTAAACACTAGGAATGCAGATTTAGGGATTTAGACAAGATGGCTAACAAGCTCATCGAAGTTCTTTTCTTTACAGACTGGAGTGGAGTCAAAATACCTTGAAAATAGCTTCTACAAATGTGGTCCTTGGACCAATCCACAAGCCTCCCAAGGCACCCACTAACATCTCTGGTGATGTTTG
>NW_011498727.1:0-529 GCF_000754665.1 Bison bison bison | reverse complement strand
TCGCAAGATGTAGCCCTGTGCCGCTACAGCGTCTCAGGAGAAGTCCCACTTTAGGAATTGGAGTTCGAAACGGTACTTGTCACCCTTGATCGCGACCCACAAGTTCCCCGACATCCCGGTCTCCCTCTAGAGGAACACCGAGGTTTTCCGGCACCACTTCCTCTGAGCCTCTTCTACCCTCCTGATCTGGACAGGAGGGTCGACTTCCCTGCTTTGTCTGGAAGGGGTTCCCGACCTTCCGGTCACACCTCAGGATGAGGCCGGTCTCACGACGACATTCCAGATGTGGCCTCGTGGGTGGTTCCACATTCCGAAGGACCCCGATTTCCCGGTCCCCTCTTGATAAGAACCCAATGCCGGGACACCTCTTCGAACTCCACCCTGTGAATGAAGTCAACACGAAGGGGCAGTGACTCGCCCGTGCATCGTCGGGAGAAGAACCCCAGGTTCCAAATACCGCTCGACAAGTGGCCTGTCTCCCCGGGAACACCTTGAGAGGCAAGCGGAGTTCCATGCCTCAACCCAAGAC
>NW_011498726.1:0-537 GCF_000754665.1 Bison bison bison | reverse complement strand
TAGCTTTATACTTGACATTTGTCTAGTCTTTTTCAAGTTTTTATCCATTCTAATGTGTGTAAATTGGTATCTCATGGTGATTTTTAATTTGTGTTTCTCTGATAACTTAAGATACTCAACGTTTCATATACTATTGACCTATGTTTGTTGTCTTTTGTGATAGGTCCCAGTCTTGTGTTCATTTCCTAAAAATTAGGTCATTTGTTTTTCTTATTGTGCTATAAGAATTCCTCATATATTATGTGTTCTTTGTCAGATATATATATTGCAATTGTCTTCTCCTAGTCTATAGTTTGCATATTCATTTTTTCAATAGTATACCTTGAATTTTTATTTTCTTTGAGGTTCAATTTGTCAAATTTTGATTTTATGGTTTTTACTTTAATATATAGTCTGAGAATGCAAATATGTTATGTCCTAGAGGGAATACATACCTATTCGTAATTATGCCTTCATGTATGGACAAGAGGGCTCATTATAGAGACTTATAATTTTCATTAAAATATTCTTTTAATATTTGCTTGCACTATAAAAAGC
>NW_011498725.1:0-526 GCF_000754665.1 Bison bison bison | reverse complement strand
TGCTTAGAATACGTGGCTTTATTAGTTCAGTGACCCAGAAAGAGTGTATATGGATAAAGCATAGACAAGAGAACATTTGTGATGGTGATTAATTATACGGCATGGCATCGCAGAGGATGTAAATGAAAAGCTGAATAACATATCCCATTATTAACATTCCTCTGTGAAGTGAGGGGTGTGGAGAATGCAGAACAATGGTGTGTGGGGAAGTTGGGTCAGGCAAGTGATACATCAATTGTGGAGAAATAGGGATGGCATTAAGCGACCATTCTCACGCGATGAATGCAGAATAACAATACGTCTTTGTAATTATAATGATGTTCCTTATAAATTATAGATCAATTCAGAAAAACAGCACTTTTATATTTTAAAATAATGTGGACGGTAGACCCACAGGTTTTTTTCAGGTTACAACAATAATGGAAAGGGTCTATAGTAAGCGTCAATGAAATCTTAAATCCTAAAACAGAGCTCTATTTACATTAATTCAAGGTAGGAATTATTCCTACCTGTTCCTAACGACAAA
>NW_011498724.1:0-506 GCF_000754665.1 Bison bison bison | reverse complement strand
GTAGGGGACCCCAGGCTGGGAGTCGAGATCTGTAGAGTGGCGATGGGTGAGGCGAAGGGGAGGCAAAGGACCCCCTCCCTCCAGCTGTGTCTGTCTCCTGACCCCTCGCCCTGACCTGCAGTAGTCAGCAGCCTGGCATTCTGGGCGTGGTGGGGCGAGGGAAACCGTAGCTCTTTGTCCAGCAACTCTCAACCTTCCATCAACTTCTGAAGCACCTTGGGAGGGGGCAGTGCTGAAAAAGCTGTTTCCTAAGCCTAGGAGCTTGGAGTCGCAGGTTTCTGGTGAGACCTGAGGACCAGTCCTTTAACAAGCTGTCCAGGGAGGAGGTAAACACTAGGAATGCAGATTTAGGGATTTAGACAAGATGGCTAACAAGCTCATCGAAGTTCTTTTCTTTACAGACTGGAGTGGAGTCAAAATACCTTGAAAATAGCTTCTACAAATGTGGTCCTTGGACCAATCCACAAGCCTCCCAAGGCACCCACTAACATCTCTGGTGATGTTTG